>NW_025999991.1:2110688-2180715 GCF_001458135.2 Marmota marmota marmota | reverse complement strand
ATGGCAATATGTAAATCAATGGATGTGTAACTGATGTGATTCTGCAATCTGTGTATGGGGTGAAGGTGGGAGTTCATAACCCACTTGAATCAAAGTGTGGAATATGATATGTCAAGAAATTTGTAATGTTTTGAACAACCCACAATAAAAAAAACTCAGTGATAAAAAAACTGCTTCTAAATCAGTTTTGCATTCCAAATAGGCTTAGAAATTCACTTTCAATGATTTTTCTTTTATTCCTTCTTTTCTGCTTTGCAGATTAGTCATATAAAGCTGTATGGAAAGCAGAGGTTTTGGAGAGTCAAATATATCATATCATACTGTGATTCAACTGTGTCCTTATAGATGATATCAAAGCCATGTAAAGAAGAAAATATATTCTCATTCATGTGCAAGCCAATGATATCTTATTTTTATAAACTAGCATAATTGGAAAAAATATTTTTTTTTACTGATACTTCAACTTAAGACAAACATAACATTTAATTCTGTAAATTAAATAAAGGGATGATGTATCCATCTCTCAGGAAATCAGTGTACCAATGACTTTAATTTTAAAAACATATTAGCAGTTTTGCTCTGAAGCTTGATATACAGTGTTATCCATTTTAATCATTGATTCAAAATAAGCTAGCATTGCAGGTCAGTTATTTCTTACTCATAAAGGACAATATAATTTAAATTCCATGCAAGTGGAAAGACAAATCTACAACATTACTCTCTAGCAAAATTTATTGCTATTCCTTTAGGTTCTTCCAATGCCCATATTTCCACATTTCATTAATCTAGCTAGCAATATAAATATTTCTAACTACTGAAAATTAGAATAAAAAAGATGGAAATCTTAGGCCAAACTATAAACCAAGAAAACAGTGATCTAGACAAATGTTACTTGGAAACATAGGCACTGAGTCTCTACATGTCTCCTCCCTTGCTGCCTGCCTCCTCCTCCTCCAGCTTTCTCTCTCTGTCCCATTTGCTCCTCTACCTTCTCTTCCCAAACAAGTGGAGTGGTGAATACTGTGGTCACATGCTCCTTAGAATTACAATCTATACATGCAAAATATGAGCATATTTCTTTGGAAACATTTATGCATTTAATATTTGCAATGGTAAAAGAGCAATAATAAGCAATTATGTTCCAAAATTAATATTTTATTAATACTACTCTGAATACATAATTCACAATGCAAAACTGAAAATCTCTTAGAAATAAATGAAAAGAGGACTAATAAATTTTCATAAGTGTTGTCATAAATATTTGTATTATATATACAGAAGCTTCAGAGTCATAAGTAGTAGTTATGCTTTGTCTAAACATGATTAATAATATTACGATTTATTTAAACTTGATTAAACTACTCTGATAATGTATACATACATGTGTACATACTTTTGTTATGTTCTCAAATTGAATAATAATTTTATTTACCTGCTGAAGTTATGAAATTTTACTTTAATAGGAGAACAAGTTGCTCATTGTCTCACTCAAATGTAGAATCTGTAAGTTGATCTCATGGAAGTAGATGGAAGAATGGAGGAGGTTCAGCATGTGGTGTTCAGGAAGTGCTGGTCCAATGTGCAAACTTACATTCAGATAAGAGGGAAAGGACCTTGGTGGAGCACAGTGACAACAGTTAGCGACAATACATTGCATTCTTAAAAAAATTACTAAGAGAGCAAATATTTAACTTTTCTCCCTTCCATTCCCCCAAAATGATGTGTGAATATGTGAATTCTCCAGTGTATGTATACTTCAAAACATCATACCATACGTGATAAATACATGAAATTGTATGTCAGTTTAAAAATTAGCACATAGATGATACTAATGTCTGTAAAGTCCCTACAGTTACTATTTTCTTTTCCTAAAAAATATTTCAATATAATTTCTGGACAAAATGTTTTAATGGACTATTTTTTTATTTGCACAAACTCTTTTAATTACATATAATTCAAATGGATTTATTGAGCTCTTCATTGGTACCAGAAACTGTACTAGTTCCTGGGAACATAATATGAATGAAAAAAAAACAGAGGTCTCTCACGTGGAGTTTATATTCCAATGTCGGAATGAAGAAACACAATAAAGTAATATGGTATGGAAGAGAGTGATAAGTTTAAGTAGGACCACAAGACACTCTCATGGCAGTGGAAAGCGCTGGACCGCCGGGTTGTGAATATTTGAGAGAGAGCAATTAGTGTTGGTCTTACTGGGTGGGTGGTATTTGAACAAAGAGTGGATTGAAGTGAGTGAGCAAACCACTGGGAGGTCAGGGGATAAATTTTTCTAGGCAGAAAGCTTGATGGTCACAGCCTTGGTGAAGGAAAAAGGAGGTTGGGCCAGATAGAGGAGCTGAGGAGGGACAATCAGAGAGGTGAGAGGTGGGAGCTTCTTTACCTTTTGCCCTGGAAAACATAGGAGGTCATTAAAGGTCAAAGGACAGAGTGACAGTGTCATCTGTCTTTCATTTCAAGGGAATGGGAATGCAAGGGGTGAATGGAGGCAGCCACTGTTAGGCAGTGGAAGTGTCCAGCTCCCGTAGATACTGCTGAAGGTCAGGGAGAAGTCATGTCAGAGGAACGCTGAGGATTTCCTCTCAGATGGAACCCTGTGCCAGTCCTCAGGGCCCCTTATAAGAATAGCTTCAGTGTAGTGGTGACACCAAAAGCTTTCCTGTGTGATTTAGTGCAGATATCAGATAGAAATGAAAGGAAGTCTAGATAAGAGATGGATTTGTTTGTTTTTCGTTAGTGTCTTGTGGATACACATGGTGGTATCACTATGTTATATTCATGTTTGTACACAGGAAAGTTAGATCAGATTTATTCTGCTGTTCCCTGATCCCATCCCTTCTCTCTCCCCCTCAGTATCTTTATTCCAGTGATCTTTTTTTACTTTGATAGAATCCTCTCTTCCCTCCCCCCTGTTCTGTCTCTCTCTGTCTCTCTCTCTCTTTCTCTCTCTCACCCCCCTCCCTATTTTAGAGTAGGTTCCTCATATCAGAGAAAATATTTGAGCTTTGGGTTTCTGAATCTGGCTTATTTCACTCAACATGATAGTCTCCTGTTTCATCCATTTACCAGCAAACACCATAATTTCATTCTTCTTTATGGCTAATTCTGCATTGTGTATTTATACCACATTTTCTTCATCCATTCATCTGTTGAAAGGTACCTAAGTTGGTTCCATAGCTCAGCTATTGTGAATTGTGAATTAAACTGTTATCAACATTGATGTGGCCATGTCACTACAGTATGCTGATTTCAAGTCTTGTTGGTACATAGAGGAGTAGGATAGCTGGGTCATATGATGGTTCCATTCCTAGTCTTTTTAGGTATCTCCATACTACTTTCCAAAGTAGTGATGCTAATTTGCAGTCTCACCAACATGAATGAATGTAACTTTTCCCCTACATCCTCACCAACATTTATTATTATTTGTATTTTGGATGATTGTCATTCTGACTGGAGTGAGATGAAATCTCAATGTAGTTTTGGTTTGTACTTCTATGATTGCTAGAGATGTAGAACATTTTTTTCATATATTTTTTGGTGTCAAGTTTTTGTATTCTTTATATATTCTGGATATTAATGAATTTTCTTAGGAGCAGGTTGAAAAGATCTCCTCCCAATCTCTAGGCTCTTTCTTCACATTCTTGTGGTGTTTGTTTCTTCTGGTTTGTGTGTGTGTGTATGTGTGTGTATTTGGGGTTTTTTTTTTCTGTGCTGTACAGAAGCTTTTTAATTTTATATCATCACACTTATTGATTTTTGGTTTATTTCCAGTGATTTAGGAATTTCATTAAGGAAGATGCTTCCTGTTGCTAATATCTTAGAGTTTTGGACCTGCATTTTCTTCTGGCATTTGCAGAGATTCCATTCTAATTCCTAGGTCTTCCATCTATTTGGAATTGACTTTTGTACAGTATGAGAGACAGAGGTCAACTTCTTTCTTGTATTTATGGATTCTCAATTTTTCCAGCACCATTTGTTGAAACGATTATCTGTTTTCCAATAAATGTTTTTGGCAACTTTGTCTAACAACAGAAATTTTTTTTTTCTGTGAGTTTATCTCTGTATCTTCTATTCTCTTCCATTGGTCATCAGGTCTGTTTTGGTACCAGTGACATGCTGTTTTTGTTATTATAGTTCTGTAGGACATTTTGAGATCTGGTATTTGGATGCCTCCAGCATCACTCCTTTTGCTCAGGAGAAGTTCAACAAGTAGGAACAACTTGAGATTCACATTTCTGGATTTTGTTTTCTTCAGCAAAGTGTGGCTACAGGTGTAAAATAGTTACAGAAGTGGAATATATAATGAGGGCCTTTGTTTCTCAAGGCAGTAGAAGGACCAGTTAATGATTATGGAAATCAGAGAATATTAGAGTTGTTTGCCAGATTTATTTATTTTGAAAGGGTATTTGTTATTTGTGAGCCCAACATTTTTATACTGTCACCTACAGGTCTATCTAAAAACATTTTTGTCTTGATGAGATGGAAAGGTAAACTATCCTGATTTGATCATGACATATTATATACATGATTCAAATTATAACAGTGAAGAATCACACGCTTTTATATAATAATTGTAATAAGATAATTATAATACAGTATATAGTACTGATATTGTACATTTAAAAAGTACAATTAAAATGTTTTGCTCATTTGTTAATGGAGGCATTTTAATAATGTTACAATAGTAATCCACTATTAACCAGATATCAGCAAATACCCCCCCCCAAAATATGTGCTGCTCAGTGTTAAGACTTGAATTATATGTAAATACATGTTATGTAACCCAAAAGTGCATGCATACACTTTTTCTATTTATATTCTTTAAAGAACACAGTGAACTTTATAGCTTTCCAGGACTGTATGTGAAAATTTATACCTGCTTTTCTCCTATAGATCAGGAAGAGCCCTTTTCTTCACAGATATTGAGCTTCTTTATAATCCTGTAAAGCTGTGGAACTGAAGCCCGTGTAATTGCTCTCAGACAAGGGGAGAGCCTCTTCAAATCGCACAGCTCATGAATTTCTTTGTGTTGTCATCAACATAGGTAGGAGAGGTTATTAAACTTAGCAGTGGCTGCTGCCCCCTGATTGATACCATGTGTCAGATTTTAAATTCTTCCCTACCCAGGCCTATAATACATGTATTTTCCAGTTACTGTTTTATGGGATTTTAGGTGAGTTCTTGTTCTCTGGCTTTATTTTATCTTCTCTTAGAAGCTCCTTTCTTTACTTTTTCTTAATAAATTCACAGATAAACCTAAACACTTCTGTTTCTCATGAATTACTAATCAGGACACTGCCAACAAAACCTTGGCTAGGTTGTGTCCATTTGAAAATTTGTTTTTTTCAGTCGCATTAGGTTTTGAAGTCATTATATAATTTTATTTACAGAAATAGGAATTAGCTACTTCACTAACAAAAAATCCTATCAACACATTTGGTTATCAAAGAGTCACATATTTACTTAGTTTTTATTATTAGGGTTATTATATCTATGGGTATCTATTTGAGACTCTAATATATGCAGACACACACACACACACACACACATATATGAAGAAATGAGCAGGAAAGTTTTGCAGAATATATTCTGGAAAGACTTATTCATACTATAAATACTCTTAAATAGGTTTGAACGTGCAAAGTGAAATCTATATTCTATATTCGAGGAGCAAACACTTTCAAAATTGCAACAAACAAAATAAAATCCGTGTTGGTGATCCTTCTACTTTCTGTCCTCCCTCATATAAATAAGTATCTTCTGTCCCCACCCCAGTTCCCCAGCACTCCACATATACAAGAGAAGTAGACAAGATTCCATGCCCTTGGGACTTGCAGGATGCCAATTTTGGGTGTTTAGAAAACATTTTATGGTAAGGTGCAATTCATAGCTCATAATCCTACACTGTTAGACAAATGCGATTTTCTTCTTTTTTTTTTTTTTTTTTTCAAATGTAACAGAAGTCCTAGTTTGGAAGCCTTCGAAAGAGCACACATCAGGTAAATCAAAACAAGTCATGAAAAGACAACAGATTACATAGACATAAGTGTGAGGAAGACAGATTTCTAGAAAAGCACTCAAAATATCTTAGCATTTTGGAAGTATCAGTGGTCAGCATGCCAACCTTACACAGAATGTATTTGATATTCATTTTAGAGTTTGATCTTTCCGTATGGCTCTTTCAGAAGGAGGTAAACATTCATTTTGTCCCTTTCTTTGCTAGAGTCTCTGTGCTATTAAGTACTTTCTGCTTGTCTCTTCTTGTTCCTTAATACTTTCTCAATAGAGACTTTTTTGTACAAAGGACATAACTTGATCCCACAGACCTAAGTCAGCTCAATTAAGATAATAGAAATATTATAAATTTAATTCAAGTAGAGAGTATTTTTTAAGATATACTTTCACTTTAGAAAGTCTTTGCTTCTGTCCACCTCTGCTCTGTTCCCCTCCCCTTTTCAGGGATAAATACATCCATATGAAAACAATGTGAGAGTCTACCCCAGACCACTGACAGTGGTACTGTGGATGATGCTGTATGGGTCTCCCAGGACTGCTGCTACAAAATAGTGGCTTCAAATGGCAAAACAGTGTCCAGTTACAGTTCTGGAAGCCAAATGGTGAAAGCCAACGAGTCAGTGGGGCCACACTCCACCTATTTGCCTTGCTTCCTCTGGTTGGTGCTGGCTTCTGGCATCCATGGCTATGGGGGTGACACCCTGCAGTCTGGGCCTCTGTCTTCACCTGGCCTTCTTTGTGTGCCTCGGTGTCCTTTTCTCTTGTAAGGACAAGCCATTTTTAAGATCTGTTTTCATCAGGATGATCCATCTAGGCATCCTTACCTTAACTGGAGCAGCAAAGACCTCGTTCCCTGGTATGTCACATCCTCAGGGGCTGGTGGGCATGGACATGGGGGAGCACAGGGATGCTGTTCAGCACTGGGATTTCTGCTCACTTTGTTTCTTTTTCTTTGTGTGCTAAGCTATTTCCCTTTTCTGTGCTAAGCTATTTCTTTGGGCTACGCATATATCTTACATTTATAGTCAGAAACTTGAATATTTGTAATTTTGGAGAAAGTACCTGATCAGACACGGCTTTAAAGGATATTAAATTCAAAGGCATTGAGCACATGGGTATTAAACACAAGGATCGAGATGGACATTGGAATCGGAAAGTCCTGTTCGTATTGAATGGCACTCTGAGCAGTTAGTCCATCTTCTTGGATGTTATTTTTCTTTGTTCAGGACACTGCTGAGTCTAGCCTACCACAGATTCTGAAGGATATTAGATTTTCAAATGAATTGGAATCCCTTTGATGGTAAAGTCTCCAAAGTCAGGGACAATATTTGACTAGTTCACTCCTCTATTTGTAATAACAAAAACAATACCCAGCAGGTGTGCTTGCTGCATATGTATTAAATAACTGTGAATAAATGCCTTGACAAGGCTGCTTTGCCTTGACTTTTCTCAAGTCTTCTATTTCATTTCAACATCTTCAATTGTTTATCTCTCCGTGCAGCTTTCGCATCAGCTACTGCTATTGCTGGGCTCCATTGTGTCTGCCATTTGTCATTTGGTATTTCTGATAACTCCACAATTTCTGCTCCTTTTGAGGGCAGGGTAGGTTTACCAAGCCTCATCCTGTACCCATGGCTGCTTCCATTTCAAACCTGTTTACCTTTCTAAATTTCACTTCTGCATCATTAATATTTCATCAAGATTTATAAAATGAAACACAGACACTTTTATTCCTGCTTAATAGTTATTGAAAACTACTTCATATGGCCTTATCAGAACTATTTCTATATTTTTTGCTACCAAATTTTAATTCAATTTTTTTTACATAATACTTTGCCTTCAAGCAACAAGCTTTGTATCAATCTATGAAATAAAGGATCTCATTAGAAAACAAACCCTATAGGTAGTTCTATTATAACAGATCTTCAAACTATATGCATTCCTATACTTTTAATATTAAATTTTAAAATGCACACATTGCTCAAAAAAAATCAGAGTATACAGCATGAAGCTTGGCAAACATTCCAGCCTCATTAAATGTCAAAGAAATTTTAAAATAGGACACATTAGGAAAATACAATGATATGAAAATCTTTTACATGAAGTACTAGGCAAAATTCAGGAAGGGAATTTTAAATTTCAGATTTAAAAAGTGCATTAATTTGTTTTTCATTGAGATAAATATTGCCAGTAAGGATCGCTTAAATCATCAATTTTATTCCACACATACATTTGAAAGCTAACTAGGATTTCTTAACACCTGATAATTGCTCATAAATTTTTCAAACAAGAAATATTAGATATTATCTCAAAACATTAGCCAAGTATAATCGATACAACTAACTCTATTTATCTGGATCTTTACACTGTGCATCATTCTTTTATAGGTTGAAAGTTGTTGAGTATCAAAAACTAAAAGTGAAAAATGCTACAGCCATCTTTTGGAATGAGGGAGAGAAGTGGAATAAAGCACAATAGAAATATTAATTAAATGTGGATATAATAAAACATTAATCAGAGGACCTGCCATAACTTTATTTGATAGCGATACAGAGCAGAGAGACTTTAACAGTGGGAACATGAGGATAAGGGAGTTATTCTAAAAACTGGGCCCACTGTGCAGACCCCTACATGCTTTCTTTTTTAAAAAGGCAATTTACCTGCATTCTTCTCTGGCTGAAGTTGACAAGATATGCTATGTTCCTCAGCAAACTACCTGCTGTCTGCAGGAGAAATGTGGGCCCAGAATGTAGATGATAAGAAGAACACAAGTTACCCTGAACGGGGACTCTTGTGACCCTTCCACAGACCAACTTCCAGAACTCAGGGAGATAAGAATAATGCCCCCTAGATATAAAATGTGTAGGAACAGGTACCAATTAGAACCAGTCAGCATAGGCCACAGTGACCTGGAACTTTTTAATGGCAGTAGGGACTTGGAACTCTGATGTCATCTGGCTGTCCATCAAAAGTCAAGAGGTGAACATCCATATAGCAGTGTCCCTGTAGTATAAAAGAGCATACTACAGGGACACTGCTACATTGATGTTCATAGCAGCACAATTCACAATAGCAAGACTGTGGAACCAACCTAGATGCCCTTCAATAGAAGAATGGATAAAAAAAAAATGTGGCATTTATACACAATGGAGTATTACTCTGCATTAAAAAATGACAAAATCATAGAATTTGCAGGGAAATGGATGGCATTAGAGCAGATTATGCTAAGTGAATCTAGCCAATCGCTAAAAAACAAATGCCAAATGTCTTCTTTGATATAAGGAGAGTAACTAAGAACAGAGTAGGCAGGAAGAGCATGAGAAGAAGATTAACATTAAACAGGGATGAGAGGTGGGAGGGAAAGGGAGAGAGACAGGAAATTGCATGGAAATGGAAGGAGACCCTCAGGGTTATACAAAATTACATACAAGAGGAAGTGAGGGGAAAGGGAAAAAAATCAAGGGGGAGAAATGAATTACAGTAGATGGGGTAGAGAGAGAAGAAGGGAGGGGAGGGGAGGGGAGGGGGGATAGTAGAGGATAGGAAAGGCAGCAGAACACAACAGACACTAGGATGGCAGTATGTAAATCAGTGGATGTGTAACTGATGTGATTCTGCAATCTGTATACGGGGTAAAAATGGGAGTTCATAACCCACTTGAATCAAAATGTGAAATATGATATGTCAAGAACTATGTAATGTTTTGAACAACCAACAATAAAAATTAAAAAAAAAAGTCAAGAGGTGAACCTGGGTAGAACTCTCTGGAAACTTCCCTGGAATGGCCAATAAACATCTGCTAAAACTGGAAGGCAGGAGAGGTGCATGATCCCTCTCCTCTCTGAGAAGACCCATTCTCTCCCTTGAGAATGTCCCCTTGCCCCTTTCCTGTCCCTTCTAACAAACTCCTGCTCATGAACTATCTAAAGTAGTTCTGACATGATCTCAAGAACTGGGTTTTGAAAAGGGGCTTCCTTGCTGCCTGAGTTTCATGGGAGGCCCCAGCCCTGTAGCCACAGCATTGCTAAAAATTGTTTTTAATATTTCTTAAACTTAAAAAGTAAGGGGTAAAAATAAAACCATCCAATACATGCTGGCATTAGAACTTTTTAAAATCCAGATTCTCTCTAAAAGGATAGAGGTAGCCAGCCTCTGTTCAATAAAATAAAAGCCTTTATTTGTGCTTTCATGCTTGTGCCTGCGTGCATGTGTGTTGTTTTCAAATACAAAACGAGGACCCAAGAAGTTTCTGATTACTTTGGGGTCTTTTCCATTATGACAACGAAAGTAAAAATATTTAAAATAATCATCACAGAAATTCTCTCTGAACCTGTGTTTCGTGTAACTATCTAAACACTCATTCATGATGAAAACCAATCAGCAAATTAGAGATAGAATGTACAAAGGGCAGTAAATATCAAGATAGGTGAAAGACTTCAAGTTTTCCCTCTGAGATCAGGAACTAGACAAACATGCTTTTTCACTTCTGTTCAACATTGCACCATAATTTTGTCTAGAATAACTAGTCAGAGAAAAAAAGAAATAAAAAGCATCTAAATTGCAAAGGAAGAAATAAAGCAATTTCTAGTTATAGAATATTTGTTTTTATACATCAAATATCTGAAAAAAATCAAAAACATTTATAAGACATAATAAAGAAATTCAGAAATACTTTGGGATATTCAATCTACACATGCACGCGCACACAAACACACACACACACACAACCAGCCATTTTTATTTATTTGCAATAAGCAATGCCAAAAAAAAATTAAGAAGTAAGTCTAATTTAAAATTGGTTAAGATTTTTAAAACTTTAAAAAGGAAGTGAAAGATTTTACCTTGAAAATCATGGAAACATGGAAAGAAATTTAAAGAAAAAATAGACTTTATATTGAAAACTATTAAAAAATTGAAAAAAGTTTTTTAAAAATAAAGTGTCATCCAGTGGTGATAATTGGGAGACTCAAATTGTTAAGATGGCAACAGTTTCTGAAGCAATCCACAGATTCAATCAATTTCTATTAAGATCCCAGGAAGGAAAAGCTGACCCTATATTTTGTAGGAAATTCCCAGTGACAATAAGGAAAAGTAAGACTATCCTTGAAGAAATCACTATTCTTGATTTCAAATCGTATCACAAAGCTACAGTATAAACATGTAGATGGTCATAGAAGTCCAGAAATAAATTCATACATCTATGGATAATTGATAATTTACCATGGTGCAATGAGAACTGAAAAGTCCCTTCAACAAATGGTGGTGAGAACTAGATGCACATACTAGATCCCCTATACCTCTATCACACAACATTTAAAAACGTCAATTTAAAATAGAACAATATTCTAAAGATAAATAGTGAAGCTATGAAAAAGCAAAAACAGTGGTAAGTCTTCATGACTTAAAGCTAATGTTGGTTTCTCAAAAACAAATACAAGCAACATTTTTAAGAAAATCATAAATAAATTTTTTAAAGTATAGATTTTACCAAAGTCAAATATTTGCACATTAAAGGAAACTATCCAAAAGGTGAACGACAATAAACAGAATTTGAGAAAATATTTGCAAATCATATATTTGATGAGAAATTTGTATCCAGAATATATAACAAAACATAGAACTTAACAAGAAGACAAACAGCTCAAGTAAAATGACCTATGAGAGACATAGAGTAACAAGTACTGCAGAATCTCACTTAGATTTAAGAAGTTGAATCCATAGATGTAGAGAGGAGAATGACAGGTACCAGAGAAGGTGGAAGTGGGGAGATCTGGTTCATTCAGGACAAGGCATGTAACTTTTTACTAAGGCAGGTGGATAAAGTTAAAGAGATGTATACTACAACATAGTGATTATTGTTAATAACAGGTATTTTAATGCATTTTATCACACTCAAAAATAATAAGAATATAAGAAAACAGCATGGTCATTAGCTTAATTTATTCTTTTCACAATGTACATATTTATGTGTGTGTATATATATATATATATATATATATCAAAATAAGCTGTACAGCACAAATGGACGCACTTATTACTTGCCAACTTAATCAGTAATGAATAAAAATAACAGAATATAGAAAATAATGGGCAAGTGGCTCAAGTAGTTATTTCTTCAGAGAAGAAATATAAATTCTCAAAAAACATATGAAAGAATGTTCGTTTTTTTAGTCATTAGAGAGATGTAAATGAAATCTATAATAAAACAATACCACATAGCCACTTAGGATGTGCAATGTTTATAAAAGATAGAATATGACAATGTTGGTGAAAATCTAGAGAAATTGTAACCCTCACATATATTGTGAGAATGGGAGACAGGGCCGTGTAATGGGAGAACTGTCTGGCAGTTCTGCAGCAAGTTAAACACAGGACTACCATATTACCCTGCTATTCCATACTTGGGTGTATGTCCAAAAGGTTCAGAAACATGTGTTCAAACAAAAACTTGTCACTAGTTGTTCATGGAAGTAATATTCAGCCAAAACATAGAAACAACCTGCATGTCCATTGACTATGAATGAAAAAACAAAACTTGCCATTATCCATACAATGGAATATCATTAAGCTATGAAAAGGAATGAAGCTGATATGTGCTATACTGTGGATGAACTTTGAAATTGTTATGCTAAGTGAAATAATAAAGGGCCACCTATTGTGCATCATTTGTATGAAATATGCAGAATAGGTATATTGAGAGAGACAGAAAGCAAAGTAAATTAGTGGTGGGCAGTGTCTGGAGGAAGGGACCAATAGGAAGATGAGTGCTTACTGGGTATGGAGTTTCCCCATGAGGCAGTTAAAATATCATGAAACTAGATAACAATAATAGTTGCCCAACACTGTGAATGTATTAATATCACATTACTGAATTGCACATTTTAAATGATTTTAGTGATACTTTTACATTATATTTTATAATAATTACAAAAAGTTTCATTAAATAATGAATTATTTTACAATATAAATTCTATAAAATCTATTGGTAGAATACCAACTATTTCAACATAGTGATTTGATTTATTTCCTTATTCAAACAGATTGTTTTGTGTCCATGTTGAATGTAATTAATAAGTTCTATTTTTTTCTACCTACAGTTTCAGATGAGTGCACTGAAGTGTTTTAAAAGCCAACTGGCCAACAAAGAACAAGTGTGGGAAGATACAGAGAAGATCAAAACAGCTCGCTGAGGCCATGGTAAAATGCACAAGGTGGCCACTCTACCTTGGTGTCTCAGAGGAAGTTTACAAGAGTATGTGGACACTAACATTTCTAATGATTAAATGTTGTCTGATTATTTCCCTCATTGGAAAAAGGAAAAAGAAAAAGAAAGGACTTTAAAAATCGCTCTTATTTTCAGGTGAATTATTTTTTCCATTTTGTTATAGAAACCAGGGGATCTGGAGTTATCAGTGGAATACAATGAAGATTACACACAAGTTATTATCCCTATCCAGGAATGGCATTCTGCCTTCAATTTCTCAAGCATCAAGATTTTCCAGTACAAAGGCTCAAACCTAATTTAATCTTTGATTTCTCCCTTTTTCAACTTTCCATATTTTAAAATGCTGAGACTCATTGAAATCTGAAATGTTTTTGTATCCAGGCAACCTTAAGAAGTGAGGCAATCAGAGCAGGTGCCTTGAAGCTAGTTTCAAAGGCATTACAAACCTGTAAAAACATACATTATGTTAAATTTGGTCAGACTCTCCTTATGTAGCACCTCAGCTTCTTCCTTTAAAAATCTTATGAAACTATGATTGACAGAGATAAAGCTGGGCATTTTTAATGGGCATAACTTGATGAGTGCAGAGATCGGTCAGTTACAGTCTATGCCATAAGCCAATCTTTCTCTTTCCAAATCTGCAAGATCTTTTCCATTTCTCATGTGAGGGAAATACTGGTCTGATACAACAGTTAAGGAAGGAAGCATTTTCTCTTTTCCTTCTTTTGAAAGAGTACGTATAATAATGTTGATGTCACTGTCTGGGCCTGGAGTTGGCTTATTTGTTGTTTTTTGTGACAAGGAGCTGGGAAGTATCTGTAAGATACAGGGCTATTGATACATGTTTTGCTTTATCAAATTTTGTCATGTCAACTTTGCTAGTATACGTTTTCAAAAATTGTCCATTTGGGCGGAGGTTGTTGCTCAGTGGCAGAGCGCTTACCCTTCACATTCGAGGCACTGGATACCTCATAAAAATAAACTAACTAACTAAATATGTATACATATACTGTCCATTTACCTAAGATATTCATTTTACCTAATAACTGGTGCCATGATTTTTTAAAATATCTTAATTCATTTTGTTTTATGTGGTGCTGAGGATCGAACCCAGTGCCTCACATGTGTGAGGCAAGCGCTCTACCACTGAGATACAGCCCCAGCCCTGCTGCCATGAAATTTTTAATAGTATCCTTCTTTATATTTTAAAATCAGTACTGATCAGTGTTGTTTCATGCCAGATGGTGATACATTTGCTCTCTTGCGATATTTTCTTAGTCTGTAGAGGGATTTATCAATAAATACTATTGATGTTTTGGAAGTAGTAACTTTTGTTTTTGCTAATATTTTTAATTGTTTTTCTGGGCTTTTAATTTTTTTCTTTGCTGTTATCATTATTTGTATCTGTTATTTTGATTTACTTTGCTGCCTTTACTTGCTAGCTTCCTAGCAGTAGAAATTTATATTATTCATTTCAGAACTTTCTAATTTCCTTATCCAAGCTTGAATGGTATAAATTTTCTCTGACTACTGCTCTAACTGTATGCCACAAATATCAATATATTGTATCATCATTATCATTCAGTTAAAAATGCTTTCAATTTTTCTACAGCTTTCTCCTTTTTCTCATGTGTTTCTAGAACTATACTGTTTAATTGCCATATGTGTACAATTTTTAGATATCTTATTGATAATACCTTCAAATTTAATTCTTTGTAATTGTAAATATACTATAAAATACTTAAAAATCATTTCACAGGATTTGAAACTTGCTTTACATCTCAGTTTATGGTTTATCTTGGAGAATATACCATGTACAATTGAAAGGAGTGTGTATTCTGTAGCTTTCCTAGCAGTTATCTGCAAATATAAAGCAATTTGATAGAATTATTCAAATCTTCTGTATTTTTACTGATTCCCTACACACAGTTATCAACTACTGATGGTTTAGCATTGATAATTCCAATTTTATTGTGAATTCATCTATATCTCATTTAAGTCCTCTCGGTTTTTAATTATTTTCTTTTGAAGCTCTGTTCTTATCAGATTTTAATTCATGTTGTTAGAAGCTCTGTTGTTTTGAGCAAATGCACTTATGATTATCATATCTAACTAGTGTATTAAAATTTATATGAGATGTTCCTTTTTATCACTGATAGTTCCCTTGAAATCAAATTTGTACAGTAAAATATAATCACATTTATCTTTCTTTGCATGGGTTAAATTTTAATAATATATTTTCTTTTCTAATGCGTCTACATTTAAAGCATGTATTTTGTGGTTAACATAATGTTGATACTTTTCTTCTATTCATTATGGCAATATTGCACTTGGTGCATATAATTTTATAGCATTTACTGATATTATCAGGTTAGATTTGGATTTGCCATTTTATAACTTCTTTTTCTTTTTCTTTTCTTCTGCTTTCAGTTCTTTTTGAATTTTTAAGGTGTATTTAATTTGTCTATTGACTGTCCATCTATACTGTTCTGCGTGATATTATGGTGGTTCCTCTAAAGATCAACACATACATGCTGAGCTTTGCATACTTATCATAGCACAGTGATATGATAATTAGCGCCATAATTTTTTTAATATCTTCATTTATTTTGTTTTATGTGGTGCTGAGGATCGAACCCAGTGCCTCACGTGTGTGAGGCAAACGCTCTACCACTGAGCTATAGCCCCAGCCCAGTGCCATGAAATTTTTAATAGTATCCTTCTTTATTTTTGAAACAACTTTAAAATCTTGAGGTTCATAAAACCTGATGAGACCAAAGGACCTCTTGGTTGCACCAGATCACCTGAGTGATTGAGTGCCCAAATCTCTGGAAAACAGCATGTTACACTTGGGACACGCTGGCTGTACTTCATGGAGCAAGACTTTCAAAGAGCCATTTCTCTGACAGCAGTGGACATTGCTGTCAGGTGTCTTTCTCTTAACAATGTACTTCTGGAAAGTTCATAAGGTCAAGTACAGGAGAACTGTAAACACCTCAAATGGAGTTTTAGCAATTGGGCCCGTGATGGGATTTGATTATATCCTGGAAGAATATGTTTATTTTTGCATAATTTGAAACATTCAACAATCAGAATGCCTTGATATTCACAGGGTCTAGTAGATACAGTTTTAATTTTCCCTGTGGGGAGTATTCCGATTTATCTATCTGCCGATAGCAATACTCAATTTACTAGGATTTTCTTCCCCCAGAAATCATGCATATGTAAAGCTTTGGTCCTTCCTCAGAGACCCATACTGACCTGAACTTGATGGGTCAGAAGGGCTAGGTGCTTTGCTCATTTGTTTTCAGCAATGTTCACCTATGAAAGTAGAGATGCCATGCAAAATAAGCCAAGATTGGTTGTACCAAGGGATATTGTGTATGGGATATATTACAATAGAAGAAAAGCAAGTAGAGAGAATTGAATTTTTATCACAGAAATATTTAAGGACAGGCTATGAAATATAAATTGAGTACCAAGGCATATGAGTATATAAAAATATTGTTATCACGCGGCCTATACTATAATTTCAAGAGACAGGAAAGAGGTCAGAGAGTTAAATGGAGATGTTCAAAGAATTGGGAGGTTTAGTAACAGCTTAGGAAAGAAATCATTATTGATAATGACAAGCCAAACCAAATTATGACCACAGAGATGAATGGCTAGGCTGGGGGAAAGACAGTTGAAAGAGTACATATCAAGTAACTAAAGAGTTCCATTACTAACATGATTATCTCTGAAGTTATGGAAATCACCAATAATTATTCCTGGAGTAATGTTTAGGCAAGAAATTCATATTCAGAGAAAGTTTCAGAAATGGTACATTTTGCTGATAGCTGATGATAAAGTATGGAGGGCATAGTGGGACATTTAGAGGTTAGGAGGGGTGGGAGAATCAAAACTAATTGAGGGTGTGTGCTGACGCATTCAAGAGTGTGGCAGAAATTGGCTCCACACTGGTGGAAGGTGGGGATCTCTGACATGAAGGCAAATGCTTGTGAAACCACTGTAAGTGCTGGAGGGGAAGGAGTGATGGAGTGGGGCTCACGGGCTGCTTTTATCTGGGGTTGTGGAGCTACGACAATTGCAAGGCACTCCTGCAGCAACTGAGATGTCCGCAGGTGCCCAGAAACTGGCTTTTAGCCACTGTGATTTATTACTGTTGGCAACCATTTTACCTGTTAACATTGTCATCACATTCTCCCTTCTACAATATTTACAGCTTTTAAAATACAAGTAGTATTTTTGTTTTATTTTACTTAATCCCTATAATATCCCAGTATTTATCTAAGAAGATAAATTATCAGCAGATAGATAAATTGGAATGCCCCACAATGATCCCACAATTCTTTGACTGTTACCTAAGCCCAGTAGAAATCTCAGACACATCTGTATAAAGATTTGCACAAAGTCCAAGATTGTCCCAACTCAAATTTTATCAATAGTGAAAAGCATGCTTACATACAATGAGCACTATTCAAGAAAAAACCTATTACTAGTACCCCAGATCTATCTCAAAAGTGTTTTTCATAATCACTTTTTCTACTTCATTTTTATAAAGGTGATAATTTTCCTGATTTCTAATATATAATTCTTTCTACTTGTCCTGGATTTTATTTCTATGGTTGTGTTGGCAGGCATTTATTAGTGAGTTGATTCTTAAAACTATCACTAAAACTTCTCAACTATGTAATTTTAAGTGATTATGAAAAACACTTTTGAGATAGAGTTGGGATATTAGTAATATATGGTCCTCATGAGGAAGTTTTGAACATGTATTAATTACCATTAATTACCATTAATTATCATTTCCATAATCTGGATATGAGTTTTCCCCTAAAGCTCCTGTGTTAATGCATGATTGTGTGGAAGTAAAGTGCCTAGATTTTGAGAGCCATAACCCAATCAGTCCAGCCTAGTTCAAATGCACAGGTGGTCATTGTTGGATGATGAGGCATGGCTGGAGGAGGTGGGTCACTGGGGTCAGCATTTCGTGGAAGGTGCATCTACCTGATGGCCACATCATCTCTTGGTTTTCTCATTGTCATGAGAGGAGCAGCTTCGTATCCACCATTCCTGTCCCTATGGTGTTCTGCCTCACTCTGGACCCAGAACAATAGAATTGGCCATCTATGGACCAAGATCTTTGATAACCATGAGCCAAAATAAACTTGTCCTCTTCTAAGCTGTTCTTGGCAGGTATTTTAGGCACAGTGACATAAAGCTAACCAAAACAATGATTCTTTCCCTGAGTTTCCTGAGTGCTATAATGTATTCTAATTTCAAGTGGGGAGCCTCAACATTTTTAAATCTTCAGCATGTTAAAGAAGAAATTTATGTTCTTTTAAACGTTAATAGGAAGTTATGAACTTGAAGAAATGGTGTTCAGTTTTGCAGCTGAAGACTTAGAAAAGGGTAGAAGACATTGGGCTGGCAGGACAAGAGCAATGGAAACTGTAAAAACAAGTGTGTTTAAGATTTTGGCTATGTTCTTTCTTAGTGTTCTTGGTGGCTACATAAGAAATGTCCTATATGAAACTGGAAATAGTTGGAGATCTGCATTAAGTGTAGTAAAGGAAAACCAATGTAAGGTGTAGAGTGTCATTCATCCTGACTTAAGATTAATAGATTCTTTTCTTACTGCATGAGAGACTCTTTGCGGTGTTAAACAGGTCTTCAGTTTTATCATGTTTGTGTTTCACAAGTTAAGTCTGATAGCAGCACAGAAAATTATTCTTGGTCTGTGATAGTAAGGTGTAAGCAATTCTGACTGGTTTTCATTTGAATAGACTGACTTGTAAAACTGTACCCAAACTCTATCAAAAAAAAAAAAAACCTTGTTACCTCTGCTGAAAATCATTTAATAGACAGATTAAATTTTCCTTGTTGAAAAACAGCTGTGGCAGTCATTTTTTTTCTTTTTTTATCTGCCCAGTGACATTTCTGCAGATTTGTCACACATGCACACACACACACACACACACACATCAAAAACTAAAACAAAAACCCAAACAACCCCAAGCCACTGAGCTCAAACTTATGAATTTAGCAAAGGCGTGAGTCAAAAGCCAGCAGAGCTGGTCACAGAGGCACACACCTGTAATCCCAGCAACTCAGGGGGCTGAGGCAGGAGGGTTGTGAGTTCAAAGCCAGTCTCATCAACAGCGAGGTGGTTAGCAACTCAGTGAGACCCTGTCTCTAAATAAAATACAAAATAGGACTCGGGATGTGGCTCAGTGGTCGGGTGCCCAAGTTCAATTCCTGGTACCAAAAAAAAAGAATAGAAAACAAGGACAGCAGAACCCATTCTAAGATGACAGCAGAAAGTCGTGAGGTATTTAGCGGAGAGTTAACATACAAATCAAGGATGAGTTTGATAATGAAACCTATAATGAAACCCATTTCAACATATTCCTTAAAAATATTAAGTAACTTGGTCCAATGAAATTATCAAGTGTGGATATTTATCATAAAGGACGTTTACTGTGGTAGGCAGAAAAATATGTGTACAGATGGCCAAGTAGCCAAAGTTCAGAGAGACAGCTGAGCCTCCCATGTGGTTGGTATGCATGGGCCTGCTTTGGTCAGGAGGGCTGGAAACTGGACGCTGGAAGCCCAGAAGACAGAGTGTGTTCTCTTGGATATTTTTCTTCTCACTCTGACAAAGGTTTGCTATTTTAAGAACATCATTATTTTTGCCAAGTTCTCTCAAATGCTGTAAGGAATAAACATCTAGTGTCACACAGTTAAACACTATGTTATTTTATTTTGCATAGTTAAAATAAAATGTTTGAGTCTGATACTTCCTATGATTTGTAACTGCAATCTTATTTCCAAAGGAAAGGGACTAGGTTCTTCCTAACTATACTGAAATTCGAATGAGTTATTTGGAACAATGCAAATTATTTTATGGTTTAGGTTCTCCCAAGAGAAATTAAAATATAACATTTCAAAAAAAGATTATCTTTCTCAAGATAAACAAAAATTTTCCTCTTCTTGCTCATAGAAGTAAAAGGCTATTTTAATCACTGATTTTCCCATATAAATCTTATGTCATATTATTCTAGTTACAATGGTGGTGTTTCTCCCACTATTTTGAAACTCATTCCATTTTATTAAAACTTCATTCAATCTTATGAAACTACCTGGCTTAATATATTTTATGCATCAAATTTTGATAGAAAATTTGTACACAACATTTTCTTTTTAAGTAATCCTTCCTATTTTCATGATGTGCTATTGGTAGGTGAATAAATGTTACATTCTATTTCACAGTAATTGTTAAAATATGTTTTGTCATTCTGTTTTGGAATAAAATTGTATTCTAAACTCTTTTTCTTGATGATATTTTAGATATAATGGGAGTGTAGGATTATATGATGGCCAGATTTGTTTCTGAAAATCAGTAGCAATAAATAAATTGTTAAAAAGGGAGACTTGAATTCATATTCTATCTTTCTGGGGCTTAATTCTAATTATATACTGTGTTTTATCCATGGCTTTAGTGCAAAATCAAGACAACTGTTCTAATGTAAAGGTCACTAAATCTGTGGAAGATTTGATATATTTTATGCAAAAAATGTCTTTCATATTTATTTAATTAATTTAAAAATACATCGAGGTTTCTCAGATACTCTCAATAAAAAGTTAACTTGATTAGCTTAAAGAAATATAATCTTGGTTCCCCTAACTGATGGACATCCAGCCTGGAACTTAAAGGCTATAGGAAGCCCAAGTCTACTTCATCATTCACCTCTGATTCTCCTGAGGCTGGAGTCAGTCCTCAATTCCACCCTGTCACTGATGACCAGTCACTCTGGTCTTATGTAATTTTATGATTAAGAATCTATCTTAGAATAAGTAGCAAGACTTTTCCCTCGTAACTCCAGTTAGCTACTTGGGGTTGGTTGTAATTCGCAGCATTGATCTTGTGACCATATCTTAAGTATTGAAATAGAATGAAATTGGCTTAGAATATACTTAACACATGGTATTTTAGTTTTAGCTATTATTATCCCTAGACATGGGTGGATAGGTTTAGACTTACTTAAATTACATAGACTGAGAAAGGTAAAGCAGTTATTCACAAAAGAAAAAATAAATAAATAACTTACTAGAACAAAAGTTCCAAGAACCCAAAACAACAGATATATGTCTCACCACTACTTCTATGTTATAAAGATATAGTTTTCAATTATTCCTAAAATGATATTCAAAAGTAATTATACTCATGTACAGATATTTCAGAGAAAGGGATAATGATGTCTACAGTATTTATCACTTTTGTTCTTTATGTGAGGATGTTTAACTTTTAAAACCACCAGGATACCTCATTACAGCCATATGTAATTAAGGGACTTTGCACCAGCAGTTGGTGAACTGCAGTGACAACTTTAACAATAATGTTGCCTTTTGAGGACAATAATTAGAATGCATACCAGCCTCCTTCTCCGCACAGCAGACAGTTTGACCAGTGGTTGTAGGCAGATCCCTGACCTCTGTCAGCACTCATGCATGTGTGATTGCTGTAAGTCAGAGTTCACAAGCAAAAGCATTGGTAAGCAGTTCACAGCCATGACAGACAGAAACAGGTGACTATAAGAGTTGAATGAATACAACTCTTTTATTAGCATGTTCAAAATTAATGTGGTGGGCAGGTATATGTATAAGATATATTAAAGATTCAAAGTCAGTTCTCAAACTAAAAATTATTAATAATAAAGTAAGTCCTAACAATGGCACATATAATTTTGTATTCCGTCTTTCATTTTTAAAAGAAAATGGCTTCTATTTTGGTAAGAATATATTAATGCATTTAAATTGAGATTTGTTTTAAATATACATTTTAAAATGTCTTCAATGGGACTCTTAATCAGCTATACTGCTATACTTATTCATTCTCAAGAATAAAGAACACTGGAAATATTTCATTTACTAAAAAGGCAACACTATTCATTATTCTCACAACTTATATAATGCAAAATCAGTGACAAACTATTTAAGGGTGTAAAAATCTTATTGTATTATTAATAAGTTTAAAGCAAATAAAATATGTACATAGGAAATTGTACTTATTGAGGTCATTTCCTTTATGGAATCCAATTGTATATGTAACATTGCAACTCTGAAATACTTAACTGAAAACATTGCAATAAGACTTCAAAATAGCTTCCAAATGTTGATAGCATATATTGTCAAGATATGCTTTTTTTTTTATCTGCCAAAAAAACACTGTGGCATACATGCATGGGCAGTGAATTTAGGGAATTAGTGACCTAGTAACCTGTCAGACTGTGAAGCAAGATGTATGGCATGAAATTAGGACTAGTCTGTGCAAACACTTTTAAATTTGATGTGTTTGCACCTGTCCAATTTTGCTATTTGCTCACACTTTTGATGTTGTATCCAAGAAATCATTGCCCAGCCCAGCTTTTCACCTTAGTTTTCTTCTAAAACTTTTATAGCTCCAAGTCTTACACTCAAATCTCTACTCCAGTTGGAGTTGATTTGTGTTTGGTGTTAGCTAAAAGTCCAATTTCATTCTTTGAAATATATCTGTACGGTTTTCCTAGCACCATTTGTTAAAGAGAGTGTCCTTTCTCCTTCGAATATTTTTGACACTATTGTCAAAGATCAATTGATCATATATGTAGGGGATTATTTCTGGATATTTTATTCTATTCCATTGATCTCTGTGTCTGCTTTTACCCAACAGCATAAAATTTTAAGTACCACACCTTAAGCAAAAGGCAATTTACAGCATGGACAAAATATTTGAAAAGCATATGTAAGGTAAAGATTAATTTCCAGAGCTAAAAAGTCCTAAAATTCAATAGCAAAAGCTAAACAAATTTAAATAACCAGATATTTTTTGAGTTGGCAGAGAACTTGAATAGATGTGTATCTGAAAAAGACATACGAATGATCTGCCAGTATATGAAAAGGAAAGTGCTAATCAGAAAACACAATGAGATGACACAACAGCACCTCAGGCCTGTTAGAAAAGCCATGATGAAAAGATCCAGAAATAGCAACTGCCGGTGGTAACACAGAGAACTGGACTCGTTGCACATAGTTACTGGGAATGTGAGGGAAGGGAAAAAGTCGTGTTTCCTCAAAAAATAAAAACAGAACCAGCATATGATCTAACATCTCAGTGTATATTCAAAAGAACTGAAGTCAGGATTGTGAAGAGATGCATGCATTCTCATTTTCACTGCAACAGTATTCACAGAAATCAAGATGCGGAAACACCCTACACATCCATCCATAGACGAGTGGTTCAGAAGTGTGAGTAACATAGAATGGAAGAGTATTCTTTCACAAAAACTTAGGACAACCTAGGAAATGTGACAACATGGATGAATCTAGTGGATATCATTCTAAGTGAAATAAGCCAGATACAGAAAGACCAACACCACATGATTCTACTTACAGAAGGCTTATATAAAATAGCTGAACTCAGAAACAGAATACGATGGTGCTTGACAGGGGCCGTCATGAGGAAATAGGGAGATCCTGTTCAATGAATATAAAGTTTCAGTTACATGAGATGAATAGGATCCAAAGGCCTGTCCTAGAACACTCTGCCTGTAGCTAAGAGTGCTATATCATTACATTGAAAATTTTATCAGGAAATAGATCTAATGTTAAATGTTTTGTTACATATTTACAAAGAGATTGACAGGAGCCATCTCACCCTTCCTACTCTTCCTCCTATTTCTTCTTCTCCTTCTTCTTCCTCCTCCACCTCCTCCTCATTATCATCATGTCCTTCTTTGTCCTCCTCCACCACTACTACTATTACTACTTTTCCTCCTCCTCCTTCTCTTCCTCTCCCCACTCCTCTTCCTTCTTGTTCTTCTTCCCTCCTCCTCCTTCTCTTCCCCCCCCTTTCTCCCCAATACATTAAAGTATCTGGAAACCTAATGGGAAATAAGATATGGGATAAAAATCCAGGGAAGTGGAAGACTGAAGGCATGGCTGCCCTGCAGTGCTAAATGCCCATTGGATTTACTTTTCATGAGCTTGGAATGAGAGCCCTATCGGGATTGTATGTTTTTCTCCAGCTTCTTGAAGTTCTATGAGTGGCAGCACAAAATAAACATAAAAGAGTATTCATGAAGTCTTGACACTTTCCCGGAAGATACAGAAAATCAGAGAAAGAGAGTAAGTTGAACATATATCTTCAATTTATATATTGATTAATTATAGATGGATGGATGGTGGGGGGGGAGAAAAACCCTGGAATTCAAATTTTAAGGAAGTATGAGAAAAAAGTATAAATGTATTAGACTTCATGAGTTTAAGGAGTTAAAATGTGAGAAGGACCATAAATGAGGTATAAAAAGAGTAAGTTGAAAATTTGGAAATGATAGTTACAGAATAGAAAGAACAAAGACAAAACCATAGAGGTACTGTACCTATCAGTATTGCTCTTTTATGATTTTGCAAATATGTAGCTATGTCAGGGTCCAAGACAAAACATCTGAGTGATGACATGTTTACTGTAAATACCAGAGATGTGGATATTTAAATTATGAACAGTTAAAGCCAAACAAATATTAATTTAGTGAACAAAAATATAAGCTTTCTCAGAGGTGCGAATAAGATATGCAATGTTAGGAGATGAATGGTATAATACAGTGATGAGTGTATAGTTTATTTACAACTTAAAAATTTTACATTAATTAAATAAATAACAACTTGGGAAAAAGTAGGGGAAATAGCCTGAAAGTTGTGATTCCAACAAGAGACATTTGTATCTGCAGGTCAAATAGCATGGAAGATGTGGAAGATATCCTCAACACCCCAAACAAGAATGTCCAGAGGCATAGAGTCAAGGCAGAATTCAGGTCAGTTGTGACACAGTTTGGTGGGGGTGTTGATAGTGGTGGAGCGGAACACAAAAGGGCAGCAGCTGCATGGGGCAGCTATGTACTATCCTCTCAATTTTGCTGTGAAGTTAAAACTGCTCGCAGAAATAGTCTAAAAAATGCAATGGAAAAGTAATTGACAACCATCAACAAAAATCAAAGAAACATTTACATCCTGAACCAGTCATACTATGCCTCAGCGTCTATACTGCAGATCCATTATAAAGTGCATGGAATACTTATGTACTGTGTTTTCAATGTGATATCAATTAAAATAGAAACAGTCTGGAAATTCATCTTCTATTGCAGATGACTGATTGTTAAAATGGAATACATATGCACAGGAATTATTATGGAAACAGAAAGAAATGAATGATGAAGATGCCCATATACCAGTAGTTAGAGATCTTTAGTTTATATTGTTTAATAAGAAAAACAAGGTGCTGAACATTGTGACTTGTTTGTGTGTGTGTGTGTGTTTGTGGAAGTAAGCAAGGAACTAATAAAGATAATCCTGTACAGAGAAGAGGAAAAATAGTGAGGAGGAAGATAACCTTTAAGGGAACCCCCTGCCCAAAGGTTTTATAAAGGTGCTAGTAGGTTGAAAAGCATTTATTTTAGGAAATGAAATGAATCAGATGTGGATGTAGTCTCCTATCAAGACATATCCTTGCCTCACTCATAAAGTCTATAAATTTATAATAAGACCAACAAAGAGAAACCTGAGGTGCGGGGAGACTTGCTGTTGTTTGAGATGTCCATTAAAACACTTTCAAAATGAGAATGGTAAAAATAAAGCATTTCTCTGGACTTTTCAGAGAACCGTTTTTGGTGTAAACAAGCAGATTTTGATGAGAGCGGGGGGGAAGCTTTGTTTTGCAGAGGATGGACAGTTCATAAGAGATGAAGTGTGGCACAATCAGAATGTCCTCATTTCATAATTGGTGCACTGGGAACTTATTGCCAATTAGCATTAAGATAATCAAGTAGTGATGGATGGTGGACTGGGCATTTGCATAGTCTGGATTACTTCATGATTGCAGTGAGAAATCTGTAACTGCAGAATGGAGGACTCAGGGTGGCATTCTCTTGAGGAAGTAACCAATCCCAGCACGGTCACTGCTGGACTGCCAGATATCATTACACACTTCCTTTTATAAAATATTACCGTCAGTCACATCAGATTGGAAGAGGATTTGAAAGGCAGCAGGAAATTATCTCTCCATCTCTTAATTTACACTTCATCTTATTGAAGTGATAATTGGCCAAGTGAAATCATTAAGCTGATTATCACCACTCTCCCAAACATTTATTTTATACTATCACAATAATTATTTTTTCCATAGCTGAGTTCACACAATTTTCAGGAGCCACATTAAACCCAGGCTATGGATTGGTTATGATCTCTTTGGAACAATATTTCAATTCATCCTAAAAGAAACCCCATATTTGATAAGAACTCCAGAAAAGGAACATTAAAGAATGTGGACGGCAGTTTGTATACTTCTCAGACTTTCTGAGAAAGCAGAGAGCAAATGTAGTCTCCAGAGGTTGTCCTGACTCTCTTTCTCTCGCTATGCCCCTTTCTTTTCAAGTTGATGCTCACATTCAGACATCATGAGGTTTGTGTTAGTAGAGGCTAAGTTCCTACAAAACGCAAAAACCAACTTGTTGTATCGAGCAGCAGCGAGAGGCAAAATCTGCCTCTATTGTTCAATTCTTCCTTATTTTTTCTAATTTAGTATATTAGTGACATTCTGACTTATTGTTCACTCTGTACTAAAAAGCTGTTTTACCTTAAAAGAAAAAAAAAACTGTTGGTAACGTAATTGCTATTAATTCATAAGTGCAAACATAGTTGAATTTTTCATAATGTCAAAAAGAGTATATTTGAGAGGCTGGAGTTGTGACTCAGTGGTAGAGCACTTGCCTTGAACTGGATTTGATCCTCAGCACCACATTAAAATAATAAATAAAGATATTGTATCCATCTACAAGTAAAACAATATTTTTTAAAAAGGCATATTTGAAATCTTATTTTATTAAAATATAATAAAGGAGACACTATTTTATTTTTCCAAACATAGTTGTGAAAAATGTAAATAGAGCCTTTTGGGCTTGTGCAGCTTATGTTTTGGGCTTGATTTATTCATACACGTGAAGTCTGTAAAGTTCAAAATTAATCTGTAAGGCATGTTAATGTGCTTCTTCGACAACTTTTATTAACTACATCAAAGCATTTAAATTGCAGATACTCTGCTCAGTGAATATTCACAAGATACTTGACAGACCCAAAGCAGAATACCAGCTGCTGTTTAACAGAATAGTTTTGTGTTCTTTTGTGATTTACACAGGTTGATACTGTGTACAGATTGTGCTGGCTATAGGCAGAAGAGGAGGCAGAAGAAATAAGGAAAAGAGGGAGGGAAGGTTTTCTGATATTTCATGAGCCAGTCCTGGGTTACACATGTTCACATTCCTTTCCTCACTAACTGGCATCTGAAGACAAGACTTCATGCCTCTTTACCTCACAAATTCTCCC
This sequence comes from Marmota marmota marmota, assembly GCF_001458135.2. NCBI lineage: Eukaryota > Metazoa > Chordata > Mammalia > Rodentia > Sciuridae > Marmota > Marmota marmota. Next base: position 2,153,036 of record NW_025999991.1, on the reverse strand, counting down.
TAATATTAATAAGTCTTTTGGTGGTAATTTCAAGTGTGAAAATGTCTGATTTTCCTGACTTTTTATTGCATTATTTATTAATGTTTTTTTTAAATTGCTAGAATTTGTGTCTGTTTGTTGTTATTTTACTTAGTTTTAACTTTAATTCATAAAGTCATTTACTTTCTGTATTTCAAAAAACTAGCATTGGTTTCCTCTTTATCTGGAAGAAATGATTTATGTCTCTTGGAAATTATGATCTTGATGATTAATGTTCACAATGTCACAGTTTACTCTTTTCATGGAGAAGCATCAGGGAATTTTAGGGACATGATGTAGGACAGATGAGGCTGGACACATGAGGAATTTTCAGGAAGCAGGTTTATTTGGTTCTGGTGGTGCAGAGGGACTAATGCCTAAAAATCTCTGCACACCAAGTCTGGAAATTCCTCTAGATTTACAGTTAGTAGAGGGTGAGGGTTCACATGAATTGCCATCTGTCCCATATTCTTGGGCTAGAAAGAGGTTTTACAAGTTTTTACCAATAAAACAGAGACAGTATCTTTTGCATAGCCATAAGCTCTATTGGAGACAGACCCTATTGCAACTTTTGTCTGCAAACCTGGCAGTTAGAAGAAAGAGGAAGCTTCAAACCATAATGCTCTTAGCAGAAATCCCACTGACATTCTGTTGACATTTTAAAAAATCCTTTCTGACAAAAAAAGTAGCTTAATTATGGCAAGGGTCTTTTGTGTGGGGGTACCCGATCTTCTTCAAACAGAGTGATTTCCCAGAGAGGACGTAGATAAAAACTCTCCATCACCACATACCCTGAACACAGGCCTGTCCCTCCACTCATGACCATAAGTTTCCTTGAATAGGAACATGTGGCAGAAAGCTCTAGAATACCACTTATGTCAGTCTGGCTTTTCTTCTTTGGCAGGATTAGATAACCAATTCATTTTCTTTTCTTATTATAAGGCTATTTATATTTTCTATATTTTCTTGGGTAATATTACTTGATTTTTTTTTCTTTTAGGAATCTGTTCATTTTCCTATGAGATCTAATTTGATAGAAAACAATTCTTCATAGTATTCCTCCATATTTCCTTTGATTTTTATCTCGTTGGTGGTAATATGTCCATTTTCATTAAGTCATTTGTATCTTTGCTCTTTCTACCTTTATCAGTTTAGCTAACATTTTGTCAGGTTTATAATTCCCCCCCAAAAATAGTCTTTTCAAATAAAATGTCACACCGCAAAAACACATGGAAGAAACCTCAACATATATTATTAATGGAGGAAGTCAATGTAAAAGACCACGTATTGTAGGATTCCAGCTTCACAGCAGTTAGGAAGATGTAAACTGTAGGGTCAGTAGAAACCTGAGTGACTGCCAGGCATTTGGTGGAGAGAGATCAAATAGTGAAGCCTAGGGGATTTTTAAGGTAGTGAATTTGTTTGTATGACACTGTATTGGTGGATAAATGTCATCATACATGTCATCATACATGTCAAAATCCAGATTATAAAGACAAGGTTAAACATATATCAGTAATGCTTCATGCATTCTAACATTAATGCCAGGTGATAATAGTAACACTGTACTTTCTGCTAAAATACAACAGACGTGGCAACACTGTACTTTCTGCTCAGTTTTTCTAATTAACTAAACTAAAACTGCACTAAGAAAGTCTATTAGGAAAAAAAGAACGAGAAAGAAAGTACTTTTATTCTGAAAAAAAAAAAACTGCAATAAGAACCAAAGCAGTTTAAGGAGCTAAGAAAATTACTTTTAAATAAGCGATAAGTGTTATATAATTAAAAACTGGGGTCTAGCTGTGAACAGACCAACTTCTCGACTGGTTTTAGAAAATAAGATTTCCTGTTCTATGGGCACATCATTTTAGTAGTTGGTATTTAACCTATGGTTTGTTCAAAGGAATAAGAATGAATTTAGGTATTATTCACCCTTTATATCATGACTGCTTTTCTCAGTACTTCCAAAACATCCTTATGTGGGAAGCCTCTGGAGAAGTTACTTGAGGGGTCTTCTAGGTACTGAGCCCTAGGGGACTTAGGTCTCCCCTTGGGAGTGATCCCGGCTTTCCCGTGTGTATCAGACTGTCCAAGGCGTGAGAGCTCTGTCCTGCTGTACTAGTGGAAGAGCTTTTGTAGCTCTGGAGTTGGCCTCAACCCATGGGAACTGGACAACCCACCTCCTACCTTATTTGGCAAATAACATTCCATCGAAAACCTTTGATGTTCCCCACAAATAAATAAATCAAGCACGGCCTCCAGTGCTCTCTCTTTCCAGTGTGGAAGCTCAATCCCTAAGAGAAGAGCCATCCCACTCCCGCTTTTCAAAATTACATCCAGTATATTGTGGTTTTTCCATTGTTTTCTTCTTTTAATTTTTATTCCACAGCCACCTATTCCACAAAGAGAATCCCCCAATTCAACCCCCACTGTGGGATGTGTGCGGGATCCTTAGATAGACAAAATGACAAGATTTTAAGTGTTTTGGTATACAAACTATTGATATTTCTGCCACTCTTTTGTATCTTGTGAATGATGGCACCTTTAGACTTTATTTTTGATTTTTTTATTGATAATGCAACAACAACAACAAAAAAAAAACCTTAGTAAAACAAAATAGCAAATGTGTTTGTGCCATATACTTTCCTTCAGACTCCAACACCCAGAAAAGTGATCATGCACAATCATTCTGCATATGTCTTGGTCTTTATCTTTACAGCTACTCCACCAACAGCATGGAATAGTCTTGCTGTCCTTTTTTGGGGAGAAGGGAGTGAGGCAGGCTTTAGGGAGATTAAGTGAGGAATCTAAGGGTCAAACATCAGGGAGAGCAGAAGAAAGATAATTAGGAGTCAAATCTGATTCCAAACATAAACTATTTAACACCCACTATCTAAGGCCAGTGGTCCTCCTCTGGAAAGAATGTTTAATAGATGGACTTGAGAATAGTAGCAGTGGGAAGGTACATTGTTTCCTTGCATGATGCCAGCCACTGTGTGGACAGATGGACAAGGTGAGGAGCACTCATTACACCAGTGTTGACCTGCAGATTTACACATCGATATATAGATTAGCTGCTCAAAGGCAACGACCTAGAATAATGAGTATTCTGTAACAATTGATTGAAAGCAGTTTTATATAATATGCATCACTTATTTACCAGCATCTGCCCTCCAAAAATTACTGAAGAGATCGAAGAGAAAATAAAGTTTCTATCTATAACGATTATGAATTCTATTCCCAAATTCAGAGAAAAATATGGACAGAAAATTTATTGGAATATGAATAGACTTCCTGAGAGATTCGATAATGGATTCCTAAGCTAAAGCCAATACATTGGAAAGTCTTCAGAGACCCAGATGTTACCAGAAGTGTGTCTCCTGACTAGAAATGAGACAGAGGTTATTCTATACTTGACCTTCCTGTTTACAGAAAATTAGAGTCACAATGAATTAAACATTAGACCGTTTTGCATTTTTATCTCATGTTTAGCTCATGTTTTGTAGCCACAGCATTCTCAATGTCAAATTATTTTAGCAGCTATATTTAGTGTAGATTTTGTCTTTTGTTTACTGCTTTTAAAGCAGAATGTATCATAGAACTGTACCCAATTTCAATAATCTGGTTGTTTACAAATGTTTCAAAAATAGCTCACTCTAGAATTATATACTGAGGGAGTGTGGATCTGGGGTGATCACTCAGGTTTGCTTGTGTACATCCCTGAATGAGAACCCCACGGATAGAATCTCTTCCTTTGGGCATTCTAATGAACAAAGCTGACAGCCAGGATGAAATCCTTGCTCACTGCAGCTTCTCTATATACATTTCTCTCTTGGCCTCCCAATCACTTGGCACATCTGCTTCCTTTGACAATCACATGGGGACATTCCTGAATATCTGACATAGCTGTCCAGACAAATTTTGGCTCCTGCATTTACTCTTACCACTGCTAAATTAATTTACCTCTTTAACACAAGTGTTGAAACAGGCTTTGCAAATCAGAACTCACATTCTAAGTTTCCACAAAGGGGAAAGCACCTTTGGAGATAAAGAATTTTCTTCAGTGTCTCTAATGAGAAGTCCTTAACTTCAGCCTAGAGATGATCCTCACTTCACACATATTTCTTTACTTACTTTGCCCACCCTGTATATTTCCACAATCACATATGTTAATGTCATATTTTTAAGAGAGAAAGTCAAGAAAAAGGAAAGGCAAAAAGTCAAAACATAGATAATTTAATTAATATCGATTTGATTTATTGACCTAAAAGAAGTAGAACTGTAACAATGCCTACATAAAATGGTTGCTAGAGGGTTAAGTGACAATGTATATTTAAAGCAAGTTAATGTTTGTTAATGTTCAGTAATGTTCAAAATAGTACTAGTACTTCAATATCTCTGAGGGAGGTAAAGATAATTGTTTTTGCACAGTTCTGTGATAGATTAAACTAACTATGTTATTGCCTAATATAAATCAGATATTTTCTTACATTATTTTATTGATTATTTCTTAATCATGTTATTTAACAGAACTCTTCAGAAAGTCCCCCATGTGACAATAAACCACAAGGGAAAGACAAATAATGTAGGCAAAAATATGTTAAATATGATACACACTGAGAAATCATCAAGGAACGAAATCCAGAAGTCATTTTAAATTGAATTTTGAAAAATTAGTCATTTTGATATTCTGTTGAAAGATGCATATAATTATGATAAGTATTATTGCACAGGACAGACTCAAAATACAAAATAGATGCTTCTTTGTTGTCAACTTGGTAGACTAGAGATCTACCAGGAGCTTACTCAGTGTTTCTTGAGGAGGATTTTCATATCGATGTCATTGTATTCAATAAAGAAACATGATATAGAATTATTTAAATCATTGTTTTGATCACACTGAGGTCCAGGAAGACCTCAGCACGATGTGCTACGTATCTAGCATTGCTCCCATCACAGGGTGATGGAGACACACTGGCTAAATGGCAGCCTCTTCACATTTCACGGAATTTTCCCAAGAGCAGACAGATTTGATCCTTTCCTATCATAATGGGCATGCCCTATCACTCTGTCCTCCCTCTTTTTTTTTTATCTACGTGTTTTTAGTCTGCATATATTAATAAGAAATAGGAATATGTGCTGAGATGACTGGGTACTATCTCAGTGAAACCCGAAGGCTGTGCACACTTCAAAGGAAGCATTGGAAGTTGGACGGTGGAAAAGGCCAAATGGCAACTCCTGCTGGCTGCATGGCTTTCATTGCCAAATGGCAAGGGGTGACCCTGACAGTGTGAAGAGGTACACAGGAAAAGCAGGGTGCATGCAGTCCTGCAGTTTGTCCCAGCACTGTCAGAGATTCAAGGCTGGGGAACTGCAGGATCCCAGAAGATCATCTCTGAGCCTTAGAAATTGGGGTGGAGACTTATGTAAGGATCCTCTACAAGACAGATCTGAAGAGAAGAATATTCCAGATCTCATGACTGAAATGACAATATTCCTCATTCCATGTTTCTCCTAAATTTAAATTTCAAAAGTGCTATCCTCCATGATAAATAGGACCAGAGTTTTGGAAGAAACATAAAAATAGGGATGAATTGATAAGAGACTAAATTAAAGGGGAAAAGCAACAGAGAAATGAAGAACAATGGTTAAGAGTTCATTCTGCTGAGTTTATATACCCCTGCAAAGTGAACTCAGAAAGAAAGGAGGGAAGGAAGGTGGAAGGAAGGAAGGAGGGCAGGGAAGGAAGGAAAGAGGGAAAGAAGCAGCAGAAGCATGCAAAGCCTACTACCTGAGCCAAAGAGGAGCAAATTTCTGGAGATGATAAAAACATCAAGGCTCACCGAAAATGGTAGAGTAAGGAAAAAATCATCCCAGGAAAGCATAAATATTGGTGAGTAATAAGCTACCACAGGGTTGTGTTAATGCTTTTTATCATTGAAGTATAAAAGAGGTATGTTTTATTACAACAAAATCAATTTAATGGAAAGTAAGAAGAGAATAATTACCATAAAATCAAAAATACTTTTAAAAAGAGGAAAGCAATAAAAGTTAGAATGATTTGAAGAACTAGATTGGAGAAAAAATACTCACAGATCTTCACCAGATATATTTAACAACAAGAAAGCAGTCTTTGAGTAGGGGATGTAACTCAGTGGGAAAGCACATCTCCAGAATGTTTGAGGCCCTGTGCTTGATCTGTAGCACTCTATGAAAAAGAAAAATACACTAAAATTCAAAAGAAGAAAGAGAAAAGCAGATGTATTATCAAACACAGAGACCAAAGAGAAAGTGATTTAAAATTTTCTGAGCTAATAAATTAGAACATCTCCAAATCAAAATCTATTGAAAGATAACACTGAAAAATTCATGGCTGAAGAATCCAAAATGTGAACTTAATAACCACAAAAGAAATTGAAAAAGTTATCAAAGAATGATTATGTTTTCTATTTCAAATTTCTTCTGTAGATTGAGTCTGTAATCTTTTCAGAATAAAACTAATTTAATGTTCAATATTTTTTTGGTGCAGAAAAATAAAATTAAACAAAAGTCTGCTATTAAAAAAACCAATTTTTCCTTTATAATGAAATAGAAGACTGCACACTAACTTCAACAATGTTTATTGCAAAACTGTATGATTGTAAGTAGTATTTTTAAAGCAATCAATGTTGAAGCCAATTTGTGCTGATATATCTCAATAAGCAAAGCAATTCAATGTTATCAAAATAAAACATTTCATACTTATTTAAAGAAATCTACATATTCAAGGGCACAAACAGATCAGGCCTCTGCTGGACAGGTATTTGCCATTTTTCTAAAACCTTTTTTTTAAACCCATCCTAATAAAATGTGTGTACTACAATGAATAACAAAAGGAAAATGTTTACAACTTAGGTACACATGAAATAATACCAAACACAATTCCTGGTGCAGGTCCTTGTGTTCCCAACTTCAGACAAGGTCGATTACTATGTAGGACTGTAGATAAATGGCACTTTACCCCTGGATATCATTCAACTAAAAGTGTAATCTTGCAAATTAGTCATTGCAGTTTTTATATCACCTTTCTGTCTGCATCATTTTGAGTACAAAATAGATTTGGAACAAAGCACTTCAATATGAAACTATTAAACCTCAATCAAAACTCTGGAGATGTCTGGTGGTGTGGTTACAAACCATGCAAATATACTTACTGCCACAGAACTGTACATCCACAATGATACATGTTTTGTTATTACATATTGTCACTGTATGTTAAAAGAAGGAAAAAAAATACAAAATAATTAAAAAGAAATTTTGGTATACTTACAGAGGTTACCTGGTAGAAAAGATAAACAAGAAGGAAAAAAATGGTAAACATGTTTGGAGTTAAGATTATTTTTCAGGTAGTGACCTCACATTTGACAAGTGTTTCAAATCATTTCCCCAGTCTTTGCAGTTCTTAGGTACATGCATACCATACAGTGAATGTGTTCAGAAGATCATCAATATAAACCATGAGTCAAAGTCAAATACCACTTGTCATGATATGTTACAAGTGGGGTGTGTGTGTGTGTGCGTGTGTGTGTTACTACTAATAATTGATGCTATCCTGCCGCTCTGCCGCAGTCCGGCTGCAGCAAAATAGCGGGGGGTGGGGGGGTGGGTGACGAGCAACTTGTGTACATTGATACAGCAGGAGTGGAAGCCGTTTATTGTAGGACAACAGAGGTACTTATACATTCCACACAGCTTATCTTAATTAACATAAACTAGATACATCAGTCAACCAATAAGGAATCTCCACATAATGGCTCACTGGCGCCACCTCACAAACCACTCCCCCTGGCAAAATACCAGGCGCCATCCAGACTTGTTTACAGACTCTAACATTTGCCAGGCACCATCCTGACTTGTTTACAAACCCTAACACTATCCTTTATGGATTTTCCATTCTAAAATATCTTTAGAATAATCTCAACCTGTGAACTTTGATAACTCTGATTACTTCTACATTTAAATTTATATTTAAACACAAAAATATTAAGCAGTGAATTCTTGAACTTATGTAAATTATATATATAATACATACATATATACACATAAATATGTATATGTATCCTACAATGTAATTCAAATTTTAATAAAGTTCTTCTAAAAAAGTATGCTTAATATTTTAAAAGAGCTAATTTGATATCTATTCTATTGTTTTTTTATTGTTTCCCTTTTCACTTATAATTCTTTGATGAGGGCCACAACCAAGTTAAGATGGCGCCTGGCAGTATGCTAGGAGGAGTGGTTTCTGAGTAATGCCAGTGAGCCATTAAGATGATGGAGATTCCTTAATGACTGACTGCTGTGTCTAGATTATGTCAATTAAATTAAGCTGTATGCAATCATTAAGATGATGAGGATTTCTTATTGGTTGACTGCTGTATCTAGATTATGTTAATTGAGTTAAGCTGTGTGTAATTAGTTAAGTATATATACCTCTGCTGTCCGGCAGAGAAGGGCTCCCGCTGTATCAACCTTCACAAGTTGTTTGTCACTCCCTGGTTAGTTTGCCCAGCCAGACTGCGGCATTTCTTTATTAACAAAGTTTAATGTTAAAAATATTAATATAAGGTAACATGGAAAAATAACAACAGAATATACTGGTTCCCCCCATTCCAATCTGTATCCAGCATGCTATCCTAGGCTGTAGTAAGTATTTAATCACGATGAAATGCAAAAAGTGTAGCTTTATCTTCTTACCATTGTGAGTAATTTTTACCTACTATATTTCTCAATATTGTTACTTTTGTCCTGAGATTTCAAAAATACCTTATTTAAATTTTAGATCTAATATTAAACCTTCACAACATATGACACTAAAAGGAAAATTGCCTTGTTTCTATTTAGTGTAAGCAAACTGGTAAGTTTAGGGTAAATTTCTGAACAAAGTATAGTGCATTACCCTGGCACATTAAGTTCTATGGCTTCAGAACCATTATCTAGTGCCATTTCTAATTATTTTTCCTCAGTTCTTCCAAGAGGTTCGTGAATCATTTCTGTCACATAACTGATGTCTTCACTAGCCATCACTTGAATCCACCTTAATGGGAATGTATATCAGAGTATAAGCTGAGGAAACGTCTATTATGGACAAGCTCCCACATGGGAAAACTTCAGTGTTAGGGGAAGTAGTGTGACTTCCAGGATTATACATGCTGCAAATGACAGGAAATAGAAAGTTAGACCTTGACTTAAACAGAATAGAGGTTTGTATTTCCCTGGTGTCCAAAGACATTGAACATTTCTTTCATTTAATTCTTGGCCATTTGTACTTCTTTAGAGAAGTGCCCATTTAGTTGATTGGCCTAATGATGAAATTTATTTTCTTTTGATGTGCTTTGAGTTCTTCAGATATTTTGTATATTAATATTCTGTCTGAAGTAGTTAGCAAAGATTTTCTCCCATTCTGTAGGTTGTCTCTTAACACATTTGTTTCCCTTTGCTGTGTAGAAGCTTTTTAATTTGATATCATTCCATTTATCAATTCTTGGATTTATTTTTGGAGTCCTGTTGAGAAAGCCATTGCCTGTGCCTATAAGTGTTTTCTGTTTTCTTATCATGACTGCAAGTTTCTCAGTCCAGGAAGATTGGCAATCATTTAGAATATAAATGGGGGCTGGATTTGTGGCTCGGTGGTACAGCACTTGCCTAGCATGTGTGAGACACTGGATTGGATTCTCAGCACTGCATATAAATAAATAGAATTTTATACTGACAACCAAAAATTAATTAAAACAAAAAGAGAATGCAAATAGGAATAAATTCGGGTGAGAGTACAGACACTGTTGGTGGGAATGTAAATTAGCCACTATAAAAATCTATATGGAGTTTCCTCACAAAAAACTAAAAATCTAACTACCATAGTGTCCAACTACACCCTTCCTCAGAATTTATCCAAAAAATTAAAATCAGCATACTCTAGGGATGCATGCATACCCATGTTTATAGCAGCACAATTCACAACAGCCAAACTATGGAATCAGCCTTTGTGTTCAACAATAGCTGAAGGGATAAAGAAAATGTGGTGTGTATACACAATGGAGTTTTACTCAGCCATAAAGAAGAATTAAAGCATGCTATTAGCAGGCCATGGATTGATCTGGAGAGCATCATGTTAAGGGAAGTGTGCCAGGCTCAGAAAGACAAGTGTAGTGTGTTTCCTCTTATATGTGGAAACTAGGATGGGGGATAAAAACAGATAAAAATAGATGTTGTGAAAGTGGAAGGAAGACAGTGGGATACCGGAGAGGGAATTAAGAGAGAGGGTGGGGGGAGTGCAAGGGGAGGGAGGTAACAGGGCTTGACACTGATCATTTTATGTTATATGTGTCTGTGAATATGCCACAATGAAACTCGCCACACTCTAATATTAATTAGCATACCCCCCAAAAAATAATTTTAAAAAACAGGATAGAGGTTTCTCTCTTTCTCGTGGTCCAGATCATGTAGAACACAGGCTTCTCAGACTTCCACACTCAAGGTCATCTCCTCTTCCAGGATACGTGCTGGCATCCCAGTAGTTACAACCCTTCTGTGGGTTAGCAGCAGCAAGGGAGATGGAATGCCATCTCTGAAGCCCTCAAAACATTTTCACAGACATTTAATATCCACACTTAATCATGTAGTCACACATAGTTGCAGAAAACAGGAAATGTGATATTTTTCCTGGATGATTCTGTTCTATTATTATTATTATTGTATTTGTTTTTACCCTAATCCTTGGGACAAACTTTATGTCCAAGTGTGTGTGTGTGTGTGTGTGTGTGTGTGTGTGTGCTTTTTAATCGAGTAATGTTCACAAAGAATAAAACTAAACTGTTTAAAGTATACTATTCAGTATCATTTAGAACATTCACAATATTGTACAACTATAACCTCTAGACATGTTCTAGAACATTTTCATTACTATACTCATTAAGCCATTTATTTCTATTTTTCTATGCTCCTAATCCCCATTGACCAATAATATACTGTCTGTATAGATTTATTTTTCCTGATAAATAAAATTAAGACTTATGTGACCTTTTACTTATGTTTTATTTTGTCTACTATGTTTTTGTGGTTTATCTGATCATTACTCAGCCTGATTTTGGGGTAAATAACACTGTGCTGTACGGATATACTGTATTTCATGTATGCATTCACTTTTAGAGGGATAGGTGGGCTGTTTTTTACTTTTTGGCTCCTGTGAATAGTACAGCATTTTTGTACAAGGGTATGTTTGAACAAATGTTTCAAATTATCTGGGAAATATAACCAGGAAGGGAATCGCTGGGTCTCATGGTAGCTCTGTTTCACAGGCGTCCTCTTACTAGGTTTGAAGAGCAGAGCAGAGCAGAGCAGAGCAGGAGTTGAGTCACATCCTTGTTCCCTGCCCTCTGCACTCGCATTTGGTCATCAGAAGCATGATGCTTGTTGGTCCGGTTGTTTGCAACACAGTGGTTTGGTCCTGGAAAACCATATCATTCCACAAAAATGCTGAAGTAGGAGCATTACAAGGCTGTAACTGTTTAGTTACAAAACTGGAGGCCAGGGCTAGACATGATTCCCAGAGCTCTGCAGTCCAGAAATGATAAGTTTTCTGTTGTGCTTCAGTTGATGATGCATAAAATAAACAGGTAACCTTTTCAGAATTGAAGCCATGGAGGGAACTAATCTAAATCCTGATGGACTATTGTATTTTTAAACATTTAGGAATTTTTCAAACAGTCCTGTTTGCGAAACCATCTAACGCCATACTCACCACATTCACATACACAGACAGGTCACATTATCCTTTATGGTTGCAAATGGATCCAAATAGGCAAGTATTCTTTTAATTGACTACACAGTCAGTGACCAAGTTCATCTTAATTCATTAAACTTGTGGTTTCAGAGAATAGCAATTAACATTTTTAGAGAAAGTCTTTTCCCCACTTCTCTGTATTATATATTAAATTTAGAACTGAAGTCAGAGTCATCTGGAATTAAATGGTGGCTTTTTTGCAAAACCCATAAATTCTTATTGTGTAATTTGGAATTAGTATTGGGTTTTAAGTAGTTCATGAATCCTCTGGAACTACAGGCACACTCAATGTTTTACAAGTATGTGTGTTTTTCCATAAACTTGCCCTGCTCTCCATTAAGACATTAGTTTAAAAGTTATAGAATTGTTATACTCTAATTGTTTTATAATTCTGTGAATTTGAGATAAAATAGAAAAATCCACAGGGATCAGAAGGAAAAAAATATACAACAATCAGATCAGGGTGTTCTGAAAAAGCGCAGTGTTTGGCTAAGGTACAAGCTAAAGGCTAAGTTGTTTTCCCTCTCCCTTATTACACTTTTTTATTTCATACTGGCAAATTCAAGAATGGCTAAAGAAAATGTGAAATATATATACACAATCCAATACTATTCAGCCATGAAAAAGAATAAAATTATGTCATCTGAAATAACATGGACAAAACTAGGGATAATTGAGCTAGTCAAATAAGCCAGGCCAAAAAAAAAAAGAAAAGAAAAGGCAAGTACCAGATTGTCTTACTGATTTATGGAATCTAACAGAGTCGATCCCATGGAGTTGAGAGTAGAATGGTGGTTAGCAGAAACCAGAGAGAACAGGTTGAGGAGTGGGGTGGTCAATGCATGTTGAATTGCAGCTAGATAGGAACAAGTTCTGGTGAACTATTGCACAGGAGGGCAACTGTGGATAACAATGTTATGTATTTTGAAAACAGAATCTTGAATATTTTCACCATAAAGAAATGATAAGTTTTCTGGAGGCTGAAGCAGGAAAATGGTAAGCCTCAGCAACTTAGACCCTATGTCCAAAAAGAAAAAAAAAAAAAAAATATATATATATATATATATATATATATATATATATAATAAAAAGGGCTGGGGTAAAGTGAATGCCTCTGGGTTCAATCCCCAGTGCCAAAAATAAATATTAAACAAACACACAATATTAAACAAACAAATAAATAAATCTTTGAGGAGACCAATCTATTTACCCTGCTTTAAATATCAGACAATGTACACATTATAGAAAAATGGTACCCCATAAATCAGCATTTTTGTTTTTATGTACAATTAAAAAAGAAATCAAATTTATATGAACAATAAATTTAATGCAAATAAAATGGTACAATTAGACTAAAAGAAAATAACATTTTTCTGGGCCTTGAAGACTTTGACAGCTATTCTAGGGATAACTGATAAGAATTTTCTCAGGATTTTTAATATTCTTAAAATCTTATTTACAAAAATAGCCTTAATTTTATTGCTTAGTAATTTATCTTTCTTAGTAGAATGTAAGGTCAATGAAGAAAAGGAATTTTGTTTGTGCTCTAGGAACCTAAAATTATTCACCTATCTTATTAGTTACACAATAAATATTCTGTTTGAATTTGAATGATTACCTGAATCTTTGAAAGCCACATTGTAACTTAATATTTATTGTATTTTATTTACTTATTTTATACATGGGCACAATGTCTTCATTTTGTTTATTTATTTTTATGTGGTGCTGAGGATTGAACCCAGTGTCTTACGTGTGCAAGGCAAGTGCTCTGCCACTGAGCCACAACCCCAGCCCTCATTGTGACTTTTTGAAAGACAAAATTTCTAATCCTCCCTTCCTGGTTGCACATGGTAGGTACCAAAATTTACCTATAAGTACTTTTAAAAGTTAGGATGCTTAGGTTAATCCCAAAACAGATAGCAACCTATTGCTCCAGAAAATTAAGGAACTTCTGAAGAAATAGTAAAACTATGGACTTTAGAGAAGAAAAAATTAAATGAAGTTCAGTGTTTCATGTGAAGTTTTCCTTTTAAAGGTGGCTATTTTCATTGGTAGAGAGACTGTATCCATCCTCTCAAACAACTGCCGAAACAAGGTAAAAATATTATGTGCAACTAATATATTACTGCATGTGTTTGGTATGTGTTTTTTACAATCTATGATATCTATAGGTGTTCAATTTTCTTCCTTCTAAAATAAAGTTTGTCTAAATTTTCAGGATTTTGGGGAAAATTAAACATAGTATCATTTAAGCAGAGTTGCTCTCCAGCGTGTACACATTTACAATGCAAACATGTTGGTGGCTGGTTCTTTGTGATCATTTGTTGGATATTGATTACTTATAATATCAGTCACAATTTAAAGTCTTAAGTTAGAAGTATTATTATTATTATAGTCACAGAAAAATCATGAAATTCCTTTTCCACTCATGCATGTCTTTGCAGGTCCCAAAAGAGCAAGATGCAACAGATGCCACTTGTCATCATCCAAAACATGAAAGCAATCCCCTGCAGAGCCAGTGAATTTGTCCTAGGTAATATGGAAAATTCTTTGTAACAAGAGGACTCTGGGAGCCTTTTCCATCTGTCCACAATATGAGTCATTTCCTTGATAGAATAACTCTGGTCTCAAGAGTTATCTGTTCAAAACTTCCTATCATTATAATCTTTTGAGTAATGAGGGCTGAAATCAGACTGCCTGCTTTCCCAATGTTTCATCAGGACGGTATTTAATTCCTAATGAGGGTCATAATTAGCTCACCTAGGCAGATCCTGGAGCTTTAGATAATTCTGGCTCCATTCTGAGCTAAAAAGCAGCCAAGGAACTAAATTATTAAGGATTTTTCCTCTGGTTGGTATCTTGCTTTTTCCCCATTTTGCTCTTTCCCCTGACACAGAATTTATAATATCTACATTTCATTTCCTTAAGTGACCATAATGTTTTGGTGACCTCACATCAAGGATGGCTGAAGAGTCACCCTGACATTAAAGATGATTCATCCTCCACTACTTTTTCTTTCTTCCTCCGAAGACTTCGTCATATTTAAATTAAATCAAGGGCTGCTTCCAAACTCCTACACTGGTGGGAAATATTGTTTCTGTATACAGTCTAACAAAGCCAGTGACACAGCAAGCAGGAAAAAGCATGCATTGCAAAAACCACAGAGGCCAAGAAATCCAAGCAAAGCTTCCAACACGCTCCCCTGTTCAGAAAGAACGTGCTTCCTCTCTGTTCGCGAAATGCCAATATATGTATGAAATACAGCAGTCTTAAGGAAAATCCCTTCTCATTGCAGAGTGGTCTCTTATACCCCTCTGAGGTCAAAGATTTACATTGGAGGTGACTGTATTCCATCATTTCAGTTATGACCAGAAATAGAAAATGCAGCTCCTGGAGGAGCAGGTAGTATCTAAGAAAACAGAGAAATCCTGAAAATGTATAGAGCTAAGCTTAAATCCTGAGATGAACTTCCCTATGAGTTAATGGAAAGAAACTGCAATAAGTGCACAATTCTGTTGCCCACGTCACTGCAGCATGGTATCTAAAGGTCATATAGCTCTCAACTAAGTTTTCCTAAGCAGCTAATTTGCCCTGGCTATTGCTGGACACTAGTATCTCATATAGGAAATCAATGTATTCTTTCTCTCCATAAATAAAGTGTACGAAGTATCCAAAAAGTAAAGTAGACAGAAACATCAATGAGAAACCACTGGTGTCTACTAGACACAGGGAGAAAAGATTTCCGGGCATGGAAACCTCAGGCTTGAATTATGAATAGGTGCTGTATCTATCATATTGATGAACTGCTGTGTTGCAAATGTCACTTCCCATCTGTATTCATAGGAGATGTTAACATAAATTTCACCTCCTTAGGATTTCAATTATCTGAAGACCTTGACAGAATTAGGAGATAAGTCAGTTCCAACAAGTTTAAAATGTTACTGATACATAATAAAACACAGTGAATTTCAAAATAATAGTGTTTTTTTGTTGTTGTTGTTTGTTTTGTTTTTCAAAACCTTCTCAACTTCTAAGGTAAGTATTTTTTTTTTAAAGCAAACAGCAGATCAGCCTACAGTGTGTATTATACATGTAAAACTCAGAAAGAACTTCTCTTTTTAGGAGTTACGCATTAAACAATGATGATTAGGAACATGTTCTATATTGACACATAGTTTATACTTAATATATATCATTCTATTTTTTTTTTTTACTGAGTCTCCAACATAAAGAGTTAGGACTCAGGATTGAGCTTCCCAAGAAATCCCATGGTTAATCAGCTCACATGTACAACACACCTATAAAGTATTTTGGGCCTCAAATCTTCTAATCTTAATAATTATAAGATGTTTAAGTGTAGCACATAAAACATATTGGCATGTGTTTTGGAACATGGGAAGCAGATGGACTTTATCTTTTACACTTAAATCTCCAGCCCATTTATAAGATGAAGTGCATTCTCACTTATTGGGATTCGGATATACAAAGCTAGCTTTAAAGGTACAGTTAAAAAATATGTAATTATTTCTCATATGACTTTTCTCTTCACAACAGAGAAGGACATTCTTCCTCAAAATGCTGTCTAAGAAAGAAAATAATAAAATTCAGGAAAACAGGGGCATCACCTAGCAGGGCATTCCTAGGTTGATAGCAAAAGGAAATTCCAGAATTTCCCTGGGGCCAGAGTCTGTCACCCGGGAGAGAGTCATCTTTTTAAAAAGTAAGTGATTTGTTAAAATCTATTTAATAGATTCTTATAATTCAGATATATTGGAGAATGGAATATTGAAAAGAACAGAGGAAATGATAAGAAAAAAAATGAGATATGATTAATCCCTGGGGCAACAGAAAAGTTGCTGAAGACAGCAACACATCACATGGCTCAGCAGTCAACCAGTTTACACAGATGCTGAAAAAGAGTGACTAG
Source organism: Marmota marmota marmota (assembly GCF_001458135.2). NCBI lineage: Eukaryota > Metazoa > Chordata > Mammalia > Rodentia > Sciuridae > Marmota > Marmota marmota. Next base: position 2,136,273 of record NW_025999991.1, on the reverse strand, counting down.
TCTGCTTTCCTAGGAAGAGGAAATATGATTTCAATCATTAGCAAACGTGACAGGCGTATACAGAGGGCGTGAGGGAAAAGACATTCATGTGCCAGCCCATACTGGCTGCTGATGAAATGAGCTTGATCCAAGGCAATCAGCATTTCAGAGATTTGTTGGTTCTCATAAATAATATTTCAGCCCCAGACTACAAAATTTCATGTGGTCAAGTACTACTAAAAATAAAATAAAATAAAAACATTTTGGATCCACAACTAGACACCCATAACCATACTCATACAAAGAGGAACATTTGGGGAACTAAGTATTAAATACATGATTGTTACTGAGGTTTCTTCTTGGTCCATTTCCTTCTCAAAGAAAAAATAAATAAAATCTCCCAACCTTCAAGCACCAGTGATTTCCTGTTCCCTAGTGCCCTCCACTCAAATGGGAAGGTTTCTGGTTTGGCCACTTGATTCTGTCAATTCAGCTCCTATGTTATGACTAATTGACTTCTGCATAGATTTTTATATTTTGAGATTTATCTCTAATTAAGAAGTGACTTGGCCTCTCATTCCACATGGCAAGCTTGGCATAAATAATGCATATAATTTTGAAAAAGGGTCTTGACATTCTCCCTAAGTCTAGGCTTAAGGGGAATAGCTGAACTGGAACTATTAGATCTTGGAGTCAAATGAGGGCCAGAAGACAAGAAAGTTAGATGTGAGGACTGACCTCCCAGCCAGTTACTGCCCCCTTATAAATCTGTTTGTTTCTCTAACAATAACTTCAATTCATAACTTGATAAATTTATGATGAATATTTAGCAAGAATAAGAGCCACTAATATGAAATAAGCCCAGATAAACTCAGAGTGAAATGTTAAATAAATCTCCCTGTAAAGATGGCAGAATCCCAATGATGTTGTCAGTTTATGCTCTGCCTCCCAGGGATGCTGGGGAGAATCAAACACTCAGTGAAAATGCCTATCAAAACAGCAGAGAATTAAGCCCTGCGATTTGGCTTTCAACCTAAATGACTACAATTAGAATTATTTGGAAATGACATTTCATTTATATCTACACAATTAGTGCGGAGCACAAAGACAATTATGCATGTCATTAGAAAAATTTCCAATTAAATTTGCCCTGAGTTTTATTTGATTACAGCAATAAACAATATATGTATATTTAGTATGCACACTTTATTGGTCATGTAGCAGAATACTTTAGGAGAAATTTTCTGCACAATATATGACAGCATGTGTAAACCTCAGGAAAGCACTGTGTGCACGCTTATTTACAAACACAATTAATCACTGCACTCTGCAGGCATCAATGTGTTCAAACAAGCTTCTGTCTTCCTGCCTTTGTAAGTGCTGTCTCCTTTGCCTGGAGCACTTCTCATAGTTTTCTCCAGTACTATTTCTCTCCATCGATAGTAAAGTCCTAGGGGCTTTGCTGGGCCTTCCTTGCAGCACATGACTTGGTCTAGGACAGCAACAGAGAGGTGAGAGGTGGCTGTGCTCCTCCACAGTGTGTGCTCCCCGCTCCCTCTTCACAATGTGGCACGTACAGACTGCATGAACCCACTTGTGGGTGCTGGAACTGCCGGCGGGACTGGCCTTGTGAACTCCGTGAATGGAAGGGCAGAGAGCCACTGCCAGGACCAGACCTCTCATCTTTGGAGACTTACAGGGTTTTGTTTGAAACAGGATTTTGTTTCCCTTGTGCCAATGGATACTGGGGCCACCGCAGTGTGAGAGCAGGTAGGGTATAATTAATCTAGAGTGTGAGTGCCCGCGTACTCTCCTAATCTGCTCAGATATCTTGTGTTTTGTTCCATATCCTGGGAAGCTGACCATGAGGAACAACTAAGGGCTTTTGGCCTTAGTTCTGATTCATCCAAAGAGAAAAACGAGCTGAAAAAGACTCCTGTGGTTATTCTTCCCTGGACCTCTTGGTTGCTGAGCCGTGGGTCATCAGAGGCTCCATTCCTTTCCTGGACAACACCCTGAGGCCTATCTAGGATACCTTTCTGCTGCTGGATCATCAGTAAAAGCCCTTGCTTTGTGGGACGCTGGCTACTGTTCTTTCTGCTTATCCCCGATACCCCTTGTTGATTTCATGTGTAATCCGCCACTTCATTACACTCTCCTCAATTTCTCTACTGAGTGTGTAATTACTTTTCCAGTAGGGTTCTGAATCGACCAACTATTGGGCTGGTTAATTTTTACTCGTTGTTCAGGTCTTAACTTAAACGCCATGTCAGGTAAAGTCAAACTTTTAAAAATTGAGCTTTTTCTTTTAAAGCACCATTTATCCTAACTTGGTCTCTTGATATTGAGAGAGATACAAAAAGTGGAATTTATAGTATATCAGCTGCATGTTCATAGTTTAGGCACAAAGGAAAACAGTAACCAATATGACTGATTGTTTAGATTTATATTATTGGCTATAAACAAAATAGCAATTGGTATGAATAAATTAATTTGAACTCTTATTAGATATTATGAAGAATTTTAAAGCATGGTCTGAATATAGCATGGATAATAGGTCAAAAGACATTTCGATAAAAGGATTCCTGCACTGAACGTATAGAAATATGAATACTTACATGTGTGAAAACCACAAAATGTTATTCTCAAGTTTCTTTACCTATCATTGATTACATACAATGTGCTGGACTCTGGTACAATGAAGAAACAGAGGTCAGTTTTTAATGGTGCTTTCTTAACTCAATTAGATTCTAAAAATGGAAACACACAGATAAATACATAATTGCAATTACAAGGATAGCTATGAAAGAAATGTCAAGACATAATAGGAAGCATAGTTTAGAATGGGCAAAGTGGAGCAAAAGATCTCACAGATTTATAAACTGAAATCTAATGAATATGCCTTTATTAATTTAAAAACAGGTGTGGGTGGGGACTATCCTTCCACAGTATAGAAAGCCTGGGTCAGTTTCTGGGACATAAGAAAAAGCTTGCTATCTATTAAAAAGTGTGATGGCAGTCTCATCACGAACTAAAGAAGTAAGAATAAAGTCCTGAGAGCGTAGAAAACACATACTGTACTCCTGGGTAATGGGAATCCATCGTAAGTTCAGTAGGGACTCTGCTTCACTGTGACTAGAGGAACTGGGAGGAGGAAAAGTTTATTTGGGGGTCACAGTTTCAGCCTATGATTAGCTGAATTAGTTACTCTGGGCCTGGGGTGTGGCAGAACATCATGGCAGAAGGTGGTGGGAGAGAAAAACTTCTCAGCTCCTGGCAGACAGCCAGGGACAAGATATAGTCTCCAAGACTGTGCCCCTTGTGACCCAACTTTCTCGTCCCACCTTCCTATAGTTAGCACCCAATAGCTCATTCAAATTATTAATCCTTCTACAGGATTAATCCATTGACCAGGTTATAGCTCACATGATCCAATCTTTGCTTAAAAAGTATCACCTCTGAATCTTACTGCATTGAAGGACAGTGACTTCAAAACCTGAGTATTGGGGACATTCTAGATCCAAATGACAACATCGTATCAAATTACGTCTTTAGAAATATAGAAGTGGCAGGTGAGAGAAAACAACCTTAAGAGTGAGTTGATTATAGCAGTTCAGTCTTATAGACATGAGATGAAACCCCAGATAAGAATTTAAACAGTCTAAATATGTTTTAGAAATCATTATAAGAAAGACAGATAATTTTTCTATGTACATATAAGAATACACCATAGTGAATCCCACCTTCGTGTACATCCAGAAGAATGGGATCATAATTAGAATAAGATATATTCCATGCTTGTATAATTTTATCAAAATGAATTCTATTGTGGTATATAACTAAAAAGAACTACTTAAAAAAAAAGACAGGAACATTGTTGCCTAACGTCAGAATTTTACTTTAAATTCTTATTCTCTTCTAATACTCAGTCCAAAACACCACCATCCATGAAATTAATTGCTCAAGGAAAACATCAGGGAATAATTCTTCAGAACTCTTTCTAACTAAAGATACACACACATGGATGCACGCATTGTCTCCTACCACACTCCTTGAATGTGTAGTCATCACTCAAATCTCAGCTCTGGCTGCCTTGAGAGGTATCGTGTAACTCCTCCCCAAAGTCCTCTTATCACTTTCTTTATTATTGTACTATTTTCATTTTAGAGTCCCTTTATTATGCTACTTAATGGAAATTTGAAATTTCAATGTACAGTAATTATTATAATTTAATTATTCAATTGTTTATATATTTATGTGTGTAAAATTAATGCATCCATTTATAGTTTAATAGCTCCATGAGAGCAGGAACTCAGCCAGGCACATACTTTGAGCTCTCTCATGGCAAGAATCATGCAACAAACCCAGTGTATATTCTTCATATATCTTTCTACACCTTAACCAATTATGAAATAATACAGATATTGTTCAAACTCTATGGCTTTGCTAAAATAGGAAAAGAAATAATAAATATATTATAGAAGTATAAAAATGTGTTTGATCTGAAACATGTTTACTTTGAGACAATAATAGCTTATCCAATGCATGATCCATTTGAACACATGAATCTAAGATCAGACCTATGGTGAGAGACCTGGACCAGTATTGAAGATAAAGGTGTCAGCAGACTTTGAGTGTAATTTGAAGATAATTATACAAATAGACTTTTTCAGAAATAAGAATTTTTTACAAAAAAGGACATACGGATAAATATTAGTTGTAGGAATTTGGGAATTAATGAAAAAGCAAGAAAGAGAGTGTGAAGTATTTAATTTCATAGGGTTTAAACTTAGAATTCCATTTAAATTTGGCCAGTGCCAATTCATAGTTGTGGACCCTGGCAAAAAATGTGGTGACCTAATCTTTCAAAAAGGAGAGAGGCAATAAGAATGTCCATGAAATGTGTTCAACTGTGGCCACAAACTGGCATGTAATAAGCATTTTCTACCTGTACACCATTATTACTAGGTGATGGAGAATCCAGACAATGCAATATCCAAGAACTGGTCCTTTTGTCTATTTAAGAGAATTTTAAGCTTTTTAATACGTGATCTAAAATTTATAATGGGTCATAAATAAGAATATATTACCAGATAGCTCATTTGAAAAGCTACAAGATTGTACATAAAATTGAATTTGTGTTAAAAAGCTAAAATGTATTTTAAATATTTTCTAAATGTTAATAATGCTAAAAATATTGAACAAATTATGGCAGTTTTTAAGATTTAAATGTTTTTGCCCTGCTTTCTCTATATAATTTTCATTTTTCCTGGTTATAGAGAACTCGCTACTATTAACTCAGTTAAAATTCTTAGTTTATGACACAATTCACCACTTTCCCATTAACTCTACATAAAGAGTCCATGCTAGATGGACTTTTAATATTGATCCAAATGACCTTGTAGAGAAAATTTTTTACATTTATATATTTGAGAACAAATGAGTGTTCAGTTAGGATAAAATGTTAGGTCTTAAGGTAATAAAGTGATCCTATTAAAAATGATCTGCTTTTCCATGTGTATTGATTTTAGAGGCTAATAGAAGGTAGGCACAAAAGAGCAGCATCATTTCACACAACAACAACAAAAAAAAATGGGAAATTGCTTGCTACACTTTTATAATTCCAAGATTCATTTAAGTCACAGTTTTCAGTTACACTGATGTCATTAATGCACATGGGACATTATCAGTGCCTTCCAGACATAACAAACCCAGTCAGTACTCTGGCTCTGTTCTGATTTTGGAAACCTTACAAATTAGAGAGAAGAGATGTTTTCAAATACAAGAAGCCATCACTGCTAGGAGTAGAATCAAATGCAGAAGAATAATATTGTTCTCTACTTGCAATTATGTATAAGATAATCATCTATGAAGTATATGTGCAATATTTTAACAAAATTAAATTAAAACATTACTTGGTTTAAAAATTTGATAATCATATTTGTAATGTATGGAAGTAAGATAAAATTAAATGTATTATAAATGTGTGAACATATATTTGTATATATATTTGTATATATGTACATGTGTATTTATATAGATAGATAGATACACACACATTTATAAATACAAATTTACCAAGCAAACAAAGTGGAAGTGATGCTTTAGAGGCTAAAAAAACTTAACATACAGAGTTATGACTATTAAGATATTTTATGTTATACAAAAAACTTCAAGAAATACATAAGAGAAAGAATAAATTAAAATTGTATTCCTACAACGCAGAATTTACAATGGTTGAGATTTTGTTGTATTTACTTTGTGCTTTTACGTAAAAGCAATGAAGAATATGGAAGGAATGGAATTATATTTTGCTCCTGTTCACTCGAATCCAAAAGCTCATCTAAAAGCAATCAACTAATCTGAATTAAATACAAATCCTCTTTATCCTCTGCAATATTGATAAGTAATCCATTATTATATAGTAAACTAACCTGCATTTAGGTTGAACCTGTGTGGTTTTAGCAAGGGGTAGAATATTCAGACAACCTGCATCAGCAAAAAAAGTGGGGGGAAAAATTCAGTGATTCCAGCGTTTCCCAAACCTGGCAAAGAATTAAAAAAGGGGGGGGGATTAGTCTTAGTCTTTCAAACTTATCAACTGTGTAATATGTTTAACAATGATATTTTAAAGATGTACCTATAGAAGTTAATGTGACAGGTTATCCTTCCAAAGATGTTCACCACAATTTCTCCCTCACAAATGCTTACCAACAATGTGACCTTGTCCCTAACACATAGACTAGGGTCTATTTTCTCTCTTCTTGAACCTGGCAAGAATTTTTCAAGCAAGAAAAGATAGAAGTGGTGTATATAATTTCTGAGTCCGTCTCAGATATGGCCAGGTTGCTTCTAATTATTTGTACACATTTGCTCTGAGCAAAGCAGCCAACATGGAAGATATGAGACCACCTGGAGACTGTCATAATGGAAAATCCACATATAGATGACCTGCTCAACATCCCCACTGAGCTTCCAGCAGCAAACCAGCTTCAAATATCTGCCTGTTAGTGGACCATCCTGATGCAGCCATGCTGAAACTGAGGCTAATGTGTCAGATGATATCTGAGTATACCTTCCTCAGACACACTAAGCAGGCTTCCCAACCAAGGATTTCTCAAATTTCTGTTACACAAAATCATGAGTAAATTAAAATGGGTGTTTAATATGCTAGGTTGTAGTACAATTTGTCACATAGCAAATAAATTCTATAAAATTTTAAAATCCACTGAAATTATGAAAATGTGATTTTAAAATAAAATTAAATCAATATTAATCTGAGAAGTAATAAAGATATACTTTACTCTCTCAATTTTCATAAACTTAACATTTGTTATAATGACTATGCTGATTATACTAGAAATTGACCACCAAATAGAAAATTAGCTGCATATTCCCATTTTTTTACGTGCCAATAAGGGAAGGAAAGAGAGGAAAGTTAGACTCTGCTTAAGTCACATTTCAACTCTGAATTGGATTACACTGATGAAAAACATTATGAATTTTAATTATCATCTTTTCATATTACTCAGTAATATTATCATCTATGATAAAGTAATATCTTTTGAAAAAAGAAAGGTAAGCTTCACAGGCCTCTGAGGTTTTAATTTTTTTTTTAAGTGTGCATCAGGTAAAATAATAGTGAATTTAAATATGTAAGTGAGTAAGTGACTTAAACATAAGGATTAATTTTTTTCTATGCATGAGGCAATTTAGAAGAGGGAGCAAAATGTCTGGTCATGAAGTATTCACAAGTGAGCTAGCAATGCTGTCTCAGGGAATTGTGAAGTTGTGATTACACTAAACCTTTATTTTGATGGATCACTCCAAAGATCAAAAGATCCATAGGGAATTGAAGAGTGCCTCTTATATGTCTTTCAAATCTTAAAGCCTCTTTAATGAAAAGGTTGTTAATGATTATTAAAGATCTATTTATCATCATTTTGAAATCATACCCAGGGAATGAAACACACATTCCATTTGATATTACTTGATGCTCATGAGTGCCTTCTAAGACTGGTCTGTCATGGAGATAACTTACCAGTAGTCATTGCACATACCAATCCCATATTACCAATGTCTTCAACCCAAGAATCCATCCAAACTTAAAGGGTTGGTGTAAGGTGTTGATATAAATAATAATGCTTTGAAGACTGATTAATGGAAGAGAGTTCATTTATTGATACTTGGAGAAAACTTTCACAATGGCAATAAAAAGATTGTGGAAAGAGAAGGGGGATTTTTAAAATTTTTGCTGACTTCCATATTTAAGAGCAATGAAAATATCTTAAAGAGAAACAGACAGTGAATATTCTAAAGAATCTTCAGACTTAATGAAGAACTTACTCCTAATATTTCCCTTAATTTAAAAAATGAAAGAAGAGGAATCAAACTATGCTAAATCAAATTATTTTAAAAAATCATAAATCATACAGGAAAAAATAATATCACTGAGTGTAAACATGGTAGAAGCAGAAGGTTTACATTAACTACTTATACACATCAATGCAGCAAACTAGGAAGACCTTGTCTTGGATTAATACCTGATTTCAAAACCTGGATCTGTGTATTTAATTTCCTTGTGTATTTAATTGAGAAAAAATAAATGAACCATAATCTCTACTTTCAGCATAACAGTGAGAAATGTAAATTCCAAGTTATCTGCAAGTGAAAAAAAAAATAACCCACAAATTCACAGTATGAGTGCCATATCCTACAATCCTGCACCAAGTAGAGAAACTGGTCAAGTCCATGAAAGCAAAGGCACATGGAAGGGCTCAAGCAAGTGTCAGATCCAGGTTACACCCATGAGCCTTCAGGCACAGGAGCCCTGAGTAGGAAGTTACAGAGTGCACAGGGCACCTGGCAGTTCCCAGCCCTAGCATCAGGCACCAGGAGGAAGGAATGTGGGGAGGCTGAGGTGAGAGTGTGCAATGTGACAACATGTTGCACTTAGAAAACTCAGAGGAGATGCTGTAGAGATGACGGCTGCTCTTGAAGCTGGAGGAGGTGGGAAAGGAAGGAGGCTGATGATGAGGATCAGAATAAAGAAAAAGTTAAAAAGCCAGAGGGAACAAGACCAAAGCATTGTCACATGTACCAGAACAGAACAGAACAGAACAAAAATAATGGTGACAACAATAATGAATTGTCCTTAACTGTAGAAACATAGCTTATTTTTAAGAATTGGTGATAACTAAAGGTAGTATTACCAAACAGAATACCAAAGCATATTGAAATAACCACACATGATCAAAACTGTCTCAGTAGCTCCACGCAAGAACACTCTGCAGTGGGCTGAACCGCTTCCCCCACGTGTTGGAGCCCAAATCTCCAGGAAAATGACATATGGATGAGGGCCTTTTAACAGATAATTGGGTTTAGTTAGGCTTATGAGGGTGGGGCTCACATGATAGGATTACAGTCCATAAGAAGAGGCATCAGAGAGGTTGCTCTCCCTGTGTCAGTGCCACATAAGGATATAGCCAGAAGCCAACTGTGGAGAGCAGTGACAGTGATTGGGAAACCAGTGTCTGAGATTGGGGTCCCTGATGACTTCATGACTGTGGTATGCTTGGTGACTGGGAAAGCTTCTATGCAAAGGTGTAGGATGCCTGGTTGCTATAGCAGTGCTCTACATGGGGAGACTCTGCTGCTAGAGTATTATCAGGCACACAGCTCCTGGCACTGAAGGAATCTCCTTGCTAGACAACCACATGTTTCACTAGTTCCATTGCTCCTGAATCTGCGGTTGAATTAGTAACTTTAAACAATGGACTTTCTTGAGAGCTACACAATACTCCTAACGTGTACATTGCACTTATAGAATGTAACTGGGGAAATAGCTGCATAATGTTGCTAACTCTGAAACTTTCATGAATACAAAGGATAATGCTTGCATAGTCTTTAATCTGATTAATGAGACATATATAATAAAGATTGCTGCTGTAATTCTTTAGACCTGCTTCTCTATCAGAGAGCAGCACTCCACCTGCTCCCAGCTGTTTTATCTTCAACATCTGCCATGTGTGAGTCTTCTTTTTTTCAATCTCCCATTGCCCCTTGCCTGAACCTGCTAGTTTGGCCATGCAGGTCGGGCAGCCAACCATCTGTAAAGCAAGGAGAATGATTTCTCCAAAACCCCACAATACTGGTATCCTGATCTGGGACTCGGTGTCTTCAGTACTGTAAGAAAATAAGTTTATCTTCTAAGACACATTTATCATTAGTCCAGAGATAATGAAAGTCCTTTGACAATTTCACTAGATTAAAATTGTTGAATAAAATAGAAACTCATGGCTATAGCCTTAGCAACAAGCACATAAACCGTGTTTACTAGTGTTTGGAGTGCGTAGTATGTATGTGCATATGTGTGAGCTTCCAAAAACTGAACATTTCTAAGAAACATTATTGCTATTACACAAATGGAGGTTAATTGGAACCTTAGTGAAAAAAAACTTTATTTGCAAATAAATGATAGAATTTCTAGAGAACAACAACAACAACAAAAATTCACTGCAAATAATAAAATGAGAAAATGCAGTAGATGGCAGGATATATGTTTAAAGTACATCAACCAAATTTACCATGGATACAAGAAAAATATGTGATACAAATTGGAAAATTCTAATACAAAATAAATGTCTAAAAATAATTTTAAACATAGATGTGATAAATTAAGTGAGAATAAAGCTCTAAAACTCCTTCCTTAAATACATAAGGAGAACTTCCAAAAAAAGAGAAAGGAAAAAGATGTTTTGCCTCTGGATAGAAATACTTAATATCATAACTTGTAGTTTCTCGCTACATTAATTTATATTATATACACCATTCAAATAGCTCTAGCAAGAACAATTTTTTTTTTCTGATTTTAGATTGAATGGTTCTAAACTTTTATGTAAAAAGTAAATAAGCAAGACATCCCAGAAAAATGGAAGAAGCTTCTAAACTTTACCAAGTATTAAACCTAATATAATACATTCACCCAATCATGATGAAATTTGGGTAACACTTCCAAATTAATAGAAAAATATAAAAAGTTTCAAAATTGAAAATATATCAATAATTTTGTATCTTATAAAGATAATATTAAAGAATCAGTGTTGAAATTGAATTTTTAATAAATGGCATTATAACTTTAGATAACTTTTAAAAACCATAATAAAGATATATATATTATATACATATAATATATATAATATATGTATATATATACATATATGTATGTACATATATGTATATATGTAGTCATTGATAGGTAGATGAATAGAGAGAGAGAGAGAGAGATAAACTATCTCCAATAAATAAATGTGTCTTTTTGTATACTCCTAAAAGTCAGTATCTTCCTTAGTTGGGAATATACCTCAAATTGTATAGGAAGATAAAAGTAAATAAAATAAATATCAAATGTAAAAAAGGAAAACAAAAATCATCCCTCAATCCAGTACAGCATGTGTTAGTCAACTTTCCACCAATAAAAAAGAAGAGCAAAGATGCTTAAATAATAAGTAGACAGTGTTTATTTCGGCTCAGCATTTGAGGTTCTATTCTGTGATTGCTTAGACCCATTACTTTAGGCTTCTGGTGAGTGTGCCAGAGCAATGATGTGGAGCACATAGAACAGAAAAAGTATTTGCCTCATGGCCAGAAAGCACAAACAAAGAAGGAAAGAGAAAGGGTCCCACATTCCCTTAGGGACACATGCCCAATGACCTAAGTACCTCCCACAAGTCAAACAGCTCCTTCCAATAACATCACCTTGGGGACTAAGTCTTTAGCATCTGAACTGTTGGGGGACATTCAACATCCAAATTCCAGTTAGAAATAAACAGACATATAATTAAATTCATTGATAAGTTGTATTTACAACAATATCATGGAAAATATAAATAAATAAAAATCAAGATACAGAAATTACAGAAAGGATTTTCTTTTCTATTACCTGCGATGGTTAATCTGGATTTTAACCAAATTGGATTAAGAGATGCCTGAGAATAAGAGACTTCTGGGTGTGATGGTAGGGTGTTTCCATTGTGATTGGCATGTGAAACAGCAAACTGAGGAGCAGCTTACCCTGAACGTGAGTAGCACAGTCTGATAGACTGAGGTCCTGGATAGAACAAAAGTTGAAAGAAGGAAGTTGATGCAGACATAAGCTCCATTCCTCTTGAGCTGGTGCTTGTGGTGCTGCTTCTATCATCGGATGAAAGCAGGCTCCAGCTCCTTTACTCGGTCAAAGTGACTCTGACCAGCAGTTCTCCAGGGAGTTTCCTGGGCTCCAGTCCCAGACTGGGGCTGGAGCATTGGTCCTTCTCCAACCTCATGGACTCGGCCACTACTGGTTCCTTCCACTCTCAGCCTGTGGATGAACTCTGTGGGATTATCCTGCTTCTTATTTGGTAATCCAATACAATAAATCCCCCTTTTAATAACCAAACACATCAAACACGGTTCTGTTTCTCTGAAGAACCTTGACTAATACAATATAGAAAATCCCCAAAAAGAAAAGAGAAAAAATGATTCATAGACAATGACATACAATATGGTCAGAAAATTCATTCATGATGAAATTAAAAAGTCCTGTTAACATGTAAAAGCATGTCCACCCTTCTCATGCAATGATACATGAAAATAAATTTAAAATAACTTCAATTTTAGATACTATTTTTCTCTGTGATGGTAACATTTGAGGAAATAGGCAATTGGTGTCACTTCAAGGAGGGCAATTTGGTAATATCTTACAAGTTATAAGTGCATTTACCATTGGACCCATGAACATACTCATGAAAATCTAACCTAGGGTTATGTCTCTATGAGACTGAAATTTCATAGAAGTAAGTTTAATAATTACAGTCCTATTTCTAAAAGAACAATAATGCCAACAACACAAATAACCAGCAGAGGAAACTGTTTTAGTTTTTGTTACTGTGACAGAAAGATCTTACAAGAAAAATATACAGATAAAAAAAGTTTTCTTTGGCTGATGGTATCTGAGGTTCAGTCCGTGATTGGTCAATTTCATTGATATAAGACCGGGGTGAGACAGAAGGTCAGGTGGAAGGGCCTGGTGGAGGAAAGCAGCTCAGGACATGCAACAAAGATGCAGAGAGAGGGAGAGCCTCTGCTCATCTCATAGTCATGCCCCAATGACTACTTCCTCCAGCCACACCCCACCTGCCTACATTTACCACAGTGGATACTTATCAGTGGAACAGTTCACTGAATCAATTACAGCTCTCATATTCTAATCATTTCACCTCTGCAAATTCTTTTATTGTTTCACACATGAGCTCTTGGGGGGACACCTCATATCTAAACCATGGCAGAATCTAATTGAATAATATATTTCTACGAAAAAAAAATCATGTTAAAAAACAAAACAAACAAAAATTAGCTGACCCTACTGCCACAGTCCGGCTGCAGCAAAATAACCGGGGGGTGACGAACAACTTGTGTACATTGATNGGGTGATGAATAACTTGTGTACATTGATACAGCAGGAGTAGGAGCCGTTTATTGCAGGACAGGAGCAGTATTTATACATTCCAAAAAGCTTATCTAATTAGCATAAACTAGATACAGCAGTCAACCAATAAGAAATCTCCACACTTAATGGCTCCCTGGTGTTACTTCACAAACCACTCCCTCTGGCATTTTGTCAGGCGCCATCCAGACTTGTTTACAGACTCTAACATTTCTCTGGCAAAATGCCAGGCGCCATCCTGACTTGTTTACAGACTCTAACACCCTACGAGACACAACCGCCTTCATGTATTAGATGTAAAGGAGAAAGTGGCAGTGCCTAGACCTAACAGTGTGTGAAGGTCTTTAAGCGTGGATCATGACTTGCTCAACTTTTCCTACAAATAAAAAATTTCTGAAGAAATCCAAGATTCCAGGTCATAAGTATTGAAAAATAGACAGATAACACTTTAGGATGGAAATTGTGAAGTAATTTCATGCTAAAATTGGCATTGGGACAGCACTAAATATCTTAGCACTCAGAAAGGACACTTAGAGTTCCTCCTGACTTTGAAATCACAAAACAAGTGTGGTAATTGATAGGAGTCAAGGATTGTGTGAAGAATGAACAGTCACCTCTGATTTAACACTCAGAGATGGAGAAATTCAAGGCCGAGTTTATTCCAGATGGAAACCACAAAAAAGAACCAAGTATGAGATGAATATGGCCAATAAATAACAGCTATCAAATATATCTAACCAGTACCAGGATATTCATCTTTTTAATCTACACTTTCTGTGCATTTGAAATATCCTTAACTTTAAAATTGGGGCAAGAATTATAATATGTATAATTTTTAAAATATCAAGTGCAGTCTCATGTTTTCAAAACTTATATATTTTGATTTTATGTGGTTGTAGTTCTCTGGCTTTTTTGCCTGACTTAAGATTTAAAGCTGCCCACATCCTTCCTGGAGTCTTGAGTGGGTGAAAATGTTTCCCTGCTTCTGTACTCAAACAATGAATAATGTAGGCCATCACTCATCTTGTTCCCTACACCACATTACACATCCTCACATTTACTCTCCATGGGGGACAAACACGTTTCTCTTGTCACCAACCTCACTGTAATCCATTAAAAATGGTTATTTTCATTATCCTGTAAACTTCTTTCCTTTTTTAAGCCAATGATAGTGTGTCGGTGATCTACAGTGAAGAAGCTTCTTGACCTACAATAGAGTTAGATCTCAATAAACTCATAGGAAACAAGAATTAACAGAAGTAGAATATGAATTTAATATAGCTAACCTATGGAACATAACAAATGAACAACACTGTATTCCGCAAAGTATTGCCTGTTCCTGTCAGGATTGAGTGGCTGATGGGGAGCTGTAGCTTACCACTGCTGCCCAGAATGTAGAGAATTTTCCAAGGAAAAAATTCATAATTAAAATTCTGAAGTCCAGGAGTTAAAGGTGTAGCTCAGGAATAGAGTACTGGCTTAGCATTTGTGAAGCCCTGAGTTTGATTCCTAATGATGGAACAAATTTAAAGTACAGTTTCTACTGACTGCATATTACTTTGCCACCATAAGAATCATAAATCAATGCATCCTAAATCAAGGATCATCTGTTTTTCATTATTTTAAAGTACTTCTTAAATGCAGTTTAGAAGGAAAATGTAATTTATATGTGATAGAGCGTGATGTTGCTGTCTTCTGAAAAAATAGCCAGGCCTACTACTCCATTCATTAGTGTTAAATTTGTGGGTAATTTTTTAAATGGTTTAGGTGAACCTAAGATTCTTCTGAGATCATCAGATAATTTCTCAAATGTCTTTTAATGATATTTGTGGAGGTTCAGATTTTTATTATTCCCTTTTTATTTGTCTCATTTAAAACAATTGAATAGGATTTGAGGGATCTAAAATGTGGGAAAGACAGAGTAAAAAACATGTGATAAGAATTTAGGGATTTCCTCAAGGTGGTGGAGTGGATCTTGGCAATAACTCTTGACTTCTCCACAGTCCAGAATTGAAACAGTAAAAGAACAGATGACCAGAGATTTGGTGACAGTAAATACTCCAAAACTCAATTTTGGACAGCTTGAGACTTGGAGAGACTTAGAATTTGGCTACTAGAGCAGAAAATTAGGACAGAATTCTCTAAGTCCTAAACGGACCAGGGTTGGGACAGGAGGGAGGAATAACAGAAAGATAATGAGGGAGAGGGAAAATCCACAAGTTTACTTCCTTAACAATAGTTGGAAAGAAAATAAGACCAAGTTATAATGAGACAGAGGAAAAGATACAGTGAAGAGAATGACATAATTCAGCCCAAATTCAGCAGAAACCTGTGCTAAGAAATGAAGACGATTTTGTAGAGTTCACAGCTAGATAGACTCCCTAGAAAAAATAATATCAATACAGCTTCTCACCATCAGTACAGTAACAAATAAACCATAGGAGTGCCTCTGGAACAGGTCAACTGTATAGTCCATCTACAAGGAGCTAGCAGAGAGATCATTGAAGCCCCCTCCCTGTCACCATGGGTAAGGGGAGTGGGGTGGAACCCATCTGAGAACAAACCACTCCTGGGGAGAGTTCATCCTAATCCAACAGTCCTCTAGCCTCTGCAGGAGCTCAGGAGAAGACAGATCTACCCCCATTATGAAGATGGATCAAACCCTGGTGTTTTAGTCAATTTTCTCACCACTGTCACCAAAAGACCCAATAGGAACAATTTCAGAGGAGGAAAAGTTTATTTGGGGCTCACAATTTGAGAGGACTCAGTCCATGGGTGGCAGATTCCATTGCTCTATGCCCAAGGTGAGGCAGAACATCAGGACAGAAGGGTGCAGAGAAGGAAAACAGCTCAGAACTTCTACCAGGAAACAGAGAGAGAGTCTAAGCTCAGTTCACTAAGTATATACCCCAAAGGAATGCCCCTCATGACCCAATGCCTTCAGCCAAACCCTATCTTCTTAAATTACCACCCAGTGAATTCTTATTAGGGTACTAATGCACTGGTTTGTTTAAGGCTCTCATAAGCCAATCATTTCGCCTCTATACTTTCATTGTCTCACACGTGTGCTTTTGGAGAACATCTAATATATAAACCAGAACACCTAGTGGGCTGTGCCAGACAGGGTGGAGGTTTCTGGGCCACAGTCTTCCCAAACAGCCTGCCCAAGGGACCCACTGTTACAGACAACCACTAAGCACTTAGATAAGCCTGCTGCAATGAAGCCTCAGCTAAGGGGATCAGGTGCTCAGTGATTCACAGTCACAGGTCTTAGGAGCTCACACAAACGCAGGTCAACTGATGCTGTGCCCGGATCATAAACATCATTTCTCTTTCATGTTGAAAACAAATAGTCTAAATTCTCTAATCAAAAGACGTAGATTGGCAGAATTCATTTAAAAACAAGATCTAAAACTTTGTTGTTTATAAGAGACCTGATTTATAGAAAAAAAAAATTCACAAGTTGAGGTAAAAAGATGCTTTAAAAAAAAGTAGCAAATTGAGACTAAAAGCAAGCTTGGATGTCTACTCTCAAATCTGACAAAGCAAACTTCACACCAAAATTAATAAAAAGAGACAAAAACGTCACTTCATACAAGCTAAAGAAATCACCCAAAACCAAGATATAATGATTATAAATATTTATGCCCCAAACATCAATACATCTAGGTAAATAAAACAACCCCCACTCAATATAAAGACTCAAGTAGATACCAGGACAATTGTTACCAGCTTTTACTGTGAGGAGTCCTTGCTTCCCTGAATGCTGAAGTGTAACAACACCAGAGAAGGACTCGGAGGCAAGTGCAGAGTGGAATGGGAAAGGCTTTATTAAAGGACAGCAGAAAAGACTTCCCCCCCAAAGAAGAAGGAGACCTGAAAGGTGGAATCCATGGAAAGGGGAGGTCTTCTCCCTTTTTTATCTAAGGTCTTCTTTTGTCCTCCCACATTCCTGTCCTTTATTTCCCTCTATCTTGCATGTGATGGGGGATGCAGGTGAGAAGGCCAAAGGTGGGAAACAGGTGGACCAATGTGGAGGGGAGGAGTGATCTGGGCAGGAATGGCCTAGGGGGGTTTGATTAGCATCTCTCAGTTTTGCTGGGAGCTGCTTCATTAACAGGTCTTTAGGACAGGGGGTGGGGGTGGGGGTTAATGTCTTGGGGACATTAACATTTCAATTCCCCAGGTGTAGTTCTGGTTTCCCAGATCTCAGACAGAACTCCATTTTCTTTATGGACTCCATTTTCTTTATTAGACTGGATATTAGACCCAATTTACCTCTCTGCACTAACTACCTATCTTTAAATCTGGCTTCACAATCATATTGGGTGATTTCACCACACTTCTGTTACCAATAGATAGGTCATCCCCACATAAACTTAACAAAAATTCTTTCAAATATGTGTGTGTGTGTGTGTGTGTGTGTAACATTAATCAAGTGAACCTAACAGATATATATATAGAGAGAATATTTTATCCATCAGAAACTAAATTCACTTTTTTCTCATTTGTACATGGAAACTTCTCTGGAATAGACCAATTACAAGACCCAAAATGAGCCTTGGCAAAGAAAAAATAATAATTCCTTGCATTCTATGATCTTATAATGGAATGAAGTGAGAAATCAAAAACAAGACAAAAAGAAAAACAGAAACCATTTTAACATTTGGAGATTAAACAATAGGTTTTGAATGAGGAATGGATCATAGAAAAAAATCAGAGGAGGACTATAAATCTTCTAGAAACAAGTAAGGACAGGCATATGATACATCAAAATCTGTGTACAGTATGAAGGTAGTTTAAAGAGAAAGTTTATGAATGCATACACTAAAAGAAAAAAATACCAAATAAATAATGTAATATTGAAGCCAGATTTAAAGTTAGGTAGTCAGTGTAGTTAGATAAATCCGGGTCTAATGCCCAGTGAAATCTAAAATGGAGGCCATGCTGGCAATGATTCCGGGAAACACAGGACAGGACAACTCATGGAATGTTAATGAAGTCCCAAAAAGGCCCTAGGCCAAAGTCCACCTCAAAGAAATGTTAATGAACAGCCCCTAGCAAAAAGGTGCTGACTCAGAAGTCCTTCCTGACCAGATTACTTCTTTGGCCCACCTGTGTCCCACCCCTCGGGCCTTCCCACCTACATTCCATCACTGAAAGAACTATAAAAAGGGGAGACAACATCCCTTCCACGGATTCCACCTCTTGGGTCCCCTTCTTCCTCCGGGAGAAGTCTTTTCTGCTGTCCTTTAATAAACTTCTAATTTCTACTCTGACCTTGCCTCGGCGTGCTTCTTTGGTGTTATTCTTCAACATTGGGGAAGCAAGAACTCGTCACCGGTCAACAGCGGTAACAATATGACATCACAAGGTCATGTTAAAAGAAGAAAAAAAATAATCCCCAAATCATGAGAAGATAATAAATAACTAATATTGGGGCCCAAATTAATGATATTGAGATTTACACATAATGAAAAGGATCAATACAACAAAGAGTCAGCTCACTGAAAAGATAAAAAGAATGATAAACCACTTGCCAGACTTACCAAAAGAAAGAGAAATCAACAAAATTAGAGATGAACAATGAGATCATGTAAACATTTCTGAAGTCCAGAGGATTATTAGAAACTATTTTGCAAAGTTACACTCCAATGAACTGAAAAATCTGGAAGACATTGACAAATGGACCTAAATGACCCAACAAAATTGAACCAAGAAGACATAGAAAATCTAAACAGACCAATATCAAGCAATGAGATTAAAGCATCAATTGAAAACCTTTCAACAAAGAAAATCCCAGGATCAGATGGATACTGAGGTGAGTTCTACCAGACCATTAAAAAATAACTTATGCTGTACTTCCTCAAATTATTCCATGAAATAGAAAGAGAGGGAATACTCCCAAGTTCATTCTAGGAAGCCACAGTCATCCTGAGGAACAACAATAAAAGAAAACTACAGACCAATATTCCTGACAAACATACCTGCAATAATCTTTAATAAATCATTATCAAACTGCCTTTTAAAATACAGTAAGAAGATACTACACGTCTTAAGTGGAGGGACTTACCTCAACTTTAGAAAGGCTATAACTGAAAAGCCAAGGGGCTGGGGATATAGCTCAGTTGATAGAGTGTCTTACTAGTATTCCCTAGGCCCTCGGTTCAGTCCCAGCTCCACCACCAAGAAAAAAAAAAAAAAAGCCAAAGCCATCATCCTACTAAATAAAGAAAAACTAAAATATTTTCTCTAAAATCAGGAAAAAGACAAGGATGGCCACACTTATCACTCCTATTTAGTATGGTTAGCTAAAATGTAGCTGGAGTAACAAGGCAAGAGAAGAAGATGACTTGTCCAGTGTTTAGGAGAACCAAAAACTTTACCAGAATACTTCTAGAGCTGACAAATGAATTCAGGAAAGGAGCAGGATTACAAGATCAACAGCTTGTAAATCAGTAGCTTTCCTGTACTCCAATAATGAATCTACTTAGAAATAAATCAAGAACACCATCCCATTTACAATAGCCTCCCTCAATAAAATACTTGGATGTTATTCTAACCAAGGAGATAAAAGACCTCCACAACAAAAACGATAGAACACTGAAGAAAGAAATTGAAGCAGATCTTAGAAGATGGAAAGACCTCCCATTTCCCTGTACAGACAGAATTAATATTGTTAAAAAAGCTATATTACTGAAAGCAATATACATATCCAATGAAATACTCATTAAAATACCAATGACATTTTTCACAGTACAAAAAAAAAATCCAAAAATTCATATGGAAGAATAAAAGATCCACAAGAGCCTAACCAAAGCAATACTAAGCAAGAAGAGCAATGCTGGAAACATCACATTACCTGATCTCAAAAGATTGCAAAAAGAGCTTGGTATTTGGCATTAGAACAGACATCAAGATAAATGCAATTGGAACAGAAGACATAAAGACAAATCCACGTAGATACAGTCACCTGATATTCAACAAAAGTATCCAAAACACATGTTGGTGAAAAGATAGCCTTTTAAAGAAATAGTGATGGTAAAACTGGATACCCATATATAGATGGGGAAAACAAGATCCCTGTCTTTTACCCTGCACAAAAGTCAAATCAAGGTGGATCAAAGACCTAGGAATTAGACCAGAAAGATTGCAACTGCTAGAACAAAAGTTATATTCAACACTCTGACATATTGGCACAGGCTGATATACATGACCCCTAAGGCTCAATAAATAAAACCAAGAATCAATAGGTGGACAGTATCTAATTAAATAGTTTTTGTACAATAAATATAACAATTAAGAATGTGAAGAGAGAGCATACACAGTAGGAGAGAATCTTTTCCAACTATTTCTCTGAAATAGTTGGATTATTATCCAGAACTTATAAACAAACCAAAAATTTAACACCAAAAAAGAACAAAGAAGAAGAAGAAAGAAAGAACGCAATCAATAAATGAGCAAAGGAATTAGATGGACATTTCTCAAAAGACAGTATGAATGGCTGTCCTGACCAGCACAGCCGTTAATTCAGGAACCTGAGGGGCAGTGAGGGGCTGAAGAAAACACAAACAGACACACCTCTAGGAAAAGCTGGGCCAGGTGGGTAGCCAAGCCCTGGTGAGGCTTGACTTACACCAGAGCTAGCTCAGCACATTTATTGTGTAGGTTTTGTCATAAGAAGGTTATTTGTGAGAAATTTTTAGCAAAGCAGTCTGAGGGATGAATCAAAACTTGTGATCCAAGGAGGTCATCTTGTTATGCCCAGGACGCTCTACCCGTGGTAGTTGGTATCTGAATCCAAGGTTCTGACTGTAAGAGCCTCGTACCTTTTAGCCAGCATTACCATAGTAACTGGGGCATTTGGACCTGTACTTTTGCATAGTCAGCTCCCAGCACAAACACAGCCATAAGGGTATCAGAGACTAGTGTTCGAATATGAAAAAAAAAATAAAAAAAAGTTTAGCATCCCTCACAATCAAGGAAATGAAAATCAAAAATTGCACTGAGCTTCCAGTTATTATGATGATTATAAGAATATAAATAATAGTAAATGTTAGCAAAGATGTGTGGAAAAAGTCACATTCATGCATTGATCATGAAATTGCAAATTAGTGCATCCACTCTATTTTGTGAATTATAATACATTTAACAAAATGGCCACTATAAATTTATTTCTATTTTTTACATGTCCTCTCCCCCCAAAAAAAATATTTAGCAAAAGTTAATATACTATGAATGAAAACAACTGGACAGCATTGCAAGCATCTTTAGAATCCCCAAGGTTGAGACCTGGCAGAACTAGCCATGGACCCTTCTCGTGGACCCTCACATAAGATCATCTCCTCCAATCCCCATGTATCCACATCAGTGATTCATTCCCAGACTAGACACTGGACAAGCCATTTGCCCTGGGGAATGGTGTATCAGTTTCAGAGTCTATACTAATATTTCTGCTTACATTATGCATTTCTCTCTTTTTTTCTGTTCTGGAGAATTGGATAATATGCTTATATTTGTTCTGGAGATAAATATATTATAAAAATGCTGTGTTTTGAAACAAAGAAAAATATTTAACTTCCTTAGCATTATTTTACTTTAAGTAGAAACTATAGTATTTTCTTGGAGAAAAAGAAAGTTTTGCTCTTATTCTCTCATTAATTTCCCTTTTATTATTTTCCTTTTTGTCATTCAAAAGAAATTAATGACAGAATAAGAGCAAAAACTTTCTAAAGTGTAAAAGTTGGGAAAACAAAACATCTAAAGTGAATATTTAGAAAAGATTTAGATGTTTTTTATAATGTTATGAAAACCTAGGAGCTCATATTTTCAGCAATAAATAATTGAATATATTTTCTACCTCAAAAGTATTATAATATGCTAGATTAATATAAGTCACCAAGCAATGATATCTATACATATCAACTTTAGTATTCCAATAAACCTTTTAGGTTTGCTATATTAACATCCCTGTTAATACATAAGTACTTAAAACAAAGGGAAGGCAAATTGAGAAAAATTTTGGCTTTGATTGGGTGGAAGAATATTTGATCAAACAGAATTAGAAAAAGTAATTAATGTTAGAAAATAATTCAAATATTTTCATATATACAGTATACCATTTAGAATAGCTAGAAATGGGGGTATTAAAATAGTTTAAGTAACCCTTTACCTAGAACAGTGCTATATCAAAGAAATTATACATTATTGCACATAAAATTGGAAACTATTTCTCTTGAAGAATATTGCAGTCCTTTGTGGTTAATGAGAGAGTTCCTTGGCTTTAAATACCATTAAAACATTCTAAATTTTTAAAATCTCAGTTAGAGATGTATTATATTTTTATTCAAGCATTTATTTAAATTGTATGCCATTGCAAATAAAAAAGAATTATCTTTGCATGATTTCTAAATCAACAGATATTACAAAGTATGACAACCACTTAATATAAACATAAACATGAGCTCAACAACTCCCAAGAGACTGAATGAACATTGTCTGGAAAAAAAAAAAGGAAACAAAATGCTTTTAAAAAGTAAGAATATTTCCTGGAGAATTAGTAACAAAGAATATAAGAGATGATTTTAATAAGTAATATCAAAGATTCCAAACCATGACTACATGGCAGGAGAAAAACTCTGATGACAATTTTCTGTAGTCTGGATGTTAAATGTTCCCCAAAGTTCCAAGTGTTGCTGGCTTGGTCCACAGGGTGGGACTATTGGGAGGGCTGTATAGAACTTGAGGTCCCTGGGGGTGAGCCATAGATAGGCGTCCTTGGACTGCACACACCCTCTTTCTCTTGGCTTCATGGTTCCTGAGGTGAGTAGTTTTCTCTGCCACAGACTCCTGCCATGATATTCTGCCCTTGACAGAGACCCAGAGTTAAGGGGCCACTCAGTCCTGGACTGGAAGTTCCAGCAATAAGCCTGAACAGTTTATAAGTAAATTGCCTCAGCTACTTCACTATAGTCATGGGAAGTTGAAAAGACATAAGTCCTGCTGGGCCAAAGTATTCTAGCAGGTGCTGAGGAGAGCATGATATTTGTAATATTAACCTGAAGTCAGAAGTAGAAAAAGTGGATAAGCTGTGTTCCTCTCAGCAAAAAAAAAAAAAAAAAAAAGAGATTTAAACAAATAATAACAATAATAATTTAAAAATCTCAACTACTGGAATATTAAGATAGGACAACAGATCCAAATGAGACTAAGTATAGTCTATTACAGATGAAGTACTTTATTACAGTGCCTTACAGTGAACTGAAAAAGGTAGAGTTGTTGGTACATTATAAAATATAAGTTAGAAGTTTACTGCATTTTAAGACTTGAACATGAAGAAATAGTATATAAAGTGAGATTAAAAAGGAGAAGGAGGAGAAAGAGGAGGAAGATCAAAGGAGAAGGAGAAAGAGAGGAGAAGGAGAAGAGGAGGAGGGGGAGGGAGGCAGATACTGTTCTCTTCTGTTCAGGGCACTTTCTGAAGCACTTGGGGAATTACTTCACTGCATCCTGAGGAGGGCTTCGTGGTTTATATCCTCGGTTCATCACTCTTCCTATTTTACCTGAAAGCTATCCAGCATCAGTGAACTCAGTCCCCACCATAGCACTCCTCAAGGGTGCCCTGGACATCCTGGTGAGCCATTTCTTTGATGTGAATATATGAGTCCCTTTCTTTGCCACAGCACTTTGGTTATCTCTGTCCCTGTTGGGGAGGAAAAATCTGTAGGTGATTTTAAGAGGATAGATTTTCCAAATTTAACCTTACTTACCTAAAGACAAAATACTACCATTAATCAGAAATATGAAATTCAGGCACATATTCATTTATACTTTCCTTAGAAAATGTGTTTGTGTGTATTTCAGATCTCTTTACATGCTCTACTTATTTTCTATTCTCATCTCAACCAATTTATTTTTGCATCTTTTCTATGAAATTTTTCCAAGCTCTTTAGTACTCCTAAATATTCAAGTTCTAATATTACCTTCTGTTAAGGCACAGAACATAATTAGAATATTATTAGAATTTGATGTAAAATATGAAATGTCACATTTATTTGTATTAAAACAATCCTGATATATAAAATATAGGCAACACATCATGCTTAATATAATTTTTGTAAACAAGCCATACATGAGGACTAGAAATTTGTTAATATATACATGCTACATAATGTACATATGTGTTTGCATATTTTATGTTCCTATTGTCTAATATTATAAAATGTCTTGAAAATTGCATTTATAAATGACATATAATACAAAAGTTAGATATTTTTTTATTTGGAAATAAAAATATTTCAGTATGCAGAACAGTGGATGGTTAATCTGAGGATATTTTATGACCCAGAAGGAAGAGGTCTGTACATTTTGGTCCTCTTTAAGGTAAAATTCAAATTGTCCATTTGCTTCTTCTCTCCCTCATTAAGTATGAGATTTGCCTGCTGGAAAATACCTGAACCATAAAGTTGTAAATGCTAATTTCCCCCCCAAAATCTATATGTTGAAATTTAACCTTTGTTATGTTGGTGTTTGGAGTTGGGGATTTGGTAGGTGATCAGTCATGGGATCCATGCCTTTATTAAAAGAGGAGGTGACCCAGGTTCTTTGTGTATGCAATGAGAAGTCAAAGTGAGCAGGCATAGTCTTAAACCAGGAAGAGGGGCCTCATGAGAACCTGGCCATGTTGGCACCATGGTCTTGGACTTCCAGTCTGCAGAATTGTGACAATACATTTCT
Source organism: Marmota marmota marmota (assembly GCF_001458135.2). Classification (NCBI taxonomy): domain Eukaryota; kingdom Metazoa; phylum Chordata; class Mammalia; order Rodentia; family Sciuridae; genus Marmota; species Marmota marmota. The sequence continues at coordinate 2,111,075 of NW_025999991.1, read as the reverse complement.
ATTTTTGATAAACTATCAGTTTATGGTAATTTCTTATAACAGCCTGATCGAAGACAAAATGAGATCAATTCTCTTGGGGATGTCAAAGTAACAAGAAGGAAATAATTCTCAATCTCCAAATGCCAATCAAACTGTAAGACTCACCTGGGACTCCTAGGCAGAATGAGACCACAAATGTCACTGTTCCGTGGGCACTTTGCTTTGAGTCATCTATGCCGTGGTAGTCCCATCTTCACCTCATGTGATTTTGAACAGAGATAACATGTGTTTTCTATGTTGCCTGGTCCCAGCTGAAAATTTCAAATGATAAGACAGGTAAAATATGAATAAAAGTCAGTCAATGATTGTAATCTGTCAATGATTACAAGGGAGAGGTTCACGATCAGA
>NW_025999991.1:2076333-2110231 GCF_001458135.2 Marmota marmota marmota | reverse complement strand
TAACATCCACAAATCAGAGAGAACATTCAGCCTTTGGTTTTTTGGGATTGGCTTATTTCACTTAGCATGATATTCTCCTAGCATGATATTCTCCAGTCCCACCCATTTACTGGCAAATTCTCCTTTATGGCCAAGTAATATTCCATTGTGCACATATGCCACATTTTCTTTATCCATTCATCCAATGAAGGACACCTAGGTTGTTTCCATAACCTGGCTATTGTGCATTGAGCTGCTATAAACATTGATGTGGCTGCAACGCTGTAGTATGATATAAAGAAAATATTCACTACCAGTACCTTAGATAAGGTATTTTCAGGATATACAAAGAACTCACAAAATTAACACCAGAAAAGTAAATAACCCAATCAATAAATGGGCCAAAGCACTGAACAGACACTTCGCAGAAGAAATATGAAGGGCCAAAAATATATATGAAAAAATGCTCAACATCTCTAGCAATTAGAGAAAGGCATATAAAACCACACTGAGATTCCATTTCACTCTAGTAAGAAAAGCAATTATAAAGAATATGAGTAACAATAAATGTTGGTGAGGATGTAGGGGGAAAGGTACTCTCATACATTGTTGGTGGGATTGCAAATGGGTGCAACCACTGTGGAAAGCAGTATGGAGATTTCTTAGAAAACTTGGACTGGAACCACTGTTTGACCCAGCTACCCCACTCCTGGATCAGCATTTCTTAATGACAGGTTTGCAAAAAGTTATGGAGATGTGTGAACAGTTAATCTGAAACTCTTATTGCTAATTTCCCTATATTCACATAGTGTGATCAAGATGAGCTTTATTTATTCATTAAATCACCTACTTAAACCTTTCCTGATACCCATAGGGAGCTTCATGCATGTTTTCATTTTGTATATACAGTCACCACTTTGTCTGTGGAAGATTGATTACAGGGGGATACCAGAATCCACAGATGTCCAAATACATTATAAAAAATGGCACAGTATTTGCCTACAATGCTCCCCACCAAATATTTCTATATACTTCAAATAATCTATGGATTATGTACAATACATAATACATTGTAAATGTGGTATAAATAGTTGTTATTGCTTAGGAAATAATGAAGAGAAGAATAGCCCATATGTATTAAGCACAGATACAATGTTCTCTTTGTGTCGAATTTATGGTTGACTAAATCCACAAATGCTAAACTCACAGATACAAATAGTTGATTTACTATAAAATTGGCATTCATAGTATATGGTATAAATTTGAACTTAGATTATTTAATGAAATAACTGCATGTGGTTAAGAATATAATATATCTCTGAATGCTCATTGGAGATATGGGGAAAGGTAGAAAACACCACCATAATTAGAGATATTCCATGACTAGATTAAAAACTGAGAAGATAAAATACATAATGAATTAACCCTGAAGGAGAATTCACTTTGGAGCAAAAGGAATTTAATAATGGAATATTATGAATAGCTCACCCTCACAGATGATGTACTGGGCCTTTAGCAATTTTTGTAATTTCTTAGGATTCATTGCCTCACTCTCACTCATATTTTCTTTTACCCTCTCCTTTTTCTAATTCTCATAGAACATCCAACCATGTTTTATTTCCCCAATCTCAGCCTTTAGAGTCACTTTTGAGTTCCTATCTTCTATTATTGTCTGCAAATATGATAGTTTTGCATCTCCCTCCTTTACTTTTTAAAAATTAGATTACTTATTGGAAGAACTTAGGTCCTTGTTGAACATAATTTGGAATTTTAAAAGAATTTTCCTTAGTTCAATTTCTATAAATGACTAATAATTACATAAGGCATTCATCTTGGATTCAGTAAGGTACTTTAAAAGGACAAACTTTTATTTCTGAGGGCTAAGTCATTTTTTTTCACATCCTTCAACTGAACTGATCATATGAAATCAAAAAAGAAATCATAATATGCCAGGTGTATATTCATCTATCAGTGCTCGATATATATTCTCCAATATCTGTATTTGCCTTGGAATGTAGTACCATGACTAATATCTGCATCAGACTCAAATTTGGGCACTGACTCATGGAAACTGGAGGAAAGGAGTCAAAACCTGACTTTGATCAGCTGGTGATTAAAAGCCCTAATATAACATTGATGTACCCCCTCATTGCCACCTACTCATACCCAAACAAAGGAGAATGACATCATATCCCGCCTTGACTTAAATCCTCCATCATTTTCTTCATCTGTTGAATTTAACACTAAGATTATCAAGATAAAGTTTGAAAGAAATGAAAAAAATAAGCTTCAGAAATGCAAAGCACTTAAAATGTTTTTGAACTAGAAGTGACCTTAGAGATACCACCTTCTCTTCTCCTTTTGCGGGTGAGACAATGGAGTTTGTATGAATCCACAGCTTTGCAGCAGACACAGGGCTTGTTAATAGAAGACCAGAGATGATTGGACCTGCCTGGTCCTTGAGTGAAATGGAGCAAGGAAGAATTTGGAGAGTATGGCACTTGTGGCTGCTCTAATCAAGGGGCAGGATGAGGGCAGACATTCGTGCAAAGCTGACTTAAGAGGGTTAAAGTCACTCATCCTGCCTTTCAGTGGTTTACTGCTTTGGAAATAAGATATTTACTTGGAAATAAGGAAGGATATCCCACATATGCTCACCAGTCTTCCTTCAGAATGCTAAGTCAAGTTCTCTGAACGCCACATCAAGTCACTCTTGGTATTCAGTCAGCTTCAGAAAATGGGGGCATCACAAAACAGAGGGAGACTTTGTGGTAGCAATTTGAAGATTTTACCTGCCAGCTCCCTCCATGTTCTTAACTAATGAGATTAGAGTGAATCAGAATAGTCTTCAGGGGCATCTGGGAATGCTATCTGTGTCTATGCTAAAATCTATAGATAAATAATGAAGAACTATATTACCTAGATATTCCCAATATAAAAATAGCTGTAAAAAGCTGTCTACATAATAATGGGAACAAAATCTAATGAATTTTCTCCAAGTGAAAAAGTAATCACAGGTGAACATTGACAACTTGGGGATTTGATGTGTTAGATGAAATTGTTACTTGTTGCTTACAGAACATTACTTTTCAATTGCAATGGTCTCCTACCCCCTTTATGCTATCTTTAAATGAGTAAAATTAATGTAAGCGTATAGTTTGCAAACAATATTTTTTGAAAGAGTTAAATAAGTAATCATAATATATTTTTGCCTTAAACACAGTTTGTTTTTTAGTAGTTGCCTATGTCAAAATGCAAAAGACAAAAAAAAAAAAGTAATGAACTTAAAAGTAGCCCATTCGAATGGAGGGGAAAAAAATTTACATAGCATTCATTGTGCATCCCAAACTAAAAACCATTCTACATCATATCCTAAAAATGATATTGAAATGGTTTCCACATTTCAGAGTATTGGCTTGCATGTTTGTTTTCTTCTGGGATGATATAAGACTCATTCATTTATTCTTATTTTTATTACAAAACAGAGACATCTTTGTCATGAAAAGTTGATGCTCCCTGAATGAGAATCCTCTACTTATGCTATTGTGGACATCATGTTCTAGCTAGGAGAGTATGACCTTGCCCTTCTGACTGATGTGTGCCTTTCCTCTCGCTCTGCCTGTGTGCAAGCAGCACCTCAGATACATGTGGCTTTCCAAGATGTCAGTCAATCTGCTGACCACATGACCTCACCAAGCAAGACTTCACCAAGCAAGACTACACCCTTGAAACCCAACCCTTGCCTTATTTGGGTGGACCTTTCTCGAATCTCTTTTCCCCAATAAATAGAAGGTTTGAGGTGTGCTCCATCTCTTGCTCCTTCCAGCACTGGAGTGACCCTTGGGGTCACCAAGCTGAGCTGTCCTGCTTTAAAAACTTATGTTCCTGTTCTGCATGGTTTCCTTGCCATTTTCTTAGTTATTGATACAGCCAACTTCTTTGAACCCAGTTCATATCACCAGTCAGGCAAGCTGGTGAAAATTAATGATTATGATGATCTAATTTAAAGATGAGAAAATACCTGAATAGACATTTTTCAAAATAAGATATACAAATGGCCAATAAATATATGCAAAGGCTCAACATGGTTTATAATCAGGGGAATGCAAATCAAAGCCACAATAAGATATCATCTTACCCTGTTCGAATGGTTATTATCAAAAAGACAAAAAATACAAAATGACATCAAGGATGCAAAGAAAGGGAAACTCTTATATAGTGTTGCTAGAAATGTTATTTAGTATAGCTATTATAAAAAATATATGAAGCCTTCTTCAAATCCTACAAATAGAGCTACCATATGATCCAGCAGTCCCACTGTGGAATAGATAATGAAGAAAATGAAATATGTATATCAGGGATACCTGCTCTATAGCAGCATTATTCACATTAGCCAAGATAATAAACTAAGTGATGTGTTCATCAATGGATGAACACAGTATCTGGTAGATAGACACACTGGATTTTTTCATTCATAAAAAAGAACAAAATCTTGTCATGGGTGAAACTGGACTATATTAGGTTAATTGAACTAGGCAGGCACTGAAAGAAAAAATAAAAACACTATAATTGTGTGTTCTGATGCTTAGTGGGAAGCTGAAAGTATTGCTTTCCTAATGGGAGAGAGCAGAACAGTGGTCACTAGGGATGGAACTAGAGGATGGGGGAGTTGTAGAATTCTAGAATGAGTACCACAACTCAGCTAGGAGGAAGACATTCTAGTGTTCTACAGCACAGGAGGTGACAGTAGTTTACAACATTATATCAGGCATTTTATAAGGAACTACTAGGGAGGAATTGGAAGTCTACCCACACAGAACAATGATAAATGTTAACATGATAGAAATGCTAATTACTCTGTTTTGATCATTCCACATGCATCTATTTATTAAATGATTGCACTCAACCCTATAAATATGTACAATCATGTGTCAACAAAATGAGTGAGGAAAAATAAATGTGTTCTGATTTTTAGGTAGAATATCAATAGACATGCAAATACAGTCAGTATCTCTTATCTGAATATATCGAAATATGAGTATCCTTCTTATGATATTTCGAATATTTTCTCTCATTTTTCTAGAGCTCTTGGGGTTTTTAACATTCAAAGTACACTCTTCTGAACAATTTATCAACACATTTCTTAACACTATGTTCTTAAGGGCTTTAAGGGAGAAATGCTACTTTGAATTTATCTCAGTTCAGCAATTTTTTTTCTACCAAAATTTCAAAGATTACTAGTGTATTAATGCAGTTAAGACACTTTTCATTCAAAGAGAGTATTAGACATTCACTTCCATTCATCATTCTCTTAACATATGTGAGACAGGGAAAATCCCATTACAAGGAAGCCTTGATGGATACACACAGTCATGAAAAACACATCATCGTTCTTAATATGCATAGAAATTATCCTGCTATGACACAAATTAGTTTGTACTATCTTTCAAAAAATTGTAAGATGTGCTTAGAGACATATTAGAGAATCTGACAGTAAAATGAAATATGTTTAATGAAGCATATCACAAGTGGTTAACTGAAAGCCAGCAAAATTGTTGTCAGCAAAAATATCTGCCTGATGTTTTGATGTTAATTCTCAATAAAGCTAGCATTCTAAAGGAAAGAAGAATAGTCGTTTCTGAGAAGCATTTCTATGATAAGCTTATTAATGAGTCTATTGACTATATGAAATAGATTTATCATATTTTCTCTTTGAATTTATTTAATTTATAAATTTTCACTAGAAACTGTTTTTAATTACCGAGTACAATAAATCTTAAATAACATGAAGGAAGAGATCATCAGAAACATTGCATAGAGATTAGACAAGCAGAAAAGTTTATAATGAGTAAGAAAAAGCCCTAATATTGAACACAGTTCTGCCTCCCCAGATTATCACCACCCCTCAGTCACAAGAGATGGAGGACTATGGGGTGGTGACTGGAAAAATCTGAACCCCTCATGTCCCTTTTTGCCTGCCTGCCTGCCTGCCTGCTTTCTTTGAACTTTAAACTAACTTAGTTCAGAAAAAAAAAATATTAAACTGACATTTTAACTCTCCTTTAAATATTAGAATTTTATGAATATTTTCTTCCTAAGTAAAAATAAAACTATCTTTTGGGAAAAATGAACATCAAGAAATGGGCATTCAAATAACATAGTTTCCATGAAAATCATTTGTGTTTTAGTTTCATAATAACCCTTTGGTTGGCTTAAAGTTTAGTTTTCTGTTTTTCAGGGCCAAATGTAATCTCAAATATTCACTTAGGTTTAACAATTATTGAATGTATGAATGTTTGCAGATTAAACAGAGACTTTCTTCACCTCTGGACTGTTAATAGAGAGAACAGAGATTCTTCCCTGGAGCCAGAGCTGGTGTATGGATTATAGGAGCTACAATGTCCTGAGATTAAATGAAAACCTGTGCATGTGTTCATGTAAGTCCACAGTTTTGAAAACACACTCAAAGGAGATTACAAAGAGATTACAAAGGAGATTACAAAGCATGTGTGTGTGTGTTCACACACACACACACATACACACAGTCATCTGGAGCCTTAATGTCCACAAGATACCATTTAGTCGTCACAGAATATGAATAGAAATGGGTTATTGCAAGTGAATGGAACATTAAAGTTTAAGCAATTACTCAGGTTAAGCAACTTTCTGACATTAGAGATGGGGATATTGGGAATCAAAGAAGCAAAACGATTGATCCATGATTAAAATAAACAGACTTCTAAGCAGTAGGTTAAAATACAGAAGCCATGTTTTTCTTCTCCCATTTAATGATTTTTACATAATGGACTTACATGGATTAAACATAGTAATAATTATTGCCTTACAGTTGCACATATGGCATGAGAGACACCAATCTACATGCTTACATGCTTTATATAATTTTATTCTTTAATGCAAAATTTATTAACTGGGGAGTTTAAGTAACCAGCTTGTTAGAGCAGAACAAAAATTCAAACATTCCCTGACTCTAAAACTCCAATTACATTAGACTTTGCTATATGGATCACTCTCCATACTGAATGTAATACAATTATTTTCCCATTTTTATGTGTTTGTATATTTATTTTTCAAACAATTTTCAGGATGCTGAACATGGAGCAGAAGCTTGGGAGATTCTTGTTGGTGGAGTAATGATGGAGACTGTGGTAGTTGCCACCCAGACTCCTAAGTGAAGGAAGTGAAAGAAAACATGCCCAGAAAGTATTGATCTCTCATTAAATATTATATTCTGCATAAAGACAGCCAACAAGATGCTGGAAGAGTGCACAGAATATTCATCAATATATCACTCAGAAAAATTTGATTTAGAAAAGGAACTCACGGATTTCTGAAAGCAATATAACTTGTGATGAGTCTAATTGACATTTGAAGCTACTAGTACTAAAATACACAGAGAGAATCCAACTGTAAAGAGATGGTTTTCAGAATAATCTTTGCCATTAGTCTCACTATTTTATAGGCTTACTCATAGCTTTTTAAAAAAGCATTTGTATGTGCGTGTACATGTATAAAATTTTAATTACTTATAAATGAATAATTGAAATAAAAATGTAATCATGAAAGTGAAGCACATAGCCCTTGAATAAGCACAGCATAGGATGGGAATAAAAACTGACAAGATAGAAACCGTTAAATCAATGATAGGAAGGTATACTTTTCAATTTTAGTCACTGCTACTAAAGTAAAAGTTCTTCTTTAAGATTAAAATATTTTAATTTTTAAGAATTAGTTAAAATTTTAGTATAAGTCATCATAAAAATGTCCTTAACACACCTCAAGCTGCTTAATAACAAAGACGGAAGAATCACATTGGCAGATATACTGGGTGAAGAGGAATAGATGAAAAGAATAAATATGGAAAGGAAGACTTGCAGACTAGCTTCTGGAAACACTAACACAAGGAATAAGTCCTGTATATTTCATGGGATGAGCAGTCATGAAGACCCTGATTCAATAGAGTACTTCTACTTAATTGCCTCTGACAATTAAGAGACTTGAACTGTAATGTTTAGATTTAGTCCTTCACCTATGGATTCTGCTTCATGTGGGGCCAAGCACTTGAACTCAAAGAGGCATTAATTGTTAAAATGTTTTATTTCATATTTTCCTGGTTTAAAGCTTCCTAACAATATGTTATCACTTCAAATTAAATTGGCTGGTTGCCAATTTCATTTTGAGGAACTCTTTTGACATTTACCAATGCAAGAAATCATATGTAGCTTTGCTCTTAAATCAGAATTGTGCCACATTTCCATTTCATGACCTTAAGGAAACAATTGATGAGATCAGCCAGGTTGTTTAAAGAGCCATTGCTATTCAGTATCACCTGGCCCCTTCATTCCAATAAACATCTATCTAGAATCTTCAGCCAGAAGCACAAATTGGAGCTGCTTTGGAGGTGGGATTGGATTTCTCAGATCCCTCTTGAACCCCTGGTGTTCTATAGTTTAATTTTTAATATCTAGAATCCTATCTTTTGCTAATTAGTGTTCAGCCTTTATAATGTGAGTTGGCTTTTGCAAGTCAGCCCTGTACATCATTATCTGATCTATACTTTCTCCAGTTACATGGACACTAAAAGACAGCAAAGCTTTATATATGTGCTAAACATGTTCAAGCAAGTTGGGTAGGACTAGAATTTAGCCACCTGGAGCAACATATTGAAGGAAATAACAAATGATGGACACATTTAGCACATTTCACAAGTGTTCTTAAGGAGGCTTCTTGGAGGGCATATAGTTGGAATCCGTGAAAATAGTGAATGAAAATTGGATCCTTTGCACATTCATATCAGGGTAAGGGAGTATTTTTTATTTTGTGTACTTCACTTTACATTACACAATGCAATGCTAAAGGTTTGGTTGTCATATATATGATTAGGACACACACACACACACACACACACACACACAGATAATCCTGATTTAGCAATGGTCTAATTCCATGATTCAAATACATCCACAAAGACTCAATTGAGACTAAAAGGTGGAGATTAGGAAAGAGATGTTTGTAACTAGCATCACATCACTGCCCTTATACAATTATTGGATATAATATGATATTTGAGAATGACAATACCACTTAAAAGATTACCTATATTCATATAAGAAAATCTTGCTAGGCTACTTATACATATATCTTTGTTTTTGTTCATTCTCTATATACTGCATAATGCAACATACAACCATAATAGAAAATATATTTTATAGAAATTCTAGAATGATTTGTATTTTCTATGACAGTTATCAAAGGCTCAGATCCATGCAATCAATTATCTTTATGCTATTAGTCATGACCTTCTCCTTTGAAATGATTGCCTGCCATCTGCTATTTCATTAAGTATTAAATCTTTGTTGCTGAGCAGCAAGCCAATTTGCCTTAGTGACTTCACCAAAAAAGCATTTTAAATTCCTTTATAAATGATGTAATTGCTTAAACCCAACATTCTTTTAAATTCTAGATAAAAAGTGAATAGATGCATGTGAAGTACACTGCAATCAAGATATTGAAGCCATTAGCTGTGCAGTCATATAACCTCTTAAAAAGGCCATTCACAGCTTAAACCCTACATTATCACAGTGTGGATCTCTTGCAAACCTCCCCTATTAAAAATGAGATGTGCATATGGAAACTAAGTAAGAAATTTATTAATAATTTCATGAGGCAACAGATTGTTGCAATTTACATCAGTTATTAAACTGCCTTTGGGTTGTACTTCTCTGTTTTTTGTATGTGAGTTTAATGTATAACAGATCCTCTATACAATCATTGATCTAATCACTCAATTGCATTCCCCAAGTGATTTTAGAAGCTAGAGTAATAACTACTTAAACCAAATTCTTATGGGGTTCTTTAAAAAGCTATGGTAATATGCAGAGCAGATAATATATATATTGAATTCTTTTTTTAAAAAATATATTCACAGTTGTCAATAAGGCAAAGACAGTGAAAAGTATTAAAAATACTGTCCTAGGTTACTTCCTGAACTAGGATTGTATTTCCAGCAGGACTGACTAGCCACAGTGATTATCCCAAGTAGGCAAGGTAAAAGGACTGTAAGTTTATAATCTAAACTAACAATGGCTTATCAGTGATCATGGGGATCCAGCACAAAACACTCAATGTGTCAAATGCACACTGAAAATGATGATGTGGACTCAAGTTAAACCATGCTTTTTAAGCCCAGGCAGGAAAGCCATTTATAGACTAACATATAACAATTAGTAACAAAATCAGTTTATTAATAGCAATAATGATCGAGGATGGAAAGTGGAGTAATTAAATAAAACATCCAAAGTTTGATGAGGCTTTAGGGAATAGATATGTATTAGAACAGGAACTTTGGATGTGTATCAAAGTGAAAACAGAAAGACTCAAACTGGACCACATTGTGTAATGTGGCACTTTGTAATTAAGTCCAGGGAGTAAAGTCTGCATTACCAAAATGCAGGCTTTCAGAAGAATGATCTGAATATCAGGAAAACAACAGAAAAGTATCAGTGTCATCTCTAGAGTATTGGTTCCAGCATCAATTCAACAGAAGTTAGCCATGAATCTGAGGATCCCTCCAAGCAAGGGTAGAGAGGTTAGGTATAGAAGTTTCATAGAGATTTTTAAACATTGTGTGCTTCATACCAAGTTCATCTTGTATCTCAAAGAACTGAGAGAGGAGGGATGTCAAAGGATGAGAAGGGACTCTTATGAAAATGGTCATTACTAGCAGTGATTGTTGAATGTCACATCTTGTATATTATGTGTTTGTTTCCAAATTTCAAAACAGAAATACACTGGAAACTAGCTTTCTTCTCTAGCTACAGTACTGACATTCAAGTATCTAGAAACTTGGAAGACTGTTTCCTTTGATGTCAGCAGCTGAACTCTCTAAAAATACAGATTCCCAGGTCTCAGCCCAAACCTTGGATGATAATGTTGAGGAATCTGCATTCTTTACAGGTTTGTGGATGATCCTGACTATATCCTGACTATATTCCTATTTCCTAGGAAGAACAACAGCATCACTTAGAAAAAAAGTATTTGGTAAGAAAAAATTTAGACTGAAAGGCTTCAAAGATAGAAAGAAAGTCAGTATCAGAGTAATAATAAATGCATTTCTGAAAAATGAAACAGCTGATTTTAAAAGGTGATTTGTAACAAGGGAAAAGAAAGGCAAACAGTATAAAACTAATGGAGAAAGAGTCCAGAGAACTTTGAAACCAGAGTGCCATTTGATTTATATTCACCTATGGAGATGGAAAAGGATTTCACTGTTTCAAGAAGTGGTAATCAGTCCACAGTTTTCTGGAACTCCGGTGTCAGGAGGTTTCAAACCATGTTATTACAAAAGCAAGAATGAAAAATGATTAAATCACAAGAAAGGCAAAAGTGAAAGTTCCTATGCATGGTGTATGCTCTAAGATAAAACCACTATCAGACATAATGAAAATAAAAGACAGAACTAAAAACAAAACAACCTACTTTCTATGTAAGTCTCACTTCCAAGGCTCTAATATATGGGGGAAATCCTTGTGCTCAGTGAGGGTAAAGCCAAATGTTCTCAGTCCTGGGACTCTTTGTTCAGTGAAAATAAATGGTTGGCTAGATAGAAAAAGATGGAGAATTTGTGGGAACATGAATGATTTAGAAGGGTCACAATCTCTATTAGAAACATGGTCATATTCTGAAGAATGTAGGAAAGTGATATTTTAGAGAAAAGTAGAAAGTAAAATGGAATAGTCTCATTTTGAGTACCATTCTCAATAGAGAAAGAGTACTTTCAGCAGGTGGTGTTTGAACGTAGTTAATGGGATTCATTATAGGAAACCCTTAAATCTCTTCTGTTCTAATAAAGCCATTTATACCTCTTTTTTTTAAGTATTTTAGAAAACTTGAGGTGATGAGTTCATGCTGAATCTGTAACTCACTAGTTTAAAATATGATTTCAAAAGTCCCACAAGTAAGTCTGACATATTTTTTCCTCTCCTATTTCCCACAAGCCACTACCTCTGTTTTACACATACATACACACACACACACACACACACACACACCACACACACACACACACAATATTCTTGATGGAGACATCATGATACATAAAAAAAATTATAACTGAATTAAACATTAGATACATGCTTTGGGTATTCATTAAAAGGAGATAAAAACTTGGAAAACACAGCTTGCATTTTTGAGGAGAGAGTAAACATTGACTCAAGAAAAACACATACCTAAGTAACAAGCTTTAAGGTAATTTTTAGTTAGGGATGGGCAAATGTAATTGAATAAGAGAATCTTGAGGGAATCTGATCAGAAGGATTCTGAAACTAAAGAGTTGGGTGAAAAACTGGCAGGAGAAAAGAGAGCTTTTCAAACAAAGGCAGGCATATCCCTGTTGCTTGTTCCCTGCAAAGATAAAAAGGAAAAAAATCAGAAAGATCATCTAGTATCCTGGTGCCCAGAAACATCCATTGGTTGATGGAGGTGAGTGAAACAGCACATAGAATAGGGGAAAAATGAGTGAGTGGAGAAGGTGAATGATCATTCTAAGGTAAAGGTGTTTGTGGTGTATTAAACAGAGTAAGAGAATGAAAGAAAGGAGAAGGAAAGATCTTTTCTCAGTGGTTACCTATACCTGTTTTCTAGATGCCCGGGAGGGTCTATGAGAAATGCATTTCCAGGACCCACATGTTGCAAGAGCATGGAGTCAGCTTTGGCTGCAATTATAGTTTATGATGATTTCTTTAATTCTTTTTTATGCATACTATATCTCTTCCCTCCTGTAGATTTGCTGTCAAGGGCAATGGGAGGTTTGTCAGCTATCTTATAAAAAAGGCACAGGATTAATATTTGCAGGGAAATTTGATAAGACCTTGAGCAACATGGAGGGCACTCTGAGCCAGCGAGGGCAGTGGTGGATCAACTCCACCACGGGCTGGCCAGTTCTGAGAGGACGCTTCCAGACACGCACACCTGGGGAGACAGGTGCACAGGGACTGGAGGACTTGGCCCTACAGGCCCTCTCTCTAATGCTCCCAAATTCAGAATAAAGAAAATAAAGGATGCTCACTTTAGCAGCACAAACACAAGAATTGGAAGGACATGGAGAAGATCAGCAAGGCCCCTGCTCAAGGATGGCATGCAAATTCATAAAGTATTTCATATTTTTGCACTTGTATAAATATACCACAGTGAATTCCACCCTTATGAATATCTGCTAAACACCAATAAAATAAATAAATAAATAGATAGATAGATAAATAAATAAATAAAAGACCAGTAGGGTAGAGGAAGAGAATAGGGGGAGGGAGGAGGGAGGACAGGAGCCCCAGGTGCTGAAATGTAGTAAATTAAACTCCATGCATGTTGATTATGCCAAAATGAACCCAACTATTATGCATAACAATCATCTGTAATAAAAGAAAGAAAGAAAGAGAAAGAGAGAGAAAAGAGTGGAGCAGATCACTTTCCTGTGTCCTCTGTTGAGAGGAGAGGGAGTTATATAGTGTTTCTTAACATTCCCACAGTAATTTAAAGTATGTCTGCCTGAAGGACAAAAGAACACCTTTTTTCTTTTCGAGTAAGTTGCTCTTTTGCCACATACACTGTCCCTACCTCCCCTGGGTTCTGCCCGCAGTTTCCGCAGCTCTGATTTCAAGGGGAAGTAAAGATGATGTGACAGGAAATCAACCACACTTAACAGTAACACAATAGCCTGATTCTTGCTCCAAGCCACAAAATGGGGCCAAATGTACTATTAAATGTGGCGAGGTTGTTTTCAGGCAGAGCTGCTCAGATGAAGGACAGACGCTCCAGAGGTGAGGCCCACACTGGAGCTTCCCTCCACCATGTTCCAGGAAGTGGCTTAGCCTCCTGGGAGAACAGCAAAGCTAGGTGCCACTGCAAGAAGTCTTATTTTGGGGTTCTCTGAGGGAATATGGTCTGAAGCTATGGTTCTCATGATGTGTAAGCAATTTTGTGTTAAATAATTTAATTATACTACTTAATTAATTTATAATTATCAAACAACAACAATGATTGGAGAATAATTAAATAACTGTCATGTAATCTTGAACTTAAAGATTTGCTTTGCCTATTTTAAATTTCTTTACTTTAAAATATATGGTTTCTCCAATTCCAAAATAATCCAGGATAGATTAGAGAGATACGTTATTTTATAAGAGGTAGGTTATTAATAATTGTAGAGTGCTGAGTTATTTTTTCCTTTAGAGATATATATGAAATTAAAAAAAAATCTTAAACTTTATATGCTTGCAAGATCTATATTCCTTTCAACTCTCTCCTTATGTTAAATTCTCCTATTATTAACTAAAAAATCAACATATTAAATTTTACTTCACATTATTGAGAAAATAGTTTTCTTTCCAAGTGTGTTAATTTTATTAGAAATCTCAAACTTTATTTTAAATGTTAAATTTAGATTTCTTTTTTCAACTAAAGGTTGAGGTTTATATTTAAAGAATGGCTTATAATTGTTGTTTTGGAAGCAATGTTTTTATGCATTGCTTTTGTATATTAGATTTTTCTGTCAGGTAGAGAGAGATCAAAAAAGCAAAAAAGTATTTGCAATGCATGACTTTATTCATAGACAAAATACCTCAAGACAATTTAGATTTCATATAGTCATGCTCAATAAGAAAAAGATACTACTGAGTCTGTGAAACACATAATTCCATAAAATTTCATGGACACCCTGAAAAAAATGACTTAAAACACTTAAAAATAGCATGGAGAAAACTACAGATTGCCATTGACTGAATTCTTCAGGAAAGTTGAAAATGCTGTGTGTTCTTCAAGGTTACATTTTTGTTTTGGTAGTATTAAGTGTTCTTAGAAGGTTCATAATATTACTGTGTAATGAAGCATACAATTTCTATATTACATCTAGTGCACAATTTTCTCTGAGCACATCAATATAATTTATTTTATTTAAATTCGATACACATTTACATGTCATAAAAAATCATACTTCCTTAATTTTACTTAAAATGTTAATGTGTTTTTTGTTTATGAGTTATTATCTCCTGATAACTGAACTTAAGAAGTTTAAATATAATTAGTATTAAAAGAAGATTGAATTAGGTTATGTATACTATTTAAAAATAAATTTAAAATACATTGATAAATTCAGGGTGTTTATTAAGCATTTGTTTTAGAAGGTAAAAATGAATGATGAAGAATTCATGTCTTCTGGGTCTAAATGGTAGAGCACTTGCCTAGCATGTCTGAGGCACTGGGTTTGATAATTAGCTTTTCATATAAATAAAATAAAGGTCTATTGACAACTAAAATATATATATATATATATATATATATATATATATATATTTTTTTTTTTTTTAAAAATTCATGTTTCTACCAAATCCACATGTAGACAGCTTTCTGTACTTTATACACCATTAATATGGGTCCTGCATGTATCACACATACTTATTAAGATAACATGGCATGAGTACTCAAAGGTACTCTGAATTGGTGGAGTCCTCACATCCCTCACTAAAGGAACCTTCTATGGCAAGTTGTACAATTAGCAAATATGAACCATCTCAATTTCTATTTCCCAAACTCAAGACTTCACTCCCATCTCCTGGTCTCATGTGTGTCATAACACACAAAGACAAGCACACATATAATCTCTAATTTTGTTTGTGGTTGCATATAAAGGTACATAAGTAGATTACACACACACACACACACACACATACAGGTGGATTGATCCACTGATGTGGATTAACTGGGCAGAACTGTAGATAGGTGTGGCTGGAGGAAGGGGGTAACTGGTTGTTTTAGGCAGCTTTTTCAGTTCTGTGACCAAAAACATCTGAAAAGAACAACATAGAGTGGGGAAAGTTTATCTGGGGTTCATGATTTCAGAGGTCACAGTCCACAGAAGGCCGATCCCATAGCTCTGGGCCCAGGATGAGGCAGAACATGACAGAAGGGCGTGGCTGGGGAAAGCAACTCAGGGCATGACAACCAGGAAGCAGAGAGAAGACCTCTGTTCACTAGGGACAAAGTATAAACCCCAAGGCATGCTTCCAGTGACCTACCTCCTCCACCTACACCCCATGTGCCTGCAGTTGATCCATGTCAGTGGACTAATTCAGGTCTTTTGGTCACAGCAATGAAAAAACTGACTAAAACAAAGTATAAATAAAATTACATGGGACCTTTAAAGTTAAAAGAAAGCAAGTTTGGTTATTCTTGGCAAGCCTTTTTAAAAAAAGAAATTGAGAAAAATATGCTAAATGTAACCTTCAAGATAAATACAAATGACAATTTAAATAAAACACAATTACACAAAATTAGAGAAAATATGAAAATTGTAAAAACAAGAAAGCTTTTTACTAGTTGAACATAATACTGCTTGTCTGTATTGCCAAGCAACTAGGAAATCTGAAGCAGAAGGATTGCAAGTTCAAGGCCAGCCTGGAAAAACTGTCTTAAACAATAAATGGTACAGGGATGTAACTCTGTGATAAAGTACTCCTGAATGCAATGTTTAGTATCAAAAATAAAGTAAAAGCATAACACTGATAAAAATTATTAGAAGGTGGCAGGAATGTCCTAATGTAATAATATATACAGTTAAAGTGAATGAAGACTATTTCCTTATTAAAAGTGAGTATTGTAATATTTAGATTAAATAACAACCCAGAACCAGTCATGAACTTTGAATGAGAGACCAAGATGAAATATATATAAAAATTAATGGGGTGTGCATATAGATGTACTAATCTTAATGGTAGATAAATATGAACTGAAGGTAGACCTTCAGAATTTAATTCAAAATGTTAATCAGATAGCAGAAAAAATGTCTTTGGAAGTTGTGGTGTCCAAGAATACATAAGAACACGGTCTTATGTGTACTGAAAGCCCATATCAAATGTATATAAAGTAAAAATTATTTAGAATATATGAGGCAAAAATGATAAAGTATAATCATACTTGGAGACTTCTATTTAATTTTCAAATACCATCAGATTAAGTAGAAAAGTATTTAACAAACTATATTAAAACATAATTAAAGGATTTTTATAGATTTTTGTACCAAATAAATATAAGAACATGCATTTCATTTGATTTTATTCATATAAAAATACTTTAACTCTCAATATATAAGCTTTAAAAGCATACAAAATTAAGGCACTGTGTTAGAAGAAAGAATTTTTATATTTGGAAATAAAGGAAGAGATAATAATATAGTTTAGCTCTAGTAGTATATTTCCAAACCAGGATGGTTAGTTACAGGGATATTTTCCCTCTCTAATATTTATCAAACTGTATAGATTTCTGTGGTTTTCTCTATGCTTGACTAGATGCTAAACTTGATAAACTTTCAAGGCACTCCCACTCAAAATATAAGAATATATAAAGTACCATGAAGAAGAATAATTAATCTGACAGATTGAAAAGAGTTGAGATAACAAAACCTGAATTTTTAAATTTGATTAACTTGATGGATGCTATCTGAAAACCCCTAAGAGAATATCCTTTGAATGTCTTTATTATTATCCCAATATTTTCCCTTATTTATTCTTTATGTCTTCTATTTCTTTGTTGAGATGTTCGATTTCTTTCTTCATCTTCAACATTTTCCCCACTTGTTTAATGTGCTTTTATAATTGCTCATCAGAGGATTTTTCTCATGGCTGACTTGAAGTCTTTTTCTGACAGTTCTAACATCTTCGTTACCTTAGTGTTGGTGTCAGTAGAGAAAAGCAGCAGGTCAGTATTTGTCCACCAATTGTCCATTTTCACCATTTTCATTCAAATTGTGTGTGTGTGTGTGCTTTTTTTTCCAGCTTTCAGTTTCGCTGAAAGATTTCTGATTGAAAGCTGAACATTTTGCGGGTGTTAGGAGAGGCTGGCATTTTGTTATCACCAGGTGAATGAAGAAGCCAAAGTTCCCCATGTTGCCTCTTTGACATTGAGGTCAAAGTCTTCTTGTCACTCCTGGATGTCAGCGGCTGGGAGGGTGAGATACCTGCTCCCCTTTAAAGTTGCCCACATATAGCTAACTGCAAGGGGAGGCATGTCTGCTGGCTGCCTTCACACTGGCCTCTGCTGACACCCTGCTGTGGACGGACATCCGGCTGCTGAGGTGGTGAACGTTCTGAAACTCCATCTTGCCTCCACTGTGGACTCCCAGCCGGATAGTGGGTAAGGAAGTCCTGCATCCTCAGCTGGTCTACGCAGTGCTGTAGGAGGCAGGGAGGAAGAGGATGGATGCCTTCTGAAGCCCATTCAGTCATGTGATTTGCACACAGCCAGTTACACTCTGATGAGAATGAACATCTGGGTTCCCTGACCTTTGCTTAATTGGGGAGGATTTGGGGCAGATTTTGTCTTTAGAGTATTCCTTAACTGTAATTGCTATTTTCTGAAATATTTGCTGTTTTGATAAGTTTCCTCCCTTTGGCTGGAGACAGGGGCTTTCAGGGGGAGCTTTAGGAATATGAATCTTCTGACCTTTCAGGGTTGCCATCCTCTTTAGTTTCAAGTTCAGATTATCTGAAGCTAAAACTAAGCATCCTCCTGCCATTGTTACTCAGAAGATCCCTAGTCTGTTGGCCTTTTCTACATTTTCAAAGTTCTGTTTTAATATACATAGTATCTATAGTCTTCACAGCAGCAAGAAAAGGGAAAAGCATGTCTATTCCGTCTTCCCCAAACCCAAATTCCTGATACACAAATTTTTTAAAGTCTTATAAGCAAAAGTTACGACAACATTGGCACAAAAATTATCACTATGTATCAAATCTCAAGAAGATTTTCGACTCCGAAATTCATTGAGGCCCACATCAAGCTGAGAAAACTACTTACCTGCAAACTTAATTCTTAGTTTTTTATTGAAATTGTTTTATATTTCATTAACTTTTGATTTTCTTTGTTATTGTATCCTGCTTCTACTTTTAAACTCAGAAGCAGGGTTTATTCAGAAAATATTTCTTATCCATAGAGAACGGAGACTTGTCCACTTTTACTCCATGGAATGTAAGGATTGGAATGGAACCTATGACTACTCTGTGCTTTCCTTTCTAACTTTGTTATTGCAAGTGTCCACCGCAGTCAGACTAATGCATTATATCTTTGTCAGTTGCGAGTGACGGGGCACATATTTGAGTATCAGAAGACATAAATTAATACAGATTATATATGTTGGTTCCCTCTTGGTCTGCTCAAATGCATGTCATTTGCATTTTTTACATAATTTAACATCTTTCTAGTTCTCATTTCTCTTGACTTTTTTTGTATTTTTAAGTACAACTTCCAGTAATATGTATATTTATTATGTTTGTATTTCTTGCTTCTATTAGTCATTTAGATTTTATTTTTATATCAATGGTGATAAAACAGAATAAACTACAAGTGGAAAAATGGGATCTTTCTCATGCCCAGGGTGGATTGTGTCTTCTGGGGTTTGTAATTTTGGATTGAGAATTCATGATTGATAAGACTTCATCTGTGGAATACCTTAAACTAGGATGAGGCTGCTGTAACTCTCCATCACTGAAGTTAGCATCATATTATACTCATAATTTATGATAGTATTTCAGGTAAGGGGTTCTGCTAACACAGCACAGTGCAAACTTAAATGCTGTACTTGCATACGATACAGGCTCATGATTGCAAACCCTCTGAGGCCATGAATTTCCCATCTTTGAAGCTTTCCCTCTTAGAAGTTTGCTAGCGCTACAATAACAAAGTACCACAAACTGAGTGAGTTACACCAGACAAATGTATCTTGTCATATTTCTGAAGACTAGGCACTGAAATCAGAGTGTTAAAACTGTGAGGAGAGGACTTGTTTCAGACCCCTCTTCACCTTCACATATCCGTGACAGCTTCTCTGTATACTCATCTATGTCAAAAATCTTCCTAAAAAGACACAAGTCATAATAGTGTGTTAGGGCCAACAGTAATCTAATTTTAATTTTTACTTCATAAAGATCCTGTCTTCAAATCAGGTCACTTTGTGAGGTACTGCGGGTTGAGGCAGTGTTTTGGTGGTGTGGTGAGGGAGGGTGGAGACAGTATAACCCAAGACAGAGAACAAGGCAAATCAGCAATTCTTCCCTGTTCTCTTCTTTTGTCAATTAGATATTTTTATTCTACTGTTTTCAGATTGTCATTCTACTAATGATACAGCTCTCTAAGCATCAGTTTTTGTGTGTGGATCTCATTTCCAAACCAGTCTAGTATTTCCCCCACCTCATGCCCCGTCCCTACATGTGCTGTGAACCCACAGCTTCTGCATAATGACAGTCTAAACCACACTCATATATGACAGAAGTTTTAATGCCTTTGAGTCAGTTCCCTCTAAATCAAAGGTCTGGTTCCCTGAAATTTCTCATAGTTTTATGAGCTCTGCCACACATATCAAAGCCCATTTGTCATATTTTGTGTCCTACATTTTAGTGAGAACGGAGGAAGAGAGAAAATTTCAAGGAGACTTTTAAATATCTAATCTCTTATAGTCCCCAAACCAGAAAACTCTTAAAAGATTTTAGTTTTCATCTACTAAACAGAAAGTCTACTTTTTCAGAGGGTAAAACTTATGATCTTCTGTGGGGTTTTGATTGCGTATAATGAAAATTAAATGGAAAAGTGGTTAAAATACTTTCTCCACCTGAAGTTTTAATAGACTGGGTAACCCTGAACTGAGGGAATAAAACATTAATTTTTCTGTTTTATGATTGTTAGCTATAAATGTAACATAGATAACTTAATTATTAAATAAAATATATAATAAATCTATGAGACACCGACTCTATGTGTTAAAAGAATCAGATCAGCTCTGCAAAAGTTAAAATTGTGCGTTGTGGTATTAAACTGTTTCTTGTAACTGCCTTCCTTTTTATTTTGCATCCAATACGTAGCTAGGTACGAATGTGCTTCTGTCCCCATGTCCTGTGGACCACCTCACGTCGTGTCCTGTGCTCTCGTGGACATTCCTCAGTCGGCTCGCTTTCCCAAATAGTCTTTCTACTTTTATCCTTTTTTACAGGTTATGTTCACTCCCTGATTGACCCTAGTAGTCTCTTTTGCTCAGAATTCCCAACATCTTCTGAATTGTTTCTCCATACATTAATTTATCTTTAGAATCAAATCATAAAGAATATGACATATGAGCTATTTACTTAGGGCAATTGGTTCTCATTGCATATTAGTTACGTGGGGTTTTAAACTGAGTTGGATTGTTGGAAATTGTGTGTGCTCTGGATGAACAGTGTCATTAAATAGCTTGATGACTCCCAAAGTAAAAGTGATGTCTGGAGGCGTATGGCTGGAAACTGAAATGTCATTTCAAACGTCCACCCTGAGCACTGTGTTCACTGACTCATAATATATAATAATAAACGTGATTTTTTTAAAGCACCACAACTGCAATCAAGCTTCCTGTGGTTCATTTTGAATATTTAAATGTACATATGCAAATTTTTAAGCCTAATCAATGAATAGTAATGCCATTGATTTTTACAGACACTTTTATATAGGGATAAAAGACTAAAACATTCTGTTTAGCAGATGGTAATATCTTGTGCAGGATCAAAGCATGCAGATGAGCAAGTCTAATTATATGTCAATGTGTGTGGACTCTGAAAACAGTGACTGCAGCCTAGAGCATGCTCTGTAAGTGCTTATTGTTATTTACTTTCCCTTTATTAAACATGTCTACATCTAATCTCACTACTCATGTCAGTTGACTAAAAATTCCTACAATCAACTTACTATTTCAGAATTTACTGGACACAAAACTGAATTTTGGAAAAATTTCACATTGGATCAAAGTCTGCCATGTCAATTTTGGATCAAATGTTAAATTTAGACCTGAAACCAGAGGGACAGGGGAATGGCAAAAATTAACTATATTGGCAGAATAAATTGCCACCAGTATCTTTCAAACCTGCTGTTTCACGAAATGATCAACAATTACACATGTGTCTTTCTCAAACTCAGAAATATCGCTGACACTGAAGTGCAGTGTTCCTGGGCATTGGTTATAAGCTGCACTTGACAGATGTGTGTAAGTTGAATAACACCAGTGTTACTGTTAATGGTACAAATCATAAGGTTACAATTCTCCAATACAAATTATTTTTTAAAAATCTTCAACTTTTCTGATTTCATGATTTCTAGAGCCTTGAATATATTGCTTTATCCTACTCATTACTAAGACCAAGAAATCATTAATTTCCTAAGTAAATCTCTAGTTTTAAATTCAATTCAGTTGACATTCAACCATGGAAATAATTTTTTTTAAAAAAAACTTATTGAAGAAACTGAATCTATTCAAGTGTATCTGAAAGCACACAATTTCTATTCTTCTTTCTTAAAAGCAAGCTGCCTCTCACTAACAAGTTATCCAGGCAATATCTGTAGAATCTATAAGGTTAACAAACTATTTAGATTGCAAATGCATGTAAGTAGTTTTGTCAAAATATTATCTAATATGCACTAGAGTGAGATTAATTCCTTCTAGGCAGTTTTAAGAATAACCATTAACTTCTTTTAGAAATTATAGATTTAAAAAAATTATCTTAAAATTGCCTATGAATTTGATTTATTCTATTTTTAAAGGCATGTAAAAAGAAAATATTTTTGTGGTTGTTTTCATCCACTGTCTTTTCAAAGTCACTTGAAAAACTCCACATATCATAATGAGAATTAAAGCCATCTATTTTTACTTCTTTTGAGTTTTATTCTTCAGAAATTAATAAAACTCATTGAAGAAATTAGTCCAAATTTGAGATGTGAAAATGTTTTAATATTAATTTCTGGAATTTAGGTTTCATCCTACATAATTTCTGTTCATTTGTTTAATGTGCCAATTAATGCCATTTTAAAAGGCAAGTGAAATGGAAATCAGATATATTATTTCTTACTAAGTCTTCTAATTTCACAGTCTGTAAATTTTTTTTAAATGATCAATTTGGCATTAGGATATATTATGGATATTTATAAAAATCTGATGTTTTGAAACACTATAAAACATTTTTTTTCTATTCTGCCCCAATTTCAAATTAAATATTCTTGTAGTCCTTTTAAGAGTTAATATATCAGATACTTTTAAATATTTACCTTATAGAATTCTTCTTGGCTCTGGAGATATACCCCACAAAATTCCATGACCTTTCTTTGGTTCAATAAGGGAGCAATGGCAGTAAGTGTAATCTGACCAGGAGAATAGACAATGCCTGAACATTCTACATGTTTGTACTGTTGAATATAAATTACTCCCTTCCTAAAAAGCAGGGAGAGAGATGGGATCTAAACTCATATACAACAGAAAAGCATATCAAAAACTGGTCACACATCATAGTGATCAGGGAAGTTAGTTTGAAGGACGATATCAAAAGAAACTTTACTTCATTCACTCATTTACTTTGGGTTTTCTTTTAAACCAAGAGTTGCATGATTTTATTAAAACATAACTGGGTAAAATGGAGTCAGAATTAGAAATCGTGATTTGCTCTGGATTTTGATATACTTGTTACACAATCCAAGCCAGCCCAGTCAAAATGTTCCATGTGTGATAGAAGTTTGCTATTAATAACACATGAAAATAATATTCATCTTTGGCTATGACAATAAACAAAAACTCATGAGAAACATAAACAGTGACATTTTCCATACCTATATGGCTTAAATATTAAATAATGAACTAATATGTCTTTATTTTCATGTTATTTTAATTAACTCAGAATGACTTCAGATATTTTAGGAACTGATGTTTATAAAATTTTGAGAATATTTCTTGAGAAAATGCATACAAATTTAATAACGGGTGTTGAAAGCTGCATAGACAACTGAGGGACCCTTAATAATAAATGAATAATATAAATTGAACTATATGTTGTACCCACACCTAACCATCTAGCCTGTGTTGTGTCTAAAGAATACTATTTTATGAATATTTGTCATACAGGCAATATTAAATTAGTCCATCTTGCAATCTGATTATATATTCCTATGGAAAAAATATTTATTTTTATACTGTTATCACTGATATTTAGCATAATTTAATGTAACTTTTTATTTGTATATATTTATAGTCATATCTGTGACCAAAATGCCAATGTCTCAGGGATTAGATTTCATGGTTATGTTATGCTGTGACAGCTTCTAAAAATATAGCTTAATAAAATAGAGTCGGGAAAAATAAAACCACATAGAGCAAAGAGACATTTCAGTTCTAGTAATCATAGTCTGTCAATAGGTATCAATTACACTACTGAGTAAAATAAAAATGCCTATTAGAACTAATAGGATAGAGAGAACACAATTACCAGGACAAAATCTAAGAGCAGGCAAAACTGTAAACTGAGAACTCAAAGCCACTTTCACCCAGAGAACACTTACTGTTTAAGAGAGAAACAACTGTGAGAGCCAGTTGTGGTTTGGACACCTTCCTGAGGAAAGAGGAACAAAAGTGCAAACCAGGAATCGTAAGATAGTATTGATTTAAATTGATACTGCCATGATCTCACATCAATAATAATCCTAATAACAGAAAGTGAACCTTAAAATTTTGGCTGGGAACTATAAAAATTGGCCTTAGTAAATTTGGAGAAAAAACAATCTTACAATTAAAAACTAAAACAATTTAAATGAAGAATTCAATTAGTGGCTTTATAGGAACTAAGACCCAGCTAAAGAGTTAGTTAGCTCAGAAAAAAGTGGAAAGAATTTTTTCAGAATACAAAAGAGATGGTCAAAATAAAGGAAAATATCCAAGGAATCCAAGCCAAAACCAATCGACTGTCCAGGGCCAATATCCCATGATCTATACTACAGACTGAGACAATATCTGAGGTGATATTGGCTGAGAAATCACCAGCTACCAACACCTGGATCCAAAAGTACAGTGAATCCCAAACCAGATAAGTAAAAAGAAATCTACACTTTCACAGAGTCAAACTGTGAAATTAAGATGCATTTGCAGCAAAACACTAAAACAAAAAAGGAAATAATTGCAGTTCTGTCAGGACAGAGATTACAGTTGGGAAGACACCTTGGGCTTTCTGGGGATACCTATATGATATTTTCTTGATTTTACGGAACGACACTATGAGCATTTTCTTCATAATAATTACCTAACATGCAAATTTATTTTTCACACAATTGTATGCATAGGTTTTATTATACACACACAGACACACACACACACACAATTGGTTTTTGGTTTACGTTTGATTTTTAAACTGAAATGGCATTTCTTAGACCATGGTAGCATGGTACATTTTACTTCCCCTGAATTTTTAATACTAATGTGGATTTTATTTGCTTTTTTTCTCAGATAAACATCAGCTGGAACTTGGAGGTATTTGAGTCAAAATGTGAATTTGGAGACTTTTTGTCTCCTATACAGAAAATTAGACCATAGCTCCCGAATCCCCAAATTCTCATGAAATGAAAGATAATCTTGAGGCAGTTTTTATAAAAAGTTAAACAATTAAAGTGATATATTTTGGGAATGGTGTGACTAAAAAAGATCTTTGGAAATCATCTAAGGGAGAGAGAGAGAGAGAGAGAGAGAGAGAACACACTTCAAAAACAGTCCTGTTTTCTAATTAAATATAGAACATAAAAATGTATCTAAAGAAGTCAGCATCCAGAGAAAGAAAAACATTTAAGATAAAGAAATGTAGTTAAGACTAATGAATATAAGTTTAATAAGCACAATTAAAAGTGTTCAAGAATAGCCAAAAAAATCATTTTCTAAACTTAAATAAAACATAACCTTCAAAATAAATAATTTAGCAAATAAATGAGGCATAAGTTGAATGATGAGACTTGGGTCAGTGAGTTGGAAGGAAAAATGGAAGAAAAATGTCAGAAAGAAGCCATTGGGAAAAGATAAGAGAGTCAAAGGATGTCTCTGGAAGCCCTAACATGCAAATGATAGAAATTCCAGGAGGAGGACAGAGAACAGATGGAGGCCATTTAATAATTAAATAAATCATGGAAGAAATTTCCATTACTGGAGTCTTAAGATTTGCAAGAGGAAAGGCTAATGGGAAACATCATACTCCTGGGCCTATTTTTGTAAAAGTTTTGAAATCCAAGGACATCTAGAAAAATACATAAAATACAATTTAAAAAAATCTAGAAAGGAAAAACTTCCACCAATCTTGTGTACTACTTTGGGATATTCAAGATAGACTGACCAATTCAAAATTCAAAACAAACTAAAATGCTGAAAAATAAATAGAGAGAAACAGAGAGAGAACCCAGCTTCTGGATCTAGTTTACAAGTAGGAAGAAAAACAAAATAAAACAAAACAGAAAACAGCTGATGGTAAAAAAAAGTTAAGAAAATCTTTCATACCTGGGGACAAGAAGAACAAAACCAGTCAACGAGGACCAGCAAGGCACTCTGCAGCAAATAAAAACCTATAGTTAGGAATACAATTGCTTCATCTGAGGGTTAAAAGATTACGTAAAATACACAGCAAGGGTACAAGCAATTCATCATCAGACCTGAAGAATAAATTGCAGATAATTTTCCAAAAGGGATGAAGAATGTCAAACTAGAGATTTAAAGCAAAACCTACAAACAACAGGAGGAAAAATACAAAGAAAAATTCAAGTAGTATATCTCAAAAAAATTGCAGAAACAGCAAAACATAACAAAAGAAAATCATAAATACTGTAGTTAGAACCATTAACAGAACAGCCATCTGTTTGAGTTTATATCTCAATTGAAACAATGGATATTAAGGAATAATGAAACAGTACCTTTAAAGAACAAAAAGAAAATGACTATTGTTTAAGAATTTGATAGACAGAAAAAATATTCTTCACCAATGTAGGTGAATGTGATCATGAAAAGGAGGTGACCAAGCAGGACATCGGTACATGCAGGAAACCAGCCAGAGCAAGCTCACCAGGAAAGAGTGCAAAGAATGGCCTACTGGGTGCTATCACACAGAGGGGACACAGGTCTCCATCAGAGGAGACCTCAGATCCCAGCAGCACCATCTCAGTTCTCGGGCTGGTGTTATGCATGGCATGATGAGGAAGGCAGTGGCCGTCCTGGGCAAGCTTCAACAGGAACAGGGTAGGATGCAACCTAGACTCTTTCTAGTAGCTAGGTTGTCACATCTGGGGCTAAGCACAGTCCCTCCCTGGGTCCTCAGAGATTTGGTTTTCCGTGGTTGCAACTCTATGACATCATAAAAACGCATGATTCACATCAACTTTCATGGTTGTTGAAGCAGCACTGGCTTGACAAGGAGATTAGACCCTCACCTGAATTTGCCTATAGTTGATGCCCTCACAGTGGACCTGACACATTGAAACTGGTTACAGTTTCAAGGGAATTTGCTGAAATTAGCTCCTTTTGTGGAATAAATTTCTATATTATCCATAAGGCCAGTGGTAAAGAAATTAGCACTGAAATCTCAGTGAAATGAATATATTTTAGGCCAAATAATACTTGAGAGAATTTATCACCAGAAAACCTGCAATACAGGAAAAATTCAAAGTGGTATGTGAAACAAAGGCAAATGAATTTAGATAGAAGTTAAAGGATGCAAAAAGCAAGTTTTAAAAAATATTAATTTAAAAGCAAATTCAATTTAAATTTTAAAAATGTTTTAGAAAATACTATAAAATAAAATTTAAAACTATAGTACCTATAGACTTAGTAAAATAATAATAGTTAACAATAATAATGTTTTGTGAGATTTTAAATATGTAAAATAAATATGTAAAATTAAAATATTCAGAGCATCAGTGGCAAGATGCTCTTGCAATACAGCTTGCAAGCCCAAATCTAAAAAAGTAAGTCATAAAATTGTTCAAGACTTTTAAATTAATCAAGGCTGCAGGTTGTAATTGTCATCTTTATCGTTGAAGAAAAGAAGAACAAGGTATAAGTAATGAGAAAATAATGTAAATGTGAAAAGTAGATAAATAGTGCAAATCATCACAAGAAAGATTAAGAGATGTAAAACAGCTGGGTGTTAAGACCAGTAGGTGATGAGTGCTCAGTCATACCAGCAATTCAATTAAAAGACAAACATGTCAGATTGGCTTAGGGGAAAATCCCAACTGTATACTTACTGTAAAATCTCAACTCTATACTTACATACAAAAATGTGAAAATGAAGAATTCAAAATATTGAAAGCAAAAAGAGAGAAAACACCAATCAAAGGGGAGTTGGGCTGGGTGCAGTGTGATGCATGCCTATAATCCTAGCAGCTCCGGAGGCTGAGGCAGGAGGATCAAGGGTTCAAAGTTGGCCTCAGCAATTTAGTGAGACCCTAAGCAACTTAGTGAGACCCTTCCTCAAATTAAAAAATAAAAAGGGCTGTGGATGTGGCTCAGTGGTTAAGCATCCCAGATTCGCCACCTGTTGCCAAAAAAAAAAAAATTGGGATAGCTTTAGTATCAATAACTTTTGACTATTATTTAAAAAATAAATAAATAAATTAGAAAGAATGTTTTAATAATAAAATGTTCAATTCATCTAAGAGATACAATTCTCTATGTGGGTGCACCTGATGGTAGGACCCCTTATAATATAAGGACCTAAATACAAAAGAACATTCTTGCTTATAATGGGAAATTTTGAACATGAGTTTCTCACTAAATGAGTTAAACAAAAACAGCAATAATCAGTACACTGCAAAATGTTTGACCAACACAATTAAGAAAATAAATAAATTGAACCTTAAACAAATAAATAAATTGAGCACTGAACCTTAACAAGTTGAGGATACACAATTACTTCTCTATGTTCAGACAGAATATTTATAAAAAGTGATCTTATATTAGAACCTAAAGGAAGTCAGCACATTTTCTAGTAGTGAAATCAGAGTATTTATCTGCCTGCCATGGAATTAAACTAAGAATCAATTTAAAGCAAAAAAATAAAATAAAATGTGTGGCAATTAAGCAACCCATGCAATAATACAAAGGCACATTTGAAATTTTAAAATGCATTTCAATTGATTCACAATAAAAATGCAGTAAATGGAAACATGCACTACTGCTACAATTATGCTTGGAGGAATACTTTTATATTATGTTATTATATTACATTTATTATTATTTTATATCTATTATAATGTCCTAAAATTTTATTTCTAGGAGCTAGAAGTAAAATGGTAGTTGGTAGAGAAATCAGAAGGGTAAAATATGGGCAGAAATTATTGATATAAACAAAGATACAATAAAAAGAAGGAAGCCTAAAGTTAGCACTTTGAGTAGAGCAATATAACTAATGAATTCCTGAAAATACTAAATAAAGAACAGAAGGAAGAGGCAAAGAGGCATACATTACAAAATATCAGATGAAAATGTGACTAACACATACACCCTACAGAGGGAGCTTGAACAATAAATTTTGCCAGATATTTATGGAGTAAATGACCTTGAACATACATGAAATCTGCCACGTGTACAAAAAGAATTGACACTGCAGATTGCTTTACAATACCAGCAAAATCTTGATAACAAATTTTGACACAAACATTAGTAGGATAAAAATCACAGGTCAATGTCATCATGAAAATAGACACAATGATCTTTACCAAAGATTAGCAATGTGAACTGTGTAACTTTACATCACAATAAAGGTGAGCTCACTGCATGCATCCAGGGCTGCTCAATGTGGAAAAAGCATTCAAGTCATTTCATTGTTTCAGCAAAAGTTTAGTATGAACATATTAATAGGTAAAAATTAACAAAATGGAAATCTTTTACAATAATAAAGTAATTAGCAGAATGGCACTAGAAAAATAATTCTCAATTTGTTAATATCTATTCATAGAAATCTAGAGTAAATATTTTGCTTGATTACAAAATATCAAAAGCACAAAGGTATAATGATTCTAGATGGCATTGTTCTGGCAGCTCCTGAAGCATCATTATCAGGAAGAAAAGTTTTGAAAAGTGGAGATTAAAAAATTAAATTCCTATTACTGGAAGGCACATAAAAATACATCTAAAATATTAAAAATCAGTATTATTTAAATTACTACACATGATGAATTGTACTAGTGCATAACGAAAAAGGTTAGGTCAGTTTTGTTTTTAAAAATTCAAGTCAGTTTTTGAATTCTTGTCAAAAGACTATGAAAAAAAAAAAGCAAATATTTGGGAATAATAATCTGCAAGATGTATAAGAATTCTACACAGACAAAATAGTTATTGAAATAAATTAAGAGACAAATTAATTTGATTCTTTTTTTTTTTTTTTTTTTTTGGACCAGCGCTTGAACTCAGGGGTCCTGGATCACTGAGCCACATCCCCAGCCCTACTTTATATTTTATTTAGAGACAGGGTCTCACTCAGTTGCTTAGCGCCCTGCTTTTGCTGAGGCTGGCTTAGAACTCTCAGTCCTCCTGCCTTAGCTTTCCAAGCCTCTGGGATTACAACAAGCTGGGGCAACCATGTGCAGCCTAAGAATTTGAATACTGCAGTCATGGAATAGTAGTCTTTCAGCCAAGCATAAACATGAAAATAAACATGAAAATCTACAGAAACAAAATAATTAAAATAAAGAACATGGTAGGTTAAATTTTCCTGCAAGGTTATTGTGAATTATTGTTAAATAGTAATAATTAATAGTGTTGTCTTTCTGCAAATACAAACATATATTAATGGCAAATATGGAAAAAAAAAATAATGTTGTGAGAAGATTCTCTCAGAAATATTTGGCCATTTCTGTGTATCTGAACATCAGCATTAGGGCCTGTGCTTCTGATGCCTGTATTTGGGACTCTTGTTGAGGATCACCTTTGGGCTATTAGAACTGTTGGACTTCACAGGAAAAAAACCTCAGGTAGTGTCTAGGTCTGAGGTTTCCACAAGATGGCTGCGGACCCTGGCTCAGCTTTCTTTTCACGGTTTGGCTTTAAGCTGTTTATACTGCTTTAAGGAGCCTCCTATTAACTCTGCGCTTTCAATTTTATCTGTCTTTCTGGAGGTTTGAAGTGAGTGGGCTGAAGAGGAGGTCTGCTCCCCAATCTCTCTCTCTCTGTTGCCAGTCCCCTTCTTATCCCCAGCTTGGGGCTCAGGTGAGGCACACGTGTCTATTGTCTACTTTTGTAACCTGTCTTTCAGTCTCTCCAGGTCTCAGAGTGTGTAAATCAAGTCTAAGATCATTTATTGTGTCACGCACCTCTCAAGTCTGCTTTTTCTTGGCCGCCTCCTTTCTGTGGAGAGGGAATGAGCCTGGCTCCTTCAGCCATCTTTAGGAATCCTGGAATTCTTACTGTGGGGAGGGACTAAGAGAAATGAGAGGGAGGGAAAGATATTATTCCAGACTTATCATACCATTGAAGTGGTGGATATAAGTGAAAATAAACTACAATTGTGAGAAAAATAGTAAATTAGTGGAGGAAAGAGTTGGTCATTTGTTATGAAATATTTGTAGAATAGGGCTTGGGTTGTCGTTCAATGATAGAGCACTTGCCTAGCCATGTGTGAGGCCCTGGGATCGATTCTGAGCACCACATATAAAAATAAATAAAATAAAAGTCCATTGAAAACTTAAAAAAATATATATATATAATAATTGTGGAGAAATACACATGTGAATAAGATAATAGGAATGAATAAAAACATTAGTGGAAAGAAAGAGCATAAAACTTCAGAACTCATGAAGATTACTTGTTATTATATATTTTTATTAAGCCAAGATGTATAATAAATGCAGAAATAATGGAAAAAGTAAACCTAAATTTCACTACACTGACCAAGATGGTGTTACCATTCACCTTGGCTTGACTAACATTCAGACAGAATTGTTTCTGACATTGACCCTGATCTCCTTTTTCTTAGAGCATTCTTTTTAGAAAACTTGAAATTGTAATTCTTTCTCTGTGACTTTCGGCTATAAATCTTCTACAACCCAGATGTCTTTCTCATAGTGCTGGGAGCCATCCCTTTCAAATGTAGTCATCAGAACGATAAGGACTCATCTCCCAGACTTGGGAGAGAGCAGCCCAACTCCCCCAAGCACCCACTGGCAAACATCCAGGGTCTAATCACTGATAAACCACACTGACATCTCCCCACACTTTGCCGTTGCTCACTAGGCAGTTAGAAATTCTCCTGCCTTTGAAGGAGTTCCATCTCTTAGGAGTCTTAACCCCTCCTCCCCATCTTGAACAAGGTCCTCCTCATATTTAATGTGTCTAGTGCAATTTTTCTCTTACAGAGCTCAAACACAGAGAAATTAAGATTTGGTTAAAATGAAATCCTGCTATATGCCATCTATAAAAGCCATAAATCAGTATGACAGAAAAAGATTTAAAGAGAGAAAGAGGTAAAAATCTATACTTTTTCACAGAAACACAAAGCAATACAACAGAAGATTTTTTTTTAAAAAGTCAGTTATGGATAGACCATGAAAACACAAACTGAGAGGCAAAGAAGTTACAAATGTTTGATAATAAGTCTATATTTAGAAAATTATAAGGTGTTATTAAAGGAAATTATTTAAAATATATGAATCCATGGGCAAACCTGTGATGTTCTGAGATGGGTGGAATTAACAAAAATTCCAGTCCCTGAAATTCTGCCACAGCATGTGGACTGTGACTTTACCTGTTTTGTTTTAATTCCAGTATGATACATGGCAAACAAATCAGTAAGTATGAAACACAACCTCTGTACCCATGGTATACTGACTTTACAAGGGGAAAGGAAAAAAAAAAAAAAAAGAAAAACTCCTGTACCATCAGTGGGACTCTCAAATACTTAAAATTTACAAAACTGGTCCAATCTTGGAGATGGGAGGGAGGTTTCTTTGGAGAGCGCTCTGGCAGATCGCTGCTTAGCCTGCTGATGGGAAGGCCCTGTTCAGTCACTAGTTTGACTTTGAAACCTGCTTCCTGCAGACCAAATGCACAGATCAAGGGAATGTCTGTTTGCTGAAAACAGCAAAGCATATTAAATGGAGAGGAAAGGAGAGGTGACCCAGCATTCACACTCTGAATTCACTGCAAACCTTGTAATGCTTATGAACTACAAGTACAGTGAAGAGAAGGTCCTCTACCCTTGAGCAACTTAAAGTGGGTGTGAGAATGCAAACAGTTCAACAGGCATTTACAACTGAGCGGGATGACATGAGTACTGTGGTTTAATATCATGCAAAGTAAAAGGCCCCAGAAGAAATGACACAGAAGCTCATTATGGAAGAATGTGTAGATATTAGTCAAATTAATAGAATCAAGAAGAGTTCAAGCAGAGGAAAGGGATATGGGAGAGGAGAAGCAAAGACAGAGCAGTGATATCCAAGGCTGAGAGCAGCCAAACTCGTGTGTGTGTGTGTGTGTGTGTGTGTGTGTGTGTGGTGTGTGTCTCCTCTGAAATTTTTTTTAAAATAACCATCCATATTAATTAGGCAATTTGGGCTGGGGCTGTAGCTCAGTGGTAGAGCTCTTGCCTTGCACGTATGAGGCATTAGTTTCGATCCTCAGCACCACATAAAAATAAATCAATGAGTAAAGTTTTTGTGTCCATCTACAATTTAAAAAAATAAAAATATATACATTTAGGCAATTTGACTAAGGTACTTCAGTGTATATAAAATATGTATAATCATCCTTTTCAGAGGATTTAAACAGAGATGAGTCCACGCCACTGGTTTTTCCTTGTTTTGTTTGGATTTTGTTTGTTTTCCTCAGCAAAATATTTTTATGACTATTTTGCAACAGTTTGCCTACGTGAAAGAGAGGTGAACTAATTAAATATGAAGACTATGCATGCTTGTCATGAAAAGAAAGAAAAAGAAAGAAAGAAAGAAAGAGAGAGAGAAAGAAGAGAAAAGAAAGAGAAAGAAAGAAAGAAAGAAAGAAAGAAAGAAAGAAAGAAAGAAAGAAAGAAAGAAAGAAAGAAAGAAAGAAAGAAAGAAAGAA
>NW_025999991.1:1913645-2075256 GCF_001458135.2 Marmota marmota marmota | reverse complement strand
ATATATATATATATATATATATATATGATCAAGGACAGGAATGGTACCGTGCTGTTGATTCAGATGTGTCCTTCCATAGCATCCTCTGACATTAAGGCTCCTGTTGTCTGTCTCTATTCCTTGTGTTACTGGTTCATAGTTTTCAGCCATTCCTGTATCCCACTGAATTTAGAAGTGATTATCTAGGTAGACCATTCTCTCTAATACACCCTAAAAATACCTGGAATTCCTTAAACTTGAAAACATTTCCCTTACTCAAATTGAGCTGATGATTTATACGCAAATCAACATCCCCATTCATAAAACACACAAAACTTACTTATCTAAAATAACTTTCATTCATCTAAAACTCTATATACAATTTCTGTCCATTGGGTTTTTGTCTATTCTCTACATATTCATTTACATTTTAATCTTTAATTTTGTCTAAAATTTTGAGATTTCTATTTCTCTTCTACTCTCTAAGCAGCTTCTATATTGTCTTTTTTTTTTCCTAGAAAGCACACTGTAGTGAGTGATACTTAATTTCCTCTCACAGATGTTTTTTTCTTTTTCACTATTATTCTAAAATACCAATCCAGCAAAACCATGGCACTCACAGCACTCACTGTAATTTTAAGGAATGCTAGAATCTAAGCTTTGTTTTTATATTCCGAGAATTAAGAACTACTAGAGAATAGCACATGTCATGTCCAACAATGCAATGCAATTTTAGATACTCCATTCTTATCCAGATTGTACTGTTGACTCTCATTTAATTTTTTACTTTTTTATCTTTGTCATTGCACTGAGTTGAGACATCAGGGCATCCAAACTGCTTGATGTTAAAGAAAAAAATTCTAAGGAGAGATGGATCGTCAACAATGATTCACATGAGGATAAACTGGGAAGAAGAGAGGCTACCACATAAATCACCAAGAAGAACTCACCCTTTATTTTATTTATTTATTTATTTTTAGCGAATTGAAAAAAAAAAAATCTGAGTGAAGGTGACCCTGAGAGTATAGACGCTCAAGGAGATAACAAAGCTAGAGTTTACATCTATTCATATGCTCTTCTCCTTCTTCCCCACAGACTTTCAAAGAGAGCTCACAACAAAAGACTGGAGAGGGAGAAGAGAAAGTTACCTCAATGACGAACCCCAATGGTGAAGAAAAGAGTGAGCAACTAGCACTTAAAACACAAGATGTCCCACTTGCATTCTTCCTGGCTATGGATTAAAAGTTAATTTTCAGGAAAAAAAGAAATAAACCACATTACCCCACAAAGAAGAGACTAAGGAGGGAAATCTCTATCCAGGGGTAAGTAGAAATGCCATATTAAGAAAATGCCAGTAGAGATGATTCACCACGGGTGAAGGGTCAGGTTTACTTAAAAAGTCCTTTCTCCAAGCTCAGGACCTCCCTCAGCCCAAGACCAAGTCATGACAATGACAGCCGTGACTACTAGAAAACACTGGGAAACAACAACAGTGAGTGTCAAATACTGCTGAGAGGGTATGGGCAGGAGTGAGGACAGCCTCTCTGGGCTGTGGGCACAAAGGAAAGGCTCATAGCAGATTCTGGAGGAGACAACTAGAAAAATCACGTGGTGGCAAATCACACACTAAGGACAACGTCCGTCATGCTAGAAGCCTTTGAGGACAATAATCCATTGGAAGAATTATCATACCAACAATATTTGTAGGCAATTCAACTCATGACTCAAATTACCTCCTTCAAAGACCTAGCAGAGAGAAAAGACATCCATTTCCTGACAGAAATATACGTACTATCTGAATTTCAGTCCAAACTTCTGAGACAGACACAAAAGCAAGGAGGAAAATGGAAAAGGAAAATCTACTGTCCATAGACAAAATAATCAATGGGCCCTGACTCAGATGTGACCCAGATTCTAGAACCATCAGCCAAGAAATTTGAAATAGCTACCATGAAAATGCTAATGGTACTATGGAAAAGGTAGAAGACTTGTAGGATGAAAATGGGGGATTTCACCAGAAAGATGGAAAGAGATTAGTGGAAATGCTTGATTAAAAAAAAAATAGTACCAATGAAGCACACTTTTGATAGGCACATCAGTGAACTCTTGCACCTAATGCTTTTAGTTCAGAATCACTTTTACTCGTGTTCAAGTTTAAAACTATTAGAACAGTGCTTTTCATGAAAGATGCATTCAATAAATGTCACTGAATGACTATATTTATCATTTTAATAATATTTATTGCAAGATTTCGAATAATCCTTAGAAAACAAAGTTATTTAAGAAGAATAATGCATACCATAAAGTCACCTTTTGGAAAGTACACTTTAACTGGGCCAATTTAGAGAAGTTTGCACATATCATGAAAATCTAATTTTAGAACATTTACATCATGCCACAAATGCTTCACACCTATTTGTTGTCAATACCCATATCTATTTATCTGCTGTCTCTGTCTACCTATCACCTATTTACATCTGCTTGTAGAAAGTCCTGATTCATGCTTTCGTTTTCTTTCTTTTGTTGTTCATATAAAATGTAAGAGTTATTCATCATCTCACTCTTGATCTATTGTCCTTCATTGTTATCTGATTACACGGTTTCTGGCCTTGCTCTATGTGTGTACATGTGTACATTCCTTGAGTGTATCACAAATAGAACAGGATTGGAAGACTTAATCAGGAGACCATGTGTGTACACCTCACTGTGTTGTGGAATCACTTAAAAGAGATTCAGGCCAAATTATTCAAGTGGCTGCTATTGGGAGAGCAAGGGGTAGAGGAAAAGGTGAGTCTTGGGAAATGCAAGATGAATCTATTTGTAACCTGCTTTATGTAAGTCACAGGTCTTCCAGACGCATGAACATGAACACAACAACCACAAGCCAGTGGATAGCGGGGCTCAGCACTTACAGAGCTGTCATGTTCTGGGGTTATTCCAGTGGAGGACATACGCTCCCAAAAGGTGGATATTCCAACTCATTTTAGATGTGACAGCGAGAGACAGGGGAAGGATGAACAAAGCCCATCTGTGACCATGTTGACTCCGTAAGCCAGAAGCAGGTGTTCCCTGTCAGGATGTACAAACTCCTGAGGAAACTGTTGGCAAAGACATTCTGAGGCACACACCTTCTGACTACCACCATGAGCTCATCCTAGCACAGAACTCCTTGGCTGTCAGAAAGTCAAATCCCAAGGGGCCTTTCGGCTACTAATTGCCTAAACTGGCAATAAAACTCAACATAATGCATCCCCCAGTCTGAGCTCTAAGGACTCAGATCATGGCATCATTGACAAACAGCAAAGTAACCTGAACAAAGTCAACCACAATATTTCTGAGAAAGTGTGGGCTGAAATGTACAGGCAGCAACTCAAAATAAACCAAAGAAAACATGAAGCCTAAAAGTACAAAAGGGATAAAAATAGCATTAAAAATAAAGAAACACATAGCTCAAAAATTTATTTATTTCTAAAAAATAAGTTGTGCATTGTATAGGAGCAGCAAATAAAATTTGTTTTTCATGTCATATGTGTTACAAAATTGAGAACAACAGAAAAAAGCTGAAAATAAAATGAGGTTATTTACTAACAAATAATTCAGGAAAAATTAAAGCATGTCTGCAAATAAAAACTTTTAGGAGAATTTAAAAGATGCTAACACCAAGTAACCAGGGACGATCCATTTCATCTGCTATGGCATCATTTCCATCCCACAGTCACTAGAAGAAGCTTAACACAAATAGAAACAATACTAAGAAGCAGTGAACTGCAAAGGTTAGGCAGCAATCAAAGGTCATCAGATAATTGGGGGAAAGTATCATAAAATGAGGTGGCAATAACAAACTGAGAGAAAGAACAGGAAAGGAGACCTTTCTTAATTACCTTCAATGCTTCTCAAAAGAATCATCTCATTCCTATAGGAATCAAATATAAAGTGTCCTTAAAAAGCATAAGGAAAATACAAACTAAAGCATAAATTAGAAGCAAATTCTTTGATTATCACATATCAAAATACGTTGATTATACTGTGGGCACTGATACACTGTGGGACTGTAAATGGCTAGTGATTCAAGAGACTGTGACTATTGCTCAAAATAAAAACAAATGACACTGGACCCAACTTACTTACTTCTCCAAGTGGAGCCTATGGGAATGTTTGCACTATGCTCAAAAATGTGAGTTTAATATGCTAATTGATAGCATCCAAAAATGAAACAAACTTGATGTCTAACAGTACTCAAGCAAACTATGCAACATCTATCAACACACAAATACATATGACACTTTAACTATAAATGTTGTATTGATGTGGAAGTTTCACGAAATGTTTACTTAAGCATGAAAGTCATCAATGTAATTGTTTACAAATGCATTACAAAAGTGTTTGTTTACATACATATTAATAGAAATGCAGATAAAATCAGATATGTATAGAAACTTCAAGCTCATTGACTAGGGAAGTGCACTGTTGAGCCAGCTGTGAGTATAGGCTATCAGATATGGGGTTGGATACAGGGATGCACATATCTTTGCAGAGACTCAACTTTCATAACTTATTTTTGTAAATTATACAGTGACATATTATGTACCATCTTCTGGTAAAGTTTCTTTTTTATGATTATTAAGAGTTCAAAGTGCTTCAAGAATATAATTAGAACACTTAGTCCAAAAGTTTATATTTTAAGTTCCTACACTGATACATTACAGTAGGTATAGCAAAATCTGAAATATTAAGTAATAATAATTGACATTTATTACATGCTTACTATCTATTTTAATTCTCACAATATTCTAACACATAGCTACTTCTGTTTACCAACAGGGAAACATAAGACCATAGATATTATTAGAGATAATTGTGGCATATAGTAAAATATATGAAATAAATGATCTAATAATTTCAAGGTAATGCATTAGTATTTATAAAGAGATATTGTCAGAGTTAATAATATATTTTGGATTAAATTTTTTTTTCCTGCCACCCATATGGAATCTCCACAGGCAGCAAATATATTCATTTAACCAAAGAAAAAAAAGAGAAGAGTCAAGGAGCCGAGAGAAAAGAAAATCCTTATTTCCCCGATATTAACAATAATACTGTGCTTACTTTGACTTGCTTCTTGCCTTCTCACTCAAACTTACCCCTTTGAAGTGTTATGTGTTAATTATAAAATTTAAAACTTTGGGGCAATATATCCTCTAACTGCTTGACAATGATTAAATTTTTATTGCATCAAGTTCATTAAGCAAATCCTATTGGACTGTGGGTTTATTGTCAATTTTAACTTGTTCAAGTGTTTCAGTTACAATTCCATTTTGAACTGTAATAAGGTGGCTGATAAATGACAATGGTTAACAGCTGCTATTAAAACTACCCAGGGCAGAGCTCCATAAATGTGGAACAATTAGAGTAACAAATGATAGTGGCAACATGCTATTATCTTTACGTTACTCAATTGATTTGGTACAGCATTTTAATTATTCTTTCTAAAAAAAATCTTCCACTTTGTTTCCACTGGTTTAGGTCTCTGCTTCTCATTCAATTTTACTCCTATTTTATGTGTAAAGAAGAATAGTGAAAGTTAAGATTCTGCAAAGTGAATATCAGGCAATGTGGAGTAGTAGTGGTGGGTTACTGACATGGCTCTGTGAACAAAGATTCAGGGCAAAATTCCATTTTGTTAGCTAAAACAATATAGCCAACAATGAATTTGCTTATTTTATCTCTTCCAACGTTCAAATGTGTGAATTAGGAAAAGATCACATAGGAACTAATCACGTTTTTCCCATTGTTAAAACTACCAATTTTAATGGATACTCTTTGCACTTCATGGAAAATACAGATACTACAGTGTTTTCAAGACGTCAAAACTGCATTGTCACATTTTTCTTCACCCAGAAAATTAGATTACACATTCAGGACAATAGGTTACTCTGAATATCTGTAGTCAATTTAAAAATTTTGTCTTTAGTCAACAGCATTACACTCATTGTTTTCATCAAGTTCTCCTTAATGATTTACTTGTTGATGTTTGTAGCATTTTAAACACCATCCACCCTTCTCCACATGGATGTATTCTCTGAGCATCAATTCAGCTGGATCACCAAGTGGTTTGACCAAGTCCAGTATTGTCTTCAGAGAAATTGCTCACACGTTAATATCTGTTTGTCAAAAAATTTAAAAGCAGTCACTTTTAGAAAGCCTCATTTTGGAAGTGACCAAAAAAAAAAAAAAAGAAAGAAAAAAGAAAAGAAACAGGCTTAGAGTGGGGAACAGGAGGGAATACTGGGCTTCACATAACAACAATTTGGTGGAGAAAAGCCCCACCATCTCTCTTGATAAGATGATTTTTCCAGAGCACTTACTTTTGTTGTTGTTGTTGTTTGTATTTATTTATTGTTTTTAGGTACACTTGACAGTAGAATGTATTTTGGCACATCATGCATACCTAGAGTATAACTTCCCATTCTTGTGGTTGTACTTAAGGCAGAGTTACACTGGTCATCTATGAACATAGAAAAGTTAAGTCCGATTCATTCTACGGATTGATTCTACTGTCTATCCCATTTTCATCCCTTGTTCCTTCCCCAATTCGCCCCTGTCCAATCTGGTGAACCTCCACTCCTCCCCTTTCACCGCCTATGGTGAGTCAACATCCACATATCAGAATAAACATTTGGCTTTTGTTTTTGGGGGGGATTGGCTTATTTCACTTAGCATGATAGTCTCCAGTTCCATTCATTCACCTGCAAATGACATACTTTCAATTCTTCTTTATGACTGAGTAATATCTATGTACCACATTTTCTTTTTTGGTCCTGGGGGGTGAATCCAGGGGTGCTTAACCACTGAGCCACATACCCAGACTTTTTTAAAAAATTTTATTTAGAGACAGGGTCTCACTGAGTTACTTAGGGCCTGGTTAAATTGCTGAGGCTGGCTTTGAACTTGCAATCGCCCTGCCTCAGCCTCTTCAGGAGCTGGAATTACAGGTATGAGCCAATGAGCCTGGCCTGTACCATATTTTATTGATCCACTCATTTGTTGAAGAGCATCTAGGTTGATTCCTTAGCTTAGATATTGTGAATTGAGCTGCTATGAATATTGAGCTGCATCACTGCACTATGCAGATTTAAAGTCCTTTGGGTGAAAGATAAGATGTGGGATAACTGGGTCCAATGGTGGTTCTATGCCTATTTTTCTGAGGAATCTCCATACTGCATTAAAGAATGGTTGCACCAATTTGCAGTCTTACCATCAATATATGAGTGTGCATTTAACCCCACATCCTCACTAATATTTACTGTTACTTGTATTCTTAATAATTGCCATTCTGGCTGGAGTGAGATGAAATCTCAGTGTCATTTTAATTGGCATATGTCTAACTGCTAGTGATATTGAACATTTTTCCATACACTTGTTGACCAATCATATTTCTTCTTCTGTGAATTGTCTGTCCAGTTCTTTTGTCTGCTTATTGATTGGGTTATTTGATTTTTTTAATGTTAACTTTTATGAGTTCTTTGTATGTTCTGGAGATTAATGCTGTATCTGAGGTTAATCTGGTAAAGATTTTTTTTTTTCCAATTTTCTAGTCTCTCTGTTCATGTTATTGTTTTCTTTGCCGTGAAGAAGTTTTATAGTTTGATACCATCCAGTTTATTCATTCTTTTTTTTCCAAGTTTTTAACAAACTTTTATTTTATTTTTTTATTGGTTGTTCAAAACATTACAAAGCTCTTGACATATCATATTTCATACATTAGATTCAAGTGGGTTATGAACTCCCATTTTTACCCCAAATACGGATTGCAGAATCACATCGGTTACACATCCACATTTTTACATAATGCCACATTAGTAACTGTTGTATTCTGCTACCTTTCCTATCCTCTACTATCCCCCCTACCCTCCCCTCCCATCTTCTCTCTCTACCCAATCTACTGTAATTCATTCTTGATTTTACTTATTGCACTTTAGGAATCTTATTGAGGAATTCAGTTCCTAAGCTGGCA
This sequence comes from Marmota marmota marmota, assembly GCF_001458135.2. NCBI lineage: Eukaryota > Metazoa > Chordata > Mammalia > Rodentia > Sciuridae > Marmota > Marmota marmota. The sequence goes on along the minus strand of NW_025999991.1, from coordinate 2,067,263 downwards.
TGAGTTAGGCCTACTTTTTCTTCTAGTAGACACAAGGTCTACTACTTTTCTTCTAGTAGGCGCAAGGTCGCTGGTCCAATGCCTAGGTCACTTTGAGTTGAGTTTTCTGCAGCATGAGAGATAGAGGTATAATTTCAATTTTGTTCCATATGTATTTCCAGTTTTCCCAGCACTGTTTGTTGAAGAGACCATCTTTTCTCCAGTGTATGTTTTGGGTGCCTTTGTCTAGTATGAGATAACTGTATTTATGTGGGTTTGTCTCTATGTCTTCTATTCCATACCATTGATCTTCATATCTGATTTGGTACCAATGCCATGCCATTTTTCTTACTATGGCTTTGTAGTGTAACTTAAGTTCTGCTATTGTGATGCCTCCTGCTTCACTTTTCTTGCTGAGGATTTCTTTGGCTATTCTGAGCCTCTTATTTTTCCAAATGAATTTTATGACTGCTTTTTCTATCTCTTTGAGGAATGTCACCAGAACCTTAATAGGAATTGCCTTAAATCTACAGATTTAAGAAGAACACTTAAGTTATAAAACAAGATTTTAAAACTTTAAAACCCTATTGGGTTTGTAATTAATTTTCCTTAAAAAATGTATGTGTGGGTGTATGTGTGTGTGTGTGTGTGTTGTGTGTGTGTGTAATCACAAATAGTGAGAGAACAATATTGAATTATTTTAAGAAGACTTGATATAAATATCTGTCCTCAGAATAATTGAAGCAAATCAAAAATCAAGTTTAAGGTTCTTAACAAAATTCTTCAATACCTTTTAATATCATGGAGAATATTCTGACAGTCGCTGATGCTACAATGATGTTCTTTTGTGAGAAGAGGTTATAAACCATTTTTACTTCTGATTCATATCGTGGCTTCTAACTCCTGACTCAGTTACTTTTTCACTTCAGAGCTTTATATAACTAAGATTGTTCATACATTTGCCATCTTGAGATGAAATACAAACTTTGGTTTTAGTTGTACACACTCTTGCTCATCTGCATGTTCTTTTTGGAATCGTTTTATATACGCATACCATCCATGCAACTTCTACATTTTTCATTTCACTTCATTATCTCTATGTATTAAACTAATGCTTATTCCACATATTCACATGAAGATATATGAAAAAAATTCCTAACTTAAAATAAATAGCATTGAAAATATAAAAAAAATGGAATGCTCTGAAGAAGATGGTTCAAAATTCTACAAAGTAAAATATGCTAACCGATAAATTGTGAATTCTGGCTACATTAAAATTAGCAATAAAATTTTCACTAGAGATTTCCAATATTATCTTGGAGGTCCTGGTAAACACAATGAAATAAGAAAATGAAATGCTTAACAAGCATATTTTAGCTTCCTTGTCTGACTATAAATTTAGAAAAGACTTTGATGCAAACATTATGGTAAATTATATATTTTAATTAGGTGATTCATAGTTTCACTGAAGAGAAAATTTATTTTAATATTAATTATATTGTTTTTAGTTCAAAGTTATCTTCCCATTCTGCTGAACTAACAACAGTTACTTAAAATCATCTCTTTTAATATTTGCAATCATGCCTGGAGGTTGTTTGTTTGTTTGTTTGTTTTTTAATGATGGTTTTATAGAAAGCAATTTAAGGTAGAAAGCAAAATTTGGTTGAAGGTACAGAGATTTCCTATTGCTTCCTTCCCTTACACATTTACAGCCTCCCTGGTTATCAACATTTCCTTCTGTGGGATATTTGTCACAACTGATAAATCTACATTGATATACCACCAAAGTCTACATTTACATAGGTTTCATTCTTGTTGCACATTCTATGGACAAATGTATAATGTTGTGTGTCCATCAATGTGTTTCCATATAAAACAAAAATTTTAGGAAAGTGAAACTATGCCTGGGACTTTTGTCAAGAATCATGCAAAGGCAGGAAGATGAATTATCAATGCTCATCACATTATTCTATGACAATTAGTTTAAACTACCAAGTTTATGTTTATTTTGCTATTGAATTCTGTTTTATTATGTAAAAACTTGTATGTTTTTCCATCTTTATTACTGGTTCAACAAAAGCAAGACAGCATATGTTAGCAATTTTTTAAATTATGAAATAACATGCAAGCATCCTTGTGCTTGTATCTATTTAGCATCATGGTAGTAAGAGATCTGGAGCAGTTCTCTACACCAGAGACTCTCAGGTACAACACTGTAAACTATGTACAACTATGTAAAGCTCTGAGTAATTAGGCTAAAGTTAAGGTGCTGTTATGCTATGGATTTAAGGTGTCCCATAAAAGCTCCTGTAATAGAGCAGGAATAGTTGGAGTTGAAATGATGGATTCTGAGAGCTGTAACCTAATCAGTTCATCTTAGTTTGAATGGACTGACTGGGTGATAACGGAGTCAGATGGGTTGTGGCTGTGGGAGGATGGTTATTGAAGGTGTGCCCATGAAAGGGCTCATCTTCCCTGTGGCTTCTTCCCTTTCTCTCTCCACTTCCTGGCTGCCATGAACAATGGACCAACTTCCCTCTGCCATGTCTTTTAGCCATGATGCTCCACCTTATCTTGGGTCCAGAGCAACAGAGTCATCCAACCATGGACTGAAACTCTGAAACCAAGAGGCAAAATAAACTTTCTTTCTCTAAGTTGTTCTTGGTCAGGTATGTTAGTCACAGTGACAAAAAGCTAACACACTTGCCAGAATGCTATAAAATATTGCTATTTCATCCCTGTGCCCTGATACAAAGGAGGCAGGAATCTTGACCCTAAATTTGATCACTGGATCCATTATAAGATATCAGATATCAACACAATTGAGCTTAATGGTGTATTCTCCATTTTTATGGTGCAATTATTTCTGTTTCTTCTAAAGACTGAATTGGTTTTGTTGCATTGTGATTTAAACCTTAATTAGCAACATATAATTTAAAATTAATGTTTTTATAATTCAAACTCACTCTTTGATGATTAGAGGTAACTTCTTGTATCATCACAAACAACTTTAGTTCATAACCACATTGAAGAATTATAAACAACTCTTAAATCCCTGATTTTTTTGAAACCTAAAAGTAAGCAGTATTAGATAATTCAGTTAAATTTAGAAGTTATTGCTGCATATATAATTCTTTGCCATTACATGTAGAAAAAGACAGAAAAAATATTGTCTTCAGAAATCTTATAATTGAATTAGGAAAGAAAAAGTATACTTAAGAAACATAATTATAATTCTTTCCCCTGGGGAAAATAAGCAAAATGTTGATGTTAAAAATGCAATATATATTAACTCACTAAATATCTAAAGAGATTCACTTTGACAGTATAGTGAGGATGAGATATATTGATTATAATTCAGCAATATGTTTATTCCTTAAAAATATTTTTCTTTCAGGTAGGCAAGAAAATGTTAACACAAGATAAATTCTCAATCATAAGTTTGGAGACTGCTAACTACCAAACACACTTTCTTGTTATTCCTGAGTGCACAGGTAGGCTGCATTATCCAGTTTTCTCTTACATAGGCAAGGACATCCATAAAACTATCTACTCAACAAAGTGAAAATCTGTATCTTGACATACCCATACAATTTCTCATATCCCTCAGGAACTTTTTCCACTTTATGCAGGAAAGAACCATATGACTCCAAAAGTCTTAGAAATAATTTCTTAGAGATGGCAGAAATACCTTGAGCCTGGATCCCTACATGACCAAGAGGAGAAGAACCTCCCACACCAGCAACACTCAATGGTGTTGATATATGAGAAAGAAATACCTTTCTATTTTCCTTGAGCTTTCTGATTTTGATGTTTATTTATTACAGGTGTCTACACTACCCCAAATAATAGAACTATCCATATAAATATCCAGTAACCTCATATTTTTCTATTCAGTTATTAAAGTCCATGTAATGAAGGCTGAAATTGCAGAATCAAGAAGGATTCATGTAAATTATCAGCAGAATGGAGAGTCTTGAACATAATACTGGATGAATCAGACCTACTCAGAGTAGGACAACATTTGGCAGGAATCCATACAATGAGTTTAGCTACCATTTTGCAAAACTCTATCAGCAAGAGTTAGGGGAGCTCCAAGAATCCGCTTCTGATGGTACTGTCTCTCCTCCCTTCCTTTTTTGGGAACATTAGCACCTATTTAATTACACTCCTTTAACTATGCCCATTTCAGGTACCCAAGAAAGTGTTGGTAGTTAAATCTCCCTATGACCCTGTTTTTCCCAGAACCCATCAGCAACCTGTACATCTTACTCTGCCCCCCAATGCAATAAATGCTCTTGCTGAATCTATCAGTATCCTCCCTGTAACATTTTTGTGTGTTCTATGGGTGTGGAGAATTCTGGTGATTTGATTGAGATGGTGAGGTATCATAATTCTGGGGGGTTGAGGGTGCACACAAGGTCATCATTTAGCACCTTCAGTTAGAATATTTGAGAGGATCATTGAGATAAATGTCATCTGCCTGGAACATTTGAGACCTGTAAAGGAACCATAATCCATGTGCAGGGAAATAAAATATTAGACCTCCATAAAGAGGTCAAAATGTTTGTCCAGAGGATTAGGACAAAAATAATTTTTGTGAGTGGGGATTTTCAGCTTTAAGAATTAATAACATAAAGTAGTAATAATTGGAGAAGAGGTGGTTTCCTTACCAACCCTCACTATTCCTCTTTAATACAGTTGTCTGTCACGTTTCCAGGGAAGCTTCCTCTTCTCTTTGCCATTGATGATTTAATTCTGATTTAATTCATTTTCATTCTCTTCAATGTGACTTCTCTTAATTTTTGGATATTTTAATATTAAAATCATATTTATGTTAATAGTAAGATCATGTTTACGATCCTTTAATATCTCTAATCCTGTCTTCTTATAACCACCAAATACATCCTGCCAATCCCAAGAAATTACCAACAGTGCACCTTGGGGTCATCCTAGCTCTCCCAACACTATTTAGTTCCTAGCTCACATTCTCTAGTACTCTGGCCCCAGCAATCTTTCAGTCCCAACAGAAACTGCATTTTTTTATACTATCAAATGTTCATCGTCTCTTATTTCTCAAACCTACCCCCATCTACTTTCAACATTTCATCTGAAATTCTCCAACCATTCTTGTTACTTCCTTGCATGAACTCTGAAGCCTTTGCCCTCTCACATTATACTTGCTTTCGCTAATGCAATCTTGGTGAACTTGAAATCTCCACCTACTCCATATCTGTACCTTTGAAACTAAATCTGTCTGGGAGCACAGAATAAAACTAAACTAAAAAACAACCAAATAAAAGCATTCTGACTGTAAAGATCCTCAGATACTGCCTGGGAAATTCATATATGTTAGCAATGTGCTATCTTTTTTCTCTCTCCTGGATGATTATATTTAATGCTTTCTTCTTCTTCACCAAGTTGCCTGTACTACATCTCCTGCTGGTAAACCTTATTTTCACTACACTGAAGAAAAAAAATCAACTACTATAATTGTATGCTATTGGTAATATTATGAATTGTAACATAATACTATTACTTATATGCCATTAAATAATATTAAATACCTAATCATTTCTGTATAACATTAATCTTTTAAAATAATACATATTTAGATGTTTATCTAGAAACTTAGGAATCAGCAAAATATTGAATTTTTTTATTAAATTTCTTGGAAAGTAAACCAGTTCATTGAACTTTCTACCAAAACAATTGTGACTCAAATGCTAAATATAAAATATACTCTTAGTAAATATTAAAAAAATAATTGTTGCTATCCAAAAACTATCAGTGTAATATTCTAGAACTTTGTAAATTTATGTACTTGTATTTAAAACTTCATTTCATCTAAAAGTATTATTTATATACCTTATTGTTTTTATAATATTTTAAATAGTTACCATTATAAAAGTCATTTCCAAATTTTGGAAATTATTTTTAACCATAAAAAGGACAGAGCTTTAGAAAATATCAGTGAGGTATCTTATTTATTTTTTCAAGATCAGATTCCTGTTGGGTTATAGAACAGCTGCTGATATTTTTTCATGCATTTTGAAGATCTCATATTGCTACACTAATTCTTGATTCTAATTGACAATTTTTCAGAGGGCTTCTTTAAGTATTTCACATAGACAATCATGTCTTGCCAAATAGCAGTTTATCTTTTCTTCCAAAAATGGTCATTTCTTTTTCTTATATTCTTGCTGTGATTAAAACTAGTAGTAACAAGCATATATTCTTGCCTTGATCCAATTTTTCTGAAGCTGCTGTGATTAAACTTTTTAATTTTCCTGTTCACATAAAAAGATGTGCTTTATTGTATGTATCTGTGTTATTATATTTGTATGGGCACAGAACCATAATGATTGGGTCCTATCAAATCAATTTTCAATGTCATATCCTCCTTTGACAATATAATATGAAGAATTTGAGTCATTCATTTTCTATATTTAACTCAATCTGTAACTCTGGAATGAAAACAACTTAACTAAGATGCATGTTTATGCCTCTAGGTTAAATTTGGTAGCACTTAATTATATTGTTTTCATCTGTGTTCATTCACATGGTTATTAATATTTGAGACTGCTCTGTCATTTCCACTTTTACTTTCAAGGTAATATTCTCTTCAAAAAAATGAACAGGGAAGTATTACTTTTCTCTGTATCTTCAAATAAGTTATATAGTATGAAAATACATAAATTCTTCAAAGTTAAAATATATTATGAATTTAAAATCATAAATCTGGATGTTATATTATCTTAAACTGTATATTCAAAAATCAAGCAAAGTGGCTTTTAGAGATATTTTTATAATGATTTACATATTTCCCCCTATTAACATTTCAGGATGTCTTCCAGTCCCTACCTGAATAATCTCCAGAATCTGACCATTTCCCACTGATGTCTTGTCCACTTGTCTGAGGCACCAGCCTCTCTTACTTGCATTACTCTGACATTAAATTCTCTCTACCTCTATTCTTGCCTCTCCCTTTTCATTATGTCTACACAGCAGAAGGACCAGTCCTACTGAACAGGTCCAATCACCCCTCTGCTCAGATTTTTAAAGCCTCTTCTTTCCACACCAGGCAAATCCAAATACTTTCCAAAACTGAGGAGACCTGACATCATCTGTCTTTCTGTTACCACGGTTCACGTCTATTTGCTCGCTAACTCTGCTCTACCCAGCCTGGTCACCTTGGTCTACCTGGAGTGTGCTGGGCAGGCGCCCAAGGTACACCCTTCACTGTAGAACACTCTTTACGTAAACATCATTCCTCACACGTGGCCCATCTTCACTCTTCCACATATTTCACATGTGTGCATAAATCTCATCTCTTCTATATGTTCTAACTTAACTATATTGTTCAGTGTTGAAAGCTTCTTTTCCTTCTCTTCCACCTTTTCATGAAAGGAACATAGACTGTATGATTTCTGAACATTTTCATATTTGAAAATACTTTTTTTTTATATTTCTATTTTAAAATTCTATAGTTTAGAACACTTTGCTGTTATAAATCTTGCTATTATGTCCATTAGCTTTGTTCCTTTCCTCTAAAAAGGATGTAATATCCCCAGGCATATTCTTTTGACTGTTTATATAATAAAGCATCCTGTGCACCTGGAAGCATGACTAACAGAGATAGGTATTGAATAAATATGTATTGAATAAAAAGAAAATCCATGGTCTGTTTTTGTTCTAACAGTTAACTTAGAAAATCAACTATCAATCATTCAGATTTTCAAATTTATCTTAGAAAGTTTATTTATTTAATGATTTAATCATACAGAATAAAATAGACAGAATATGGTACATAATACAACATTACATATGCAAATACATAATTAAGAAAACAATTAAATCGTTTTAATTTATTTTATCCCTATTTAAATTTTGCCTACCACATGAATGAAAATAGAGACTGATATAAAAGCCTTTGATAGTAATTGATTTTATCTTCATTCCTCTATGTATTTCTAACAATTGATTCCTTAAATTTTTTTGGTTTTAATCTCTGGAGGAAGTTTTCATAAAGGGAACATAGACTGTATAATTTCTGAACATTTTCGTATTTGAAAATACAATTGTTAAAAGGGAGTTAGCAATTCATGTGGTGACTAGTGGCTGTATTCTGGATGTCTTTTGAAGGCAGACTCAGCAGGATATCCTGATGTTCTGTGATAGAAGAAAGATGGAAAAGCAATCATGAGAAATCAAAATGATGAAAATTCATTCCAATGAGATAAGAATGTCAGAAAGTAGAATGTGATTGTGGGAGGAAGATAATACAGAATCATCCCTGTTCTTCTGGAGTTCACGTCTACTGATCATAGAAGTGGAAATGTGAGATAGGCCCGTGGACATTAAGAGTTGAGAGTTCGGAATGTTCTGTTCTGGAGAAAGAGACTTGGTAGTCATGAACATATTAATGATAATAAGCCCATTTAACATCATGAGCTCACCATAGGTAGCAATCAGTCGTGAGTGACACCTAAACCATGCTAACAATAAGAAGCTGGGAAGAAAAGGAAGCAGATTGGGAAGGAAAACCAGGATCCTGTCCTGGATAAGAGGTGACTTTAGAAGAAGGTAGTGAGCAAACATGTCAAGTTCTGCTGAGATGTGTAAATGAGGGCTGGACATTGGCCATTAAATTTAACAACATATAGGTTATAGATGACACTTATGGAAGTACTTCAGTGGGATGGTGGATGCCAAAAAATGTGATAGAAAGGAATTAGGAGAATGTCAATACACTGGGGAAGCAGGAAGCCATAATTAATGTTGATCATTTATGAGAAATTTTGCTGCAAAAAAATCAAAGTAGATGATACCTGCACCCCACAAAAGAAGTAGAGTCTTAAAAAGGAACATGAGTTGTGGGATATGACAGTTCAGGAAATGGTCCATTACAGAGCAAACAAACTAGAGAGTTGAAATTAAAAAGGGGAACATTTTGGAGAAGTGCCATTGTATAGGTGAGAGGTGTTGATGTGCACTGGACATGCAAAGCGGGCAGCCTCAATAGGGGCACACACACTTCATTTGTAAAGCCACAGGACGGAAGGTGGGGATCTGGGTCTCAGTGTTATATGGAGCATTTTTAGTTGTGGGAATGTGGAAAGCATCTGGATTAATAAATTCAATTTTCTCCAATTTTAGAAATTTCAACCTCAATCCTCTGAGGTTGAACTGCTGGGGTTTTGAGGAGAATATGGTTGGACAAATGTCAGCTGTGACAAAGGAAGATGGAGAGCCTCAGGAAGAGCATGTGCATGGCTGGCTGGCCTCATGCTGGCATTCCTGGTCAGTGTTTGAAGAAAGGCTAATGATGCGGACTTTCTTTTCCAGCCAGCGTCATCTGAAGGGTAGATGAAAAATAAGACTGTTCTGATGTAACCTTGGAAACATTTTTTTTCATTTGAATTTAACAAAGCAAGAAAATAGGGAAAGGAGTCAGATGATTATGAAAAAGAATAATTTAAAAGATCAACTATGGCATCTAAGCTCATTGAATGTTGGTAAACACATAAGCAGGGGAGCAAAAGTGGTTCTTTGTTGGAGACACTATTTGGATTGAGAAAGATAGGGCATGGGGAATGCAGAGTGGGATACCTGATATTGGAGTTAGGGAGGGGTGCACTCACCGTGCACAGGCACTACTAACAAGTAGACAGTGGGAAAGAAACAGTGCCTGGAAAATGAACACCAGAAGTTCATTTTCTGCCAATTAACTGAAAAGAAAAAATCCTAAGCAGAGTATTTGATTCTTAAACACACCTAGTCAACACAAAGGCCCCCTCTTGTCAGGAATGTACAAAGTACTGCAGCATCTGAGACTATAAAATCCCACAATGTTTTCTTTTTCCTTCCTTTGCAGTGCTAGGGATTGAACCCAGTGCCTCACACTTGCTAGGCAAGAGCTCTATTACCACTGAGCTGCAGCCCAGCCTTTGGTTCATTTTGTAATGGAACCATGTTAGATAGATAGAATTTACTAGCATTACCATGTTTGTAGGAAAGCAATATTTAGTATCCCTAAAATACCAAGAAATTCTGCATTTAAATTTCCATATTTTATGAATTTCAATTGTTAATAATAATTATGGTTAACATAGCAAATAACATGTTTATGATGCTAAAGTTACTGAATTTTCTTCAAACTCTTTATAGGAAATTAGATTTTGAAAACAATTTCTAAGAAAAGGCACACAAGGGGCTGAGGCTGTAGCTCAGTGGCAGAGTGTTTAGAGTGCCCACCTAGAATATATGAGGCACTGGGTTCGATCCATAGCACCACAATAAATAAAGGCATTCTGTCCACCTAAAAGTACAAAAAGAAAAAAAAAAAGAAAGAAAAGAAAAGGCAAACAAAATAATATGCAATAAAAATGAAAAAATCTGGTGGAGCAATATTTAATTTATACACAAATATTTGCAATTTTGTGATATTGGGTAGTCTGTTATTATCATTTTCATTTTTCTTAATTTCTTCTCTAATTTAAACATGTACTCACTTTTATATCTAATTTGTTATCTCTGTGAATTATACTGTTTTTCTTAAAGAGAGCCTGTGGTTTGGATGAGCTCCAGGTGGCCCAGAATCTGGATTTGCCTCTGGATTTATTTATGTCTTGGCTTAGTGATATTTAAGTTTAATCACATTGTCTTGATATTTCCTTTACTTACATCCATCTATTGGTATTGCTTCATGTCCATGTTAGAAATGATGGAAAATCCCAGTGAAAATAAAACAACATAGAATTGCCATTTGAAATAAGAATCATTTCTCTTTTCATTTATTGTCTTTCAGAAGAATAAGAAAAAAATGTTTGAATTGAGAACATTGTTAACTTTAGAAACATAAATATCTTAGCATAAAGAACATTTAGCTTTTCTTTGCGTAAAATCACATGGTACAAAATGAATTATGCTTTAGATCTTAAACCCATTATGTACAAACATTTTGTGGACACTGAAATACTTCCTGCTCGGAGACAAAACTTGTTACATGGTTTCTTCTCTCATTTTTTTTTCCTTTACAAGTTTTTGCTAGTTCACCATGTACTCTCCCTGTAAGGCCCTAGAGATGGATTGTTGCATATTGGCCTTTTTCTTTTCTCTCTAAAGAGAAAAAACTCCTAGTTTATGGGATATTATAATCACTATTGTTATTGTTAAAAAAGAAACACCTCAATAATGTTACTAATTCTATATTTGTGACTTAGAAACAGGGAAATGTGGGAGGAGTGAATGTAAAGAAGAGAAGCAATAAAAGACCAAACATCTGTGCACAGCTGAGCATAGAGCTGTGGTGCTGAGCTGTCGCAGAGGAGGTGGAGAATATTAAATGCAGTCATCACATACATTTTGAAAATATAAAAAATCCTCACAAATGATTTTTTTCTCTACAAGTGCAGCATATAATAAGCTTTTCTATGTATGTAATTTTACTAAAATATTTTATTTATTTTGAAAAAAAATGAAAGGGAGGGCAATGAGATAATGCAGGTGATTGAAACTGATGGCTAAAATGAGGCATTGTAGTTTTCCTGTGGATTTACCTGTTCAAAATTTTATTGAACTGTGTTATCAGGGTTTTATAAACTTGAACAGTATCTTTCATCAAATGCAAAAGAAGAAAATTTTATAACAGAGTAGGACAACATCTAAAGTAAGTTTAATTCTTGCCATTTGTCATCCAAACAGTAAGGGTTTCCCAAAAATAGAACACGCATAAATTACTTTACAGTCATTTACTGAAACATTTAATGATATATTCAAAATTTTTTACATGTAAGTACACTTTATTTATGTACATTTTGCTTGATTCATTCAATTTAAAACCGTGCTGAAACATTTCAATATTTATAGCTGCTAATAGGGAATAAGGATTCAGATAGTTCATTAGCATTATCTTAACCGAATTATCAAAGACTGGTGCCAATTAGTAGAAAGTTGGTAAAAGAAATAAGGCTGATATATTTCCACCCCACGAAGAGAGGAGAGGGTGGGTGGATAATAGGCAGCTGTGACTTAGGGACACAGAGTACACAGACTCAGGGCTCCTTCCTTCTCCCTCACAGCAGCACAGGCAGAACCATGTTTGTTTGGATACTATGAGAGAAAAGCCCAGAAGAGGTGCTTAAATTGTGACAATTATGATTATATGTTCACATACTGAGATAACTTAATATTCAATTTACTTTGCTGAGATCAACAGCCGTGTATCTCTTAATCCTGAAAAAAATTCTATTTCTCTTAATATTTTGAAACCATAAACTTGCTCTTTATGGCTAAATACATGTCCATGGGTTGAGAGCTGTATACAATTCCTAATATCTCTGAAAGTTTTTAAATGCAATGTATTTATAAAGCTCATATTTATATGGATTTCAATTTTCTGTATTAATGTCATTAAAATGATGAACTGGTGAATCCACAGGAAAACTACAAAGCTTCATTTTAGCCATCAGTTTCAGTCACCTGCATTATCTCAATTTTGCATGGAACCATAAAAATATATTTAATAATAAAATTGAGCAGTAAAACATCCCTCCTTCCCTTCCTAATCTATTAGTAAACAGTAGAAGGAACCGCATGACAGAGATCAACCAACAGGACAAAAGACTACTTGAAGGATGAAGACAGTAAATGTTGATTAATAAAAATGTTCTACAGATTGTGTTGAACATAGAAACAATTTAAACTGTGACTAGAAGAAGTGGGATCTTTCAAGAGAGACAAGATAAATCAGCAACATTCTTTAAGTATAAATGCCTCCAAATATTGTTCATTTATTTCAAGTATCTTTAATCCTCAATCTATATACTCCTGACAGAGTATGCAAAAAATAAGTACCTATGTATTATAGCTGTCATCACTTCTGGTTTTTATTATTATTATTTTTAAACCAGGGATTGAACCCAGGGAAACTTAACCACTGGAGCCACATCCCCAGCACTTATTTTGTATTTTGAGACAAGGTCTTGCTCAGTTGTTTAGGGCCTCACTAAATTATTGAGACTGGTTTTGACCTTGTGGTCCTCCTGCCTCAACCTCTGGAGCCACCTGGGATTACAGGCCTATGCCACCAAGCCAGGCTGCCATCACTTTTAAATGAAAGTGCGTGACTCAAAATTTTGAATCATTGACTTAATCATGATGTTGTACAAAATCCTTTAAAAGTTGTTAAGTTTGGGCATTATTCTAAAGCGTACTTAGGAGCCATGAGACAAAGTGTTGCATTGTATCATGTTCAGACATTTTCTTTGACCAAAATGTCATTTTTTCCTTGCCTAGCTTCAGCTTTCTCTTTGTTCCATGAAACACTGCAGCACAATGGAAAGAACATGAACTTTACAAAAAGCCTGGGTTTTAAATTCCTGTTCTGCTTGGTGAATTACAGCCTGCTCTTTTAAAAAATCTCTAAACCTTGGTTCCATCATTTGAGAAAAATGAATATTACATACATTAAAGGTTTGCCATGAGGAACATATTAGACATTATTATAATTGGAATGGACTTGGCACATGTTAAGTGTTTCACAAAACTTAAGTTCCTCTCATTCCTTCCAACAATGCAATTTACCTTTAAACAGAAAAGCGCTCTATCACTAAGTGACTTAATGAACAAACAGAGAAAATTAAGAAAATATTTGGTGAAATATTCTAAGCAATGTCAATGTTCTTGAAATAAATTTATGGAGACATACCCCCAACTCCCATTATCAAATTTAAAGGGAGATCATCATGCTCTAGTATGTGTTTAGGTAGTTCAGGGGTTGTGTGGTTTCAAGAAACATCCTGCTAATATGATAGAAAGTCATATTATAGGCATCTATGCCTTGGCTCACAGGATACAAGTAACAGTCTAGTTTTCCCTCTGTTTGGTAGAAGGATTAAAGACCCACTTAAACCCCCTGACAAATACCTTAAAGCCCTATGAGAGGGAGCAGAGCTCCCAGTGTATTGGAATGTTTGTTTAGGATGTTACATATTCACTCCATGGTGTTATTTTAATATCTTACATTACTAGTTCAATCTTAGGTATATGCATCCTCTAATATGCTAATGTTCTCTCTCAGTATAGAGATAAATATGATGCCGACTTATCAAACTTAGAAAGTCGCTATGTTTGAATTTGACAGTATTATTCTGTTGAACTTGAAAGAAAAAGAAAAAGGAAAAAAGAAACTATTTTCCTTTCAGAGGTATCGAGGAAATTAAGTTTGAAGCGTGCTGGGGGAACAAAGAGAGAGAAGAAACGAAGAAGAGTCAGTGCCATGAAAAATGAGAAGGATCCCTCCACACTCTCTGCACTGTAATTTGTTCTGGGATTTCTCTTTCCTTGGAAATGCCCCTTTAGTCAAGGGTTCACTCATTTTTCTTAGCAGACTTTAAGTAATTTTCTGTATTTCATGAACACAAATCTCAAAGTTGTAAGCATTTCTTCACATCCACAGCAACATGTGCTTGCTGACTCAGTTCCCGCTTAACCATCAGATCTCTGCACAAAAGTGAGACAATCAAGGTAATAAATTAGATTGTTCACAGCACAGTTTTGCTGCAATTGATTGCACTTCATTACTGCCAGACCATCAAATTAAGGAGTATCAAAAAAAAAAATCTGTTATTTTCAGAAATCATTATTTGGTAACAAATTTTGTATTTTTTTTTTCATGCTGCAAAATGTGATTTTCAAAATCCCAAGATAGCTTAGAGATAAGATTGTATTCAAATAGGGAAAAAATAAATTCTATGGTGTTTGACTCTCTCCATATATTCTTTTTCTGATGTGTGATGTCATGTACATCAGATTCAGCTTGTCTGTTACAACTGTACTCAACTCTATCTCATTGTTAAAGATGGAAACAGTATTTGACTGCATTGTTTTATCACCAATAATTAGAAACAAACAAAAATGCAAATAACCATAATATAGAAATAGCAAAAATCATAAGTCAGATAAGATGGCAGTGGTAGAAGTAGCATTGTTTTGAATCTTGCACAAAAGTTCCTTCCACAAGAGTAGATGGAGCCACAGGACCATCACAATAACACAGTACTTAACCAAAAAAAAAAAAAAAAGGTGTACTCAAAAGTCATTACTCCGAACTGTGAGGTGTCTGTGTTTGGAGCGCAGGGTGGGAGTGCCAAACTGCTAACAGCAGCAAGATCACATAATTTTGGCAACTGTGCTAGAGTGGTTGGACAGCAGACAGGGACTCACAGCCTAGAGAACTAAGAAAACAAATAGTCAAGCACGTAGCCCAAATGGAAGTGATCCTAACTCAGCCTGAAAGAACAGCTGGCTATTCCAGGAGCAGCAGGTACAGGCTGAGGGGATCTCAGCACAAAGTCTGCTGGGGGAGTAAAGAGAAGCATGGAAAGTTTGGTTCTCATGCAAATCTTCTGAGTCTTAGAAATTTCACTTTACTCAGAATTCAAAGTGCCTTCTTAGGCAAAGCCTGAAATGGAAGAATTATAAGATCTGCAAGGAAAAGCAACTAAACTGAAAGAGACAGTGGCATTCATTAAGAGCAAAGGAAAATGAATATCCATAAAAAAAATCAAGAGAAAAATGGGGGTGTACCTCAGATGGTACAAGTGTATTACTTTAATTCTAGAAAATAGTTGGTTGCTTTTATTTGGGTCCATATTTCAGCATAACATTCTCGTGTTATTAACCAGATGACACTCTTTCTTAAGCAAGCTTTGCCTGGATATCCCACAGAGCATAAAAGTTGACAGCTTTATTTTTTTTAATTAAACTTTTTAATTTGAGAATCGTAAATCCATGTGTACTTGTAAGAACTAATACAAAGAGAGGTCTGGTAGCCTTGATCATTTTTCCCACTGATGACATGTTACAAAACTATAGGACAATGTCACAGGGCACTGACACTGGTGTTGTCAAGATGAAGACCAGCTCCATTTCCACAGGGAACCCCTTCTAAGTGAAATCTACTTCCATGTTCCTCCACCCTGCACCTCCAAGTAACCACTAGTCTGTTTTCCACTCTATAGCATTGTCATTTCAAGGCTATTGTATAAATGAAATTGTGTAGGTTATAACCTTTAAGTGTATTTTTTTTTTAATTCAGCATGGCTAACTAAAAATACTTTAGTTAGCTTGTGCATCAACAGTTGATCATTTCATGCTGCTAATTAGTGCACCATGTCATGGACATTCTGCATTTCCTTGGCTGTTCGCCCATTGAAGGACGTCTCAGATGCTTCTGGTTTTAGCTGTTATAAACATCCCTGTGCAAGATGCTTTCCACAACAGAAGTCTTGATGTTTCTGGAATGAATTCTCAAGAGAGCAGTTGCTCAATTGTAATAGAGTTGTATGTTTCGATTTTTATGAAACTGCCAAACTTTTTGAGTAGCTACATCATTTTATATTCCACCAGCCAGGTATGAGTGATCTAGTTTCTCTTTTCTCTTGTCCACATATGATTTTGTCAATCTATTTTAAAAATTTAGACATTCTAACTTCTATATATCAATATCTTATCATGGTTTTATTTTGAATTTTCCTAATGGCTAATGACTAGCAGGAGCAAATCTATTTTCCATTGTTTTTATGCCATCTTTCTTTGGTGAAATATCCCTTGATGTCCTTTGACTCAGAAACATGTTGATCTCTTTTATAAATATTATGTAATTTTCAGTATGCATGTTCTGTGTGTTTTTGCTAAATGACTGCAAATATTTTTTTGTGATTATTTTAAATTTTGTTAGAGTTTATTTTTAGTCTCCATGTGCTCATTGTCAGTATGTTGAAATACAATAGATTTTTGAAGGTGATGTTTTGTAAAACTTTTTAAATCAACTTAAATTCAAGAAGCTGTGTCCTTTTGTTTGTTTTGCTGTTGTTATTGTTATTTTCTTCATTCCTTTCCAATTAGCATGTCTTTAATTTCCTTTCTTTGTCTAATTGTGACAGCTAGAAATTTCTAGCAATAAATTTGGTAATAATGGAAACAGCAGAAAACCTTCATGATGTTTCTAATTGCATGATGTTTCTAATTGCAAGAAGAAAAACTTCAGTAGTCACCATCAAGTACAATGTTATTCACTTTATGAAGTTGAAGAAATTTCCCTCTTTTTCTATTTTTCTGAGAGATTTTTCTTTATTAAAAATGGTTATTAAGTTTTTCCCAGTGATTTTTACACATCAATGAATATCATCATGGGCTATTTCTTCTGAAGCCTGCTAAAATGGTAGAACACATTGATTGATTCTGAATATTGAACCAGCTTTGCATCACTGCATTAAAATTGGTAGAACCTTTTTTTAAAAACTTCCTAATTATATTTTCTATTCTACTGAAAAATTTTGTATTCCTTGGTTAGGGATATTGGTCTACAGATTGTTTGTGTTTTTGTTTGTTTGTGTTTTAAGCCATCTTTGTTTTTCATGGAAGGCCAATACCAACTTTATAAAAAGGGAAAGGTAGTCTTTTTTCTGTAATAAAACATCTAAGGTTAATGTTAAATCACTTTGTGAAGAATCAAAAAGAGAATATCAAAGTATAGTGTCTAGAGTATATATTTAACCTCCCCTCTTTGTAATATAAACATCTTATTTAAATTAGAACAAAAGTTTTCAGTAAAATCTTATACAATGTTGTTTTGTTAAAAGATGATAATAAGGAGATTAATGTTACTATGGGAAATTAAAGTATAGTTAAATGAAATTCCAGAAAAACACATAAATTTATCTATCTGAAAGCAAGCAAATTTTTTTTAGGAAAATGAAAGGAAAGTGTGAATTGGAAAAATCCATTGACAAGATGTTTGGATTCAATCAATATTTTCAGAGAAAGCTGATACGAGTGTAGAAAGAATCTTAGACAAAACATTTATTTCATAAATAAAAATTAAATGAGTGAATAAATACCCAATGCAATGCTGAAAATGAAATTGAAGGTGACATATTTTAAAAAAATAAAGGAAAAATATATAGGTATAAAAAATAGGCAAGAGAAGTTTCTGCAAGGAAAAATTAATGGAGCTCTGAAGTAAAGGAAAATCTAGAAACCAAGTTTGAGGTTAAAAAAAAATTTTTGAACCTGTATCTTGAAAAGTCATACCATATTCCTAACAACTTAGTCAATATTGGCCAACAACATGTAAGTCAAATAATAGGACTACTTGATTTTAAAGGGGCTTGGTTGGGAATTCAATAGGCATCAAGTCAAATTGAAGAGTTGATTTAGAAGAGGAAGACAACTATATCACCACCAATGTTTGAGAGCAATGCTTTATGCCAACAAACAGGAAATGCATATTTTAAATATTTAAGGAATGTGTTAGCCAAAGATTACATATCCAAACAACCTTGCAAAGGCCAGATAAAATGTATTATAAATATTCACAAACACAGGAAAGAAGTTTCCCCGAAAATATTCCTGGGGGGATTCACCAGAAAATGAGTCTCAGACTTTCAAAAACCTCTAGAGTCACCTGCACAAGGGGCATTGGAAATCAGTGACATGTATTTACTTCTAAAATTGCAGGATATTATATTCACGTGGAGGGGATGAAGTGGGTGAAAGTCAGTGTTCGGACATTGTAAGTGCATTAGGAATGTCAAGATAATGGAAGGAGATGAAGAATATGTAGAAATTAAAGTGCTGTTTGCTCTAGTGGCCTGAAGTAGGAGAACAAGGCAAGTACTTCAAGTGAGAAGCTGGATGGTGGAGAGGAGAATGTACCCAAAATACATTATTGATTAATATTAATGGTGTTCATAAAAGAGAGGCTTACAGATTTTCCCTTATCAAAGAGATACATAGAAAGAGAAATATATAGAGCTATAATGACTTAGAGTGAAAGAAAGATAATATTTTTATTAAAAACAAAACAGAGCATTAACAATATGAGAAACTGTTAGATGGTTGAAAATTCTGCCTCATGGGGAGTTTGGAGTCTCACAAAGGAAGAGAAGAGAATGACGTAGACTGGATAGTTGATCTGATAATGACTGAGAACACTTCAAAACTTATGGGCCATTTGGAACTGTGTATCTTTGATCTAAAGGAAGGCACACTTTAGATCAGTGCTTCTTCAGATTTTCATTTTCTAAATCTGATTCTTGATTCAAAATATTAAAAACTGAAAAAATAAATAAAGGAAATTTGAAAAGAAATTGCCTTAATTAAGACAATTTGAAAATTTAATCGTCTTAGTTAAAAAATTCCACTGAATTTTTTCATAAGTTGGGAGGAACCTCTTGAGAGGGATTTAATTCCCTAACATCTCTGTCCTCCTAATGGGCAGAGGAAAGCACTCTAGTGACAGAAGAACATCCCCAAGGAATACAGAGTTAGATATTGGGCTTCCTGTGTAATATTGATGGGCAATCTATGTGGGTCACCAGTAGCATCCAATATATCAACCAGCCAGAATGCATTGATTTTATACCTTGATTATATAAAAATCAGAAAAATTTCAACACTGATTAGATATTGATATCATTAAGAAATCAGTATTAGTTTGGTATGACTTATAGTATTATGTAATGCAAAATCAAGTAATTCAAGATATGGTAAAATATTTGAAAATGAAATATTGTATACTCAGCTTTTTCTCAAAATATATCAGGAAGATAGGAGGAAGTTGGTAGAAGTATTGATGAAATTAGGTGGCATGAGTTGATGATTACTTAAACTGGTAACAGGTACATAAAATTTTATAACTGTCTCTTTTGATAGAATTTATTACTCTTGATAAAAAGTAAACTAGAGAGATATAGGTGGTTAATACTTAGTAGTTTAAAGTAGCAAAACATTTCTAGTTACAATTCAGAAAATTTCATAGCAAAATCTTACCTTGATGATCAGATTTAATTAGTTTCCATTTGAATGTCATTTATAATAAAGCAATAAATTTGAAGAAAATCTAGTTTGAAATGTTAATAGTAAACAATCAATACTAATTCAAATTACAATAACAGTTAATTGCTTAATAACATTTTTAATTAAAATGTTTACAAGAGGATATTTGAAAAAATATTATGAAATCATTGGTAGGAACTACATAAATTTTTGTGCACAGTATGTGTTTTCCCAGAAAATTCTGACCCTTTTTAGACAACCAGTATCTGTATAGTTGTCTCCTTACGAATTTTTTTTTACCTATAAGCTTACTTTTAAGTTTTTTTTTTTTTTTTTTAATAAACCAAGCAATATTAATGCAGTAGATCCTGGTGCAAACTATAGCAATATGGTCATTTAACTGGAACAATGAGAAAGGTTCAGTGTTTAGTTGTCTAATAATTTAATAGAGCACAATGTAGTCATTGGGAAACTATCCCAAGATATTTTTATATTTGTTTCCAGAAATACACAGCTACACTGAATCATCTATTAGATCAGGCTAATTTATATGGTTCTGTGATTGCTAATTACAAAGAAGAATGTGTTTTCAAAAATAGAGGCCCATCCAACATGAGTAAATTTCTAACATCAGTGTATTAATCAAATCTTATATAAAATTAAATCAAAATTACCCATAAAATCTTTTAAATCCTACTCTAAGAATTGTCTCAATAAGCTCAGTTAAATCCAATTTTCCATTATCGATACAAAGATGTTTGTATTTGATAATTTTCTAAGACTATAAATTTTTCAAAGTTGAAATTTAAAGAATAGGGATATTGGATACCATGTACATAGACAAGAAATTTTCTATTTTCATTGCTATATTTTCTTTAAAAAAAATCTAATCTTCATAACTGTATCTTTAAAAGTGAAAATAAAATATTCTATGATGAAAGAAAATAACTTTTGGAGGCAAACATTTCATCCACAATTTTTTTTCCAGAAAGGTTCACTACCTGACAATAGTTTAGTAGTTGGCATTTTATAAAATTAAGCAGACTATCTGGCCTAATAGTACATATATGAAATCAGTATGCTTTGTTATTAATCTTAATATTTTGAAAATCAAATGTCTCAGAATTTTTATTTCACTAATAGCAAGTAATTTTCAGTTAACACTTGCTTTTTAATGACATTAACATATAGATACTATGAATAACAGAGAAAAATATTTTGGTAAAAAATATTGATTTTTTCCAGACACATACATTTTTTTTTTTATGAGCCACTTTATAAGATTCTTAGAATTAATATGTAAATACTGGGTAGCATTTGTATGAGAATAAGCCCTACCTAAGTACATAAACTATTATGTGAAATACTACAAGAATTTTGAGATACAACACAAACAAAAAAGACTCACAATATGTTTTCAAAATGTTGAAAACTCATTTAAATGATAAAACTTACATAATTGCTTTGTTTTTCAGTATAATGGAGAACAGATTTGACTGCCTTTTCCCTCTGCCTGATTAAAATACTGATTTTT
This sequence comes from Marmota marmota marmota, assembly GCF_001458135.2. Lineage (NCBI taxonomy): Eukaryota > Metazoa > Chordata > Mammalia > Rodentia > Sciuridae > Marmota > Marmota marmota. Next base: position 2,045,905 of record NW_025999991.1, on the reverse strand, counting down.
ATCTCTAGTAGCATCTAGATAGTGTCACAGTACTGAATGTTACCCCCCAAAAAGGGTTGTATCAAATACAAAAACCAATTTAAATATCAGTACTTTTGCCATTGAGAAAATATGAAACACCAGTTTGAAAGTCTAAATAGGGCACATATTAATCCTTTTGATATCTCTCAATATGATTTGTATTGTCAGCAATCATGGAAAGATGTCCAGGATGAGCAGGTAGTCAGAGATGATTGGCAGCATTTTAGACAATCCAGGTATTTCCTTAGGAAGTAAGCAGTTCTCAAAGCAAATTAACAAATGACATTGTATTTCACTGGTCACTGAAAATAGTTCTTAACATAAGTTGGTGACCTTAAGGCCTAGAAATGAGGCCATGTATCCTCATTCCTTGCTGGTTGTGTTCCAATACACTTGTGCAAATGACTGTGATTTCATTGTGTCCAGAATCATACACTTGCAGGAGGTAGAATTGCAGAGCATGCAAGAGTTGGGTTTAGGTGTTTCCCTCGCTGAACTATACACACCTTTGAGTCTTCTCAGCAGTATTTATATGATTTCCAGCTCCTACTTAAGTTCACTGACCCAGAATATCTGAAGGAGGACTCTTGAACCACATAAAAACACATGAACAAAACTTCTCTAAAAGATTTATTAACACAAAGTCTCATTCTAGAAACTTTAAGGTGGAGTTCTTGTGCAGCACCTGAGTGCTCCCCCCAGTGCAGGTAGGAAGGCTTCCTGTGCCAACTCATGCAAACCTGACAGAGGGGCATCTTAGACTTAAAAGTTGTCATTTACAACAGTCTAATGATAGGATGATGATGATAGTCAGCACAACCACAGCATTCCAGGACCCTATCTTGTTCCTTCCTTCCCATTAGCATAAACAGCTGACTTTTGGAAATATTCTGGAGTATTTATCAGTACCATTGCCCACCTAAAATAGATTAGCATTTTGTCAAACTGTCAAATGAGCTACAATAACTGTTCTTTGATGTTTCATGTTTTATTCATTATTTTGCTACCTCACAGTATTTGTAATTCCATTAGCATTTCTAAACTGAAAAATATAAAGTGATGGCTGGAAACCCATTAATTCATTTGAAAATCCTGAAAGATTTAGGGAGATTTCAAAATCATTTAAGACTATAAGTGTAAAACAATTGCTCCTATCTGAAAAAAAAATGCAATATTGTTGTAAATTCATTTCTGCTTTCTAAGTTTGCAATTTATTCATTTTCTTCTGATCAAAAGATTAAATAAAGAAGTTTTTGTTGATTGCACTTAAAATGTCATGCTGTTAAAAGGTGAAGGTTGTTTTTCTAAGATAAGTAAGCTAATTTCTTAGAACAAAAATGTCTATATTATTAAAGGAAGGAGAATGGCAGCATTTTAACTGCGGAGAAAATGCTCAGGAGTATTTGAATGCCATAGTTCAAACCTGGGTAAGTGGTCTGAATTATATGTTAAAGTTGTATTCAAAACCCTGCCTGTCATCTGGTTCAAAGTTAATCAAATTCAACTGGCTTGAATTCACAGACTGCTCATCTTTTCCAAAGTGGACAATCAGCCTTCAGGGTCAGATGAGATCAAAGGATAAATAAGAGTAAATCAAATTCTGCCTCTTTGGTGGAGACCCTGGGAAGCAAGCACCTAAGATTCAAGGAAGCTCTACATAAAAACCACCTCATTCCCAGCAGGGTCCTTGCAGCACACATTGCTGGGAATGCACAGAGGATTGAAAACACTTCCTTTCCCCTTCAGAATCATTATTTTTTCTCTTACTCTTTTACGTTTGTGCTTATCTGTGCGTTATTCACTGAGTAGCCTAAATAGCCTGTGTCTAACTTGTGTTATCTTTCTGAGGTTCATCATCATGTACTTTGGACTTCACTAAATTTGAGTCTTTGAAACTCTTGACTGTTTTCCATTAAGGTAAGAATTATCTGACCTTAATGGGCAATGAAGTATCAAATTTGGGACTACTGAACTGTTTATCCCCCACCCCTTGGAGCAAGACAGTGTTTTAATATTTCGATTTTTAAAATATTTTCTCAGCTAATTGAAAATGATTTGGTATTCTGATCATCTGTTCATTTTAGACACTGGTAAGGAATTTAGAAGCCATAAATTTGCTTTCTTTAAAAAGTCCATATTCCTATAAAAGTTGACAGACCATAAATAAATAAACAAATTGTGAGGGAAGACAGGATGGTCGGGGATAGCATCCCCCAAAAGGCCACCTCTGAACAGATTTCTATGGCAGATGCTCTCTGCGGCTTGGTCTCTGCACACAAGTTCTACTTTCAGGCCACATGGTTGTCCACTCCAGGCTCCAGTTTCTAGTCACCCTGGTAACTCCATGGGACTGTCTGCAGTGAAATGAAGTAGATGGGATGCATGAAGTTTTCACCATCCTTAAAAAAAAAAAAAGACCTTTTTGGCCTGGATTTTCTTAATTCACATGTATCTTATAAGTCCATCAACAATCATTTGGATCAAAATCAACACCTAAACTTAGAACTGAGAGAAGGTTTGTGGACATATGTAAATACCTGTCTTATTGGATCTATTTTACTTTGGATTTCCTTCTTATACAACCTTAGCCTCAGGTCAAATAACACAGAGCAGTCAGAAGTAAGGTCGGAAGACAGCGATACCTGGGAGCAGCAGGAATGATAACTACAAGTTCCCATAGGCAGCAATATCCTGGGAACATCTGGGGAATTACAAGTAGAACTGCATAAAGATAAGGGTGAGAATAAGAATGAGAGATAAGGTGAGCAAAGAAACAGGGTCCAGCTGTGTTCTCTAATTTTAATATTTACATTAGACATCATCAAAACTGGTTAGCTATTTTAAGGAATTGAACTCCAAACATTTTAATATGCTCTTAAAGGGATTAAGCAAAGATGCATAAAACATTTGTATTGCAAAGATTGCTCTTGCCGCTCTGTTGAGACCAGAATGTACAGAGGCAAGGCAGATGCAGAGAAACCAGTCAGAACAAATTATAATAAAATGAATTTATTTGTTCATTAGATCAGTTCTAGCAATGACTATAGTCAAAATACAAAGATGGTAGGAATTTTTTTTTTTAGATATTGGATATATTTTTAAGCAGAGCCAGTCAGACTTTCCAATACTTTGGAGATGGATTGTGAGTAAAACAAGTAACTTTATTATAATTCCCAGTATCTTAGATTGAGTTCCTGAAAGAATGAAGTTCACATTATGGGCAAGGTGGACCAAGATTGGGGGTAGAAAAAAATGTCTAATATACTGAGTTTGGGACATGTCATGTTTTATGTGTTAGATACCAAGTTAGGTGGACATCCAACAACTGTATAGAAAGTCATGTCAAACAATGTGGAGTGCAAGGGAGGTTTAAGCTGGACACACAGGCTCGTATGTCAGTGTTTTGTGGTACTGATGGCCTCAAGACTAGAGGGTCCAACCAGGAAGCTGGTGAAGACTGCAAAGTGAAGAATGTAAGGGTTAACTTCAGATACTGCAGTACTTTGAGGTGTTCAGAGAATAGAGGAAGTAGAAGACAAGACTAAGGCGGACTACATTAAAAACTATAAATGCAAGATACCATGGGATCCAATAAAAGAATACGATTCAAATGGAAGAGAATGATGATTTGTGTGACATGAAAACTTCATGATACAGACCAACCAAGAAAGATAAACTCAGCATGTTGGAAAGTGGAGGTGGTGATTGTCATGAGCAAGCTGTGCCTGTAACAAACCAAACAGATTTGTGTCTTTCCACAGTGTCACAATTTACTGAAGAACAATGAATTCACATGATACAACACTTTTATCAATGGCAGTTCACTGGACACTTGTGGGTCCCCTGATAGTCCTAAAACAAGCATTTGCAAGTTCTTTTATTCCAATTTTAATTTCTTATATCTATAATACTCAAGTCACACATCACAGTGTACATAATTAGATGTACGGGTTGCTGAAATGTTAAGAAAGGGTTAAGGCTGTCCCAGGGGTTCAAAGGGCTGAACTGAGAGCAAAGGTAGAGAGCACACAGACTATAAAGACTCACTGTAGGTGGTCATAAAGTCAAGCACCAACAGAAGACCCTGGGCAGGGAGTAGAGCTGTCAAAGTGGAATGACTTATTCTAGGCCAAGGTCTGGACAGATGGCCATTTCCGAGTGTGAGCTTGCAGTGTCACCTTGAGATGACAGCTTGGAGTGGGACTTGTGTGGTCATCATGGCAGGAGGAACCACACTCTGCTGAAGCCCAAGGACAGATTCAGACATTTGTCACTGTGGTGACTTTCCTAGGCAAGTCTCTTGACGAGCACCCAGGTGATGTGTCAGGGTGCACCTGCATCCATAGAGTACCCCTCCTTTCGTGGGCCTCAAGTGAGGGCTTATTTCCTTCATTCAGTGGTCACCCTCATGGGCCTGGTCTTTCTGATATGAGCTTGAGGCGCCCATGCCTTGTGTGCTTCTGATTAATTGTTAAGCTCCCAGGTGGTCCTTTTCATTAGTAAGACATTTATCAGTTTGTGCTTAAGGTTGTGGTGGGCAGGTGGTAGTTGTTTTCTTGTACCAACAATGTATAGAATCATTCCAACTCAGCACTTAAAACGGAGTTTATTATGGCCAATGACTGCTTTATAAAATGGAGTAGCGGAGGCTGAGGCACAGCCTGGAAATGGGTGTTCTGCACCTCATGGAGCAACTCTGAGCAGGGCACAGCCAGCGCTCCACAGAGCTCTGGAGCACAGTGCAAGTTCAGTGACTGGCTGTGACTTATAGCAGCAGGAAAGGCGGAGATAGGAAATGTGGCCAGGAGTGCTGTGCAGGTCTGTAAGATCGGGGTACTACCCTCAGTGGCTTAGAAAGCCACAGAAGCCTCTGAGACTGGGGTTGAGGTTAACCATTTGAAAATCCTGTGAAAGAAATTGAAGTTATTAATGTAGAAATGAGAAGAGGGTAACAAGAACACAAAATCTCACCCTATTCTAAGAGACTAAACTCAAAACATTATCCAAATGGGCCGAAATGTTCACTTTTTAAAGCTGCGAATTGCCTTTAAGAGGAATAGTTATAAGAGAGTCTTTATTAAAAGCAGCTTCTTTATTAGAAAAGGCTCTCCTGACACCAATTGTAGAACTATAAATTATTTTGGATTCCCAGAGGTTTTATACTCCACTAACATTTATGATTTGTGAGAGGTAAAAGTTGGAAAAAGAGTGTTTGTGAAAGGGAGAGGACACCTGGCAGAACTTCAAATCTCCCCAGCAGATCAATTTCAAGAAAGTGGAGGATTTTAAGACCTAAGAGCAAGTGTTCCTTGGCCAGGCCTCCTGTTCCCTGGCTCTGTGTCCCTCACAGGAAGAACAAGGGCCTGGGAAGTACAGGAGGTCACAGCTGCCAAGCAGTATTCATGGAGGTGGGAGTCGGGAATTTTAAGCTGTTTAATTAAACTCTGCTTCAAAAATAGTGAACCTTAATGGAGCCTTAAATCCTGCTTGCATCTTCTTTATTTTTACAATTTGATTTTTTCCCCACATTTTTCCCTTCCTAGGATGACTGTGCTCTTCCTCTCCCTGATCTTGAGTTAAATGTTCATTTTACTCCTTGCCAGTTTCAATGGCATGAGAAAGTGCTAAATGCAGCCATCATTAGACATGCACACAAACGCACTGGCCACAACCCCAGGGATTATTTCTCAGGTAGTCTAGCAACAATCTGCTCAGCAGGGAGCACTGCAGAGTCTTTGGTATGCAAATTACCCAAGAAAGTGGTGATCAAAAATATGACAAATGTACCTGGGCACACAAGTATCTAGAGAGTGGCCGCCTGGAAATTGAGGGAGACTGGGTTCCTCAACAATCCCTGGAGGGAGAGGCACTTCACCAGTGAGCTTGGCCAGCCACAGGACTCCTAAGTATTGAGAAGTAAAGACGTCACACTTTGAGTTTGTCTGTTATTACCACTTTTCCTGTCATAACCAAAATATGAGATATGTCTTTGTTTCAGCCTGTCTTCACATGTTGCTATATATAGGTCTTTGAACCGAGGGCACTAATTAGTGATCACATTGGAGACTCTTACCAAGGCTTAGGGAAATGTCTTTCTTTTTTGATCAGCCAGCTTCTGCATGCCTATCCTGTTGGTGGAGAAACCCCATTCTAGGCAGCTCCTTCTATGGAGGACAAAGAGAATTTGGAAAAGACAACCTCTTGCTTCCCCAGAGTGGCTTATCATCACTAGAATGCTAGCACATGACAGCACTGCCTGGCATGTTGAAATTGATCCTGTTAAGGATAGAGAGAGCTCCCCACTTGCTGTGGCTGGGGATATTTAGCTGCTGCAATAGAGGCTCCTTCCACAGGCAGCAGGGACAGTGATTGCCATAAGGGCACCCAACTCCACAAGCTGTTGGAGTACACAGGTGGCCCCTGGGACTGTGCCTTTGGGTCACAAGAGTGTCACGCATCTTAGATCTCCTAGCCTACCGAATGAACTAAGCAAGATCCTGATAAACCACCTCCTAGATTATGTCTTCCTTGTATAAGGATAAACAGAAAGCTAGTTAACACTAACAGCCTAGTTTAGAGAGACTGGGCTTGCATTGTCTTCCACCGTAGCCTACATCAAAATACTACAAGATGAAGAACCTCACAGGAAGCCTCCTGAATGCAGTCTATCCTTCACCTGGGCAGGTGAATCATTTTATTTACTCATTCCAACAGTTTTGAAAAAAGCACATTTTCTATATTTTATTGTCTATCAAAGCCACCCTCATTCAGACTGGCTGTTTGTATTAACTAGCTTTCTGTTTATCTTTATACATGGAAGACATATCCTGGAGACATGCCCTCCAGTCATGTCTTTCATGTTCTCTGACTGTACAAGACTGAAGTCCCTTGATGTCCAGGAAGTGCTCCCACTGAGGCCAGAGTTCTGTTGACTGGCTCCCTTCCAAAAGGCTACAAAGCTATTTTTTGTCTTCGATTTGATTCATCCTTCTTGCCTATTCTACACACATATTGATATTTTCTGAATGTTTTGCTGTACCTAGTAATTACTGTGACATCATGATTTTCAATTGATCACAATAGTGGATATGAGTCATGACAAAAAATGATGAAATATAATAATATACCAAGCCCATGGCTGAAATCTTGTCCACCAGAATCAGAGGTGGCTATCCCCTGTGTAGCCACGAGAAGGGCTTTCTAAACATGCAACACAATGGTTGAAAATAGAACCACATCACATTATGCAATTTTAGAATACTATGAACAAAGAAAGGATTTTGCAAGCTTTCCTAGAGAAGCAGAGAAAAGGAATTAATGAAAAGTTTAAAGAATTATAGTGAGTTCAGTCTTTCCAATACCAACACTAGAGTACAGAAATTCAAGGACAAATTGTCTTCTGTCCCTCTTGTTGTGCAGAAAGCCAAGATGGAAATGCTAATAGTCGAACTTTACTCAAAGGATGTGGGCAACATCTCTTAGAAAGGAGGAAAGAGTGTTTTTCATTCGTATAAACAAATTAAGAGGTTCTTTCACATATGAGAAAAGAGGGTGGTGCAGAATTAGCAATAAGTAAACAAAAAATCTAGATATGCAAATATACAAGAAACATAACAAAATATGACAAAAGTTGGTCTATTAAAGCATGACTGTGCAGGAAAGTAAAGAAATCAACGATTACCACAGGGCTCAACCAAGTCAAAGTAACATAATGATGTAAAAAATGAACACAGGGTATGATATAATCTAAGAGTGAGGGGTTAAATTTATCAGTGTGCACTAGCAGCTTCCAATAGTTCAGGGATGGGTCCACTTGAATTTGTTGGAGAAAGGCTGTACCTGTGGTGAAGTGCTTTCACCTTCAATCCTGAATGTTCTGTGTTCAGACAAGTAAGAGGCCCTGGAAGGGTAAGCAGTGGAAAGTGCTAATCTACATATTTTAAATTAGTTAATAGGCATTTTATAAACCCCCAAAATAAGTATTTCCCTAAAAGCATGCTGTTTTGAAAATATGCCTAGAAAAGCAATACCAAATAAAGAGGGAGAGACAAGGAAAATGTTTTAATATAAAACATGTATTTATTTTACCTTTCAAAACACATAAATATGTAACTCTGGTAAAACAATAAGCTCCAAAGATTTCATGTGCTTGAAATGTTCATTTGATCACTTTGTAGTATTACTGCATGCCAGATTAGACCACAAATTATAAAAATAAAAATGAATTAGATTGGCAGTCTTCCTTTTAAAATAAACACTAAAGATGATAAAAAGAACACTAACTTTGTTGTAGTTTGATTCTGGATCCACAATAGCCCAAGAGACCCAGCTGTTAAAGGCTTGGCCCCAGCTGGTGGTGTTTGGGGAGGTGGTGAAACCTCTAGGAGATGGACTTAATGGAAGGTTTTAGGTCACTGGGTGTGCCCTGAAATGGGACCGTGGGATCCTTGCGTCTCCCCTGTCTCGTTTACATCCCAGTCATGAGTTCTGCTTCACTAATGCACTCCCACCACTCTGTGACCCACCTCACAACAGAAGCCTAAAAGCAGCAGATCCACCCAATTTTAGACAGAAAGCTCAAAACCGTGTGCCAAAATAAACCTTTTCTATTTCAAAGTTGATTATGTCAGGCTTTTGTTACATAGAGGAAAGTGAACACAACCATAACCACTGTCACCAGTGCTTGCTCTGTTCTCTTTCTCCCTGTTCTACACACACACACACACACACACAATGATAGGTCTACAAAATGAAGCCAGGAATTAAAATGGCATTAAATTTCACATTCTAGGGTTCACCTAATGTAGAACTTGCCTATATGGCACTGGTATTTCTAACTGTTATTTTAAAAGAGGCACCTAAGTAGTTGCACATTTGAGATTGCCCACGAGATTTAGAAAGAAAGAAAAGAACAGCAGAAGGGACCTATATTTTGCTACCTAGTAAAGTCCACTGAAGATGGATGGCATGACTTCAGAGAAAAAAATCGTCTGTGTAGCCTAGGTCTGTGGGACCTTATGCAGCCACATGGAGTTTCTTCCATTCCTATGGCCTAACAGCTACTGAATCATTTATGTACACTAAAGTGGCAGGGATGTTTCGGAGACAGTATGGCCCTGGAAACGCGCCTGCCCCCAGGGCTAAGCAAGAATCTGCAGGGTTTGTGTGATGCAGTGATAAAGCAGCCTTGACAAGGCTTGGGATGAACAGGGGCCCTGAGGACCTCCACACCTGAGGTCCAAGACCTAGGGTCCCCACCAGTGGCAGTGCAGAAGCAGCCTCAGGGCTTACTTGAAAACATGAAGTATTGTGAACTTTCAATAGTTGAATGGATAAAGAAATTATATGTAAATATATACACAATGAAATATTACTCAGCATAAACAAGAATAAAATCATGGCATTTGCAGGTAAATGGATGAAGTTGGAGAATATCAAGCTAAGCAAAGTAAGCCAATCCCAAAAACCAAAGGCTGAATGTTTTCTCTGATAAGTGGATACTGATTCATAATGAGGGGGAAGGGGGAAGAATAGAGAACTTTGGATTGGCCAAAGGGAAGGGAGAGAAGGGGAGGAGACATGGGGTAGGAAAGAATGTGGAATGTGATGGCCACTATTACCCTAGGTCATAAACCTATGAATGCATGAATGGTGTGACTATACTTCCTGTACAACCGGAGAAGTGAAAAACTGTGCTCCATTTGTGCACTATGAATCAAAGAGCATTCTTCTGTCATGTATAACTAATTAGAATAAGTAAGTAAATAAATAAATAAATAAAAGAATTGGGAACTAAGACTGCATTCACTCTAACTTGGAAAAAGAGGATTTTGTGTATAAGCAAAGTAAGTTTACAAAAAATTTGTATTTATATAATGCTATCTATCTCTCTAGCTATACATTTATCTAATGTATTCAGGACATGCATGTATATAAGTTTAAATGAAAATATGTATGTATGCATGTAAATGGGTATGCATATATATATATGTATAAATACTATTATTTTCCTTTTTAATTTTTTAAACTAATAAATGTTGAATGATCTTAGATAAAATTATTTGAATTTCTTTTTAATATTTATTATTTTGACTTACATATCATAATTATATATATTTATGGTCAAAATGTGAAGTTTTGATATAGGTTTACAATGTGAAGTGATAAAATTAAGATAATTAGCATATCCAGCACTTCACTTACCTATTGTTTTGGATGGTGAAACACATAAAATGACTTTTTTAGTTATTTTGAAATATGCAATATATCATTATTGATGATAGTTACCCTGCTATACAATAGATCTCAAAACTTATTCCCTCTGTCTGAAACGTTGTACCCTTTGATGAATTTATTTTAACTCCTAAAGATCTATTAATACAAATTAAATGACTGTATTGTACGATGAGAAAACACAAATGAGTCATAGAAACGTGGTCCTACTTAGAGAAAAAAAAAATATATATATATATATATCCAATTGCTAATATAGTACTAAAAATGTCTAGGTAGAGAAATCCTAAAATAAAACTGGAAAACTTTTTGAAAAGCTATTTTAAAGTGACTTAAAAAGCATACTCTTTTAGAATAGTTGGAAATAATTTTAAAATAGTACAAAGTCCACCAATACATACTTCTAAAATCTTAACATGAGAAGGAAGAATCCTAAGATGAATCTAATAAACTGTATTTTATATGCTTTCTTAGGGGTATAAGGAGGTTTGCAGCAAAAGCATTAAAATGCACAAATTCTGCTGTAATGTAGTCATTCCCATTTTCCAAACAATCCCAGGCTTATGGATCTTCACTAGGATTCTCACTAAAATGCCACTGCTCACATGTGTATGTCCAAAATCTCAACTGGTGAGAATTGGAATCCATAATAACTCACCCATCAGAACCCTGGTTCTTGTAAATTCTTAAATCCATGTTTAAATCACGAACATGAACTAATCAATAAAACAATACTATCAAGCTAGAGGACGGTGTTAGGGTTCTCCAAAGTGCAGTACCAGACTCCAAGCCAAAGCTTTTCAGTGGATTGATTTATGGGCTCCTGTCAAGCTTCTGAAGGAAGAGAAGAATGCAGCCTCAATTAGAGGAGAAGGGGAAAAACAGAAAAGTCGAGTGCTCAGGAGTGTGCGGTGCACCGCCACCTAGTTCCCAGCTCTTTCTGCACATGATAATTCCAAAATTTCATGTGTGTGAGTACACTCAGGAGAGAATTTTTCTATTTTCAAAAGTCTACTAAGTTTCTATCATTCTTTCTGTATTTTCCTAATTATTCATTCTCCATTTTCCTGGATGTTGATTTTGCATTTTATCTTCTCTATTTAAGTACTTAGCACCTCCTCACCCAATCTCACCCTGTGGCCTTCTTCTTGCTTTTCTAAGAAAATAAGAACAAGGAAAAGAGAACCCCATGACTCCTAACATCACAGAGCACCACCTCGAAGGCTCTTCATGGAAAACCCGCTTTCATTCTTAATTTCTGTGTACAAGGAAACTGCACACTAGATACATACCTTCGGTTACCACATTTAAAAGCATATAATCACATACTTGTAGAAATTTTCTGAACTTACACATCGTCAAATTTTCCATGTCAAACATATTGGAATATCCATGATCTAATTTTTTTTTTTTTTTTTTTTTTACAAATCTCTCATGATCCGTACCACTTCCTTCAGAAACTTCACTCATCCAGGCCCATTTCCTACAAAAGTTCTGTAAAAATGGATCACATATATCAGCTCCAATTCCTCTCCTCCAACTTTATCTTTAATCCACTTTAATCAGCTTGTGCCCTTACCATTCCGCTGAAACCCATCATTAAAAGACTGTTAATAACTGCACCCTGCCATGTCAAATGGTACATTATCTGTCCTTATCTTTTCTGACTGGTAAACAGCATATGGAATGATGAATCTCTCAGTTATCACAAATATCCATTCCAAAATACCACATTCTACTGCTTTTTGGGGGGTGGGTGGGTACTAGGGATTGAACTTAGGGGCACTTGGCCCCTGAGCTACATCCCCAGCCATATTTTATATTTTATTTAGACACAAGGTCTCTCTAAGTTGCTGAGCTCCTCGCTTTGACTGAGGCTGGCTTTGAACTCTGGATTCTTCTGTCTCAGCCTCCCCAGCCACTGGGATTACAGGCGTGCACCATAGTGCCTAGCTTTCCACTACTTTTTATCTTGTATCTTTTTTGTTTCTTCTAAGTCTTTTTTGCTTATTCCTTCTTTATGCCTGTCCAGTTAGCATTTAAATACCCTGGATTTACTTCTTATATTTCCATGTAGCACCCAATCTCGTAGCTTTAATTTATATGCCAATGACTCCTCAATTTATATATATAGTTTGGGGCCTCTCCTTTGAACTCCAGGCTCAAGTATTTAATAATGTGCAGAATTTCTCTTTGTGAATGATATAAATATCTCACCATTAAAAAAAAAAAAAACTTGACTAATCTCCCCCAACCTTTGTCTCCCCAGTTATTATCTTACCCATGCCAAATGCTTAGTCTAAAACCAGGGATGACTCTTCCTCCTGCCTCTGTCATTGTACAATAGTAGAAATGCAACTTTAACTCCCTCCCTCGTGGCAGCCTTGACCCGACTGTAACATCTCTCACCATTTATTTTGTAGCTAATATCCCTGCGCCTTCCTTACTTCCCTGCAGTGTGTTCTTAATACAGAAGCTAGAGTGCTTTTTAGAAAAACATGTCAGACTCTATCAGTCCTCTGCTCAAAACCCTCCTGTGGCTATTCACCTCATTAAAAGTAAAAGTCAAGTCTTCGGATGGCTTACAAAGCCCTGCGTTTCTGTACTGTCATAAACTCTGAGTCATCTGCTACTGTCCACACTCTTGCTCCCTCCTCTTTGGGGCCCGGATCTCATCTTCCAGAGAATGTGCAGTGCTGCTAGCTCCCTCACTGTCTTCAGATGTTTCCTAACAATTGGCCATTTCAGTGAATCTTGATTTATCATTTTATTGACAATGGAAAGCGCAGCCTGTGTTCATTGTACATTCCTTCCAGCTTGATCTCAGTGGAAATGATTGGCACCTGAAATACATCATAATTATTTATCTACTTTATTGGCATCCAGGAAGCCAGAGATGTTGTTTCATTACTGCTGTGAACCAGCCCTCCACTGACACTGATTAGATGGATGAATGAAAAGTAGTTGTAACACTTACAGCTGACACCACTTAGGAAGGCAGGAGATATGGCAAATCTCACATTTTAAATGTAGACAATAAAATTTTTGAACAACTTATAATGATAATAACAAACCTTCACGTGACAGTGACATGGGTCTTTTTATAAGTAACAGCTGCTAATCTCAGTCCAGTTCTCAAAAATGTCATAAAAACCCAGGCACATCTCTGTTGTTTTCCTAGAGCAGTTACTAATCTATATTAATCATGATCCCTGTGTCACCTCACTCCCAGCAGTGATTGTAGCAAAAAGAAAGCAGCCACAAAAAGCGAAACACTCTTAAATTTTCAAACTCCAATCTCTAAAAATGCTTATATGTGAGTCCATCTTCGGTGCTGTCCTTTTGCAGCACCTCTTGTTTTATCTGACAGGGTCAGAGAGAAGGCCTTTTGCCCCCTCTGATAATGAGACTGCCTGGGATCTGAAGCACTCTGCTCCAAAAGGCTTGAGATGCTGTGGACAACTGGGAGGCGGAACATGAGCAAGAGATGGAGCTCTTTTCTTTCCCAATGAATGTTATACTTCAATAAAATGCCAATCATTCCCACAACTTTGACCAAAGATGGTCTTTTTTGTAATATTTATATTGATTCGTGTATATTTATTATAGACTTTGGATTATTATCCAATAGTACTTATTATTTGTTCAAATTGGCCATTAATAACTCAAAGTCTTCTCTTGTTCTCCACTGATGTGATCACCGTCTTTGTAATTTTATTTTATTGTTTTACTTCTGAACCCTTCTTACTATTTTGCACCACACCATGCTTCAGGCTTGCCTGGTCTTTTGAATGCCCCATCCTAGAGTCAGCAGTTTATTCAGGGTCCTGATCCCATTTAGAGCTGGACACATGCATGTGTGAAAGAGCCCAACTGTTATCCGTTGGCCAAGCCAAGAGTAAGAGCTCACCCTGCTGTGGGCTCACTAGCTTGTGAGAAACAATAAGCAGCTCACATTTTAAGTTGCCAAGTTTGGGGATGATTCCCGACTCTATTCTCTCCCTTACAAGTGGCTTCATATCTGCATGGCACTGTACTGTTCCCTCCTGATGATTCAGAGACAGGTGGAATATATCTGTGCTATACTCATGGGAAGTTTGGAGTGCTTATTCAAAGGATCAGGCAAACAAACTTAATCTTTACCTACATAAAAAGTATCCTGGGGGCTGGGGTTGTGGCTCAGTTGTGCAAGGTGCCGGGTTCCCTCCTCAGCACCACATTAAAAAATGATAATAATAATAAATAAAAATGAAATAAAGATATTGTTTCCAACTGCAACTAAAACGTATATATATATATATATATATATATATATATATATATATATATGTATAGATATATATACACACACATATATATCTCTAATTAACCTCTGAATTGTGAGAAATTTGAAGTACCTCAAGTTAACTGAAAAATTTGGTTCTTCTTTGAATTTTGGTTGGAAAATCCACTCTGTGTGCTAGTATTATTCCTGTAGCCCTATAATCATCACCTTTAAATAAACTGCATAGGAAAGAATTGATTAAAAAAACACATTAATGAAATAATGAGGAATAATACTACTACATAATACATATACACACATATTTACATGCATGCGTTAGTGTCTATGGAAGCACAAAGAAGTTATAATTAGTTCCAAATGAGAAACTAAGTTATGGAAAACATCTTACAGTTAGTGGTGCTTGAGTCAGGTTTTTAAAAATGGGTACAAGGTAACCCAGTGACTGAGGAGAGAAAGGAATCCAGACAAGGGGAACCTCTCCTATATGCACGGTTGAGCTGATCTCTCTCCCCTACCCCAAAACCCAATTTTAATATCCTTCCTTAAATAAAGCTTTTTAAATGTCTTTAAAACAACACTTACATTAGCTCAAAGACTACTGAAAAACAAATATGGAGCCAAAGCATGGGAGTAAGTCAGCTTGTTTCACAAAAGGAGACCTGACAGCATGAAAGTCATCAGAAATGTTACTCTTTGCCTTCTTTTTGCCTCAGATGCCAAATAATCTCTTCTGTCTTCATTTCATGCCCCATTCTTTTTCCCTCTTGTAATTTCATCTGCTTACCTGCCAGTCTGCATAGGGCTTTCCCATCTTGTCACTATGTAGCCATTCAGTTCTGAGTAAGAGATTGACTAGGAACAACAACTAGATCTACACAGTCAAGGAAAAGTGATGAATGCAGGCAGATAAAATTACACACACACACACACACAACACACACTACACCACACACACTCACAGACATATATACATATACATAAAAATATATACGCACATATGTTCAGATGTGTGTAGATGCATACATGTAGATATATGTGTGTACACACGTATACACGTGCAGTAGATCTGCATTATTCATAGATTCTGTATTTGCAAATTCATTTACTTGAGAAAATGCATTTACAGTTCCCAAATCAACATTCACTGTCCTTTCATGGTTATTTACAGACATTTCCAGAACAGCAAAAATTCTGTGTCACCCAACATGAACATTCCCAGCTGAGGTAAAACAAAGCTGCTGTCCGCCCTCTTATTTCAGCTGTCATTCTGTTAACAAGTGTCTATTTTGTGCCAATATTTTTGCATTTTTGTATCTCTTCTTGGTAATTTATCAGTTTAAAAAGTCCCCCAAGCATAGTGCAGAACTGATACCTAGTGTTCCCAAGTGCAAAAAGCCTTTGATGTGCCTTACAGAGGAAATAAATGTCGTAGAGAAGCCTCATTTACGCATGAATGAAGGTGCTCTTGCCCTGAGTTCAATATTAATGAATCAGAACAATATATTGACATATACATTGACATCCTGGACTATTAGCTTACCTTTACAGGTAAATTTCCATGCCCATTTTTGGTTTCTTTCTAGTATGTACTTTCAAAATTTTAGTGTTTTGGATTGTTATCTTTAAGAACAAAGCAACTGGCAGAATTGGATGATGGAACTTCAAATTGTATGAAACATGCTATTTTGATCATGGTGTTGGGATTCAGAGCAAAATTAAATTAGTAAAATTATGGCCTCCAATCTTTGTGAAATTGGCCTAAATGTAGATTTTTGAGAATATCAAAAAACACAGCAGTGCACATCACAGTAGGTGACAAGGATATTTGGTTGACAATCTATGGAAGATATTTTCTTTATATATTTCAGAAATTTTTCCTCCCATACTGATTATCTTAATCCAAAATGAAATTGTTTTCCTGTTAAGCGCTTATTAGTACTATTACCAATAGTAATTATTTGTATATTTAATAAAGGCTTATAAAATTTAATCTTTATAATCATAATCATTTTTAATGTTCCTTTTTTGTATTTGTATTTTTGATAAACAAGCTAAACACTAAGTCCTTTGTTAATTGTGAATTTATTCAATAACATTTGTAAATCCTATATAACATATCCCTTACCAAAAACATCAGAAGACCCACAAATGCCATTATTTCCTATTATATTTCAATGGAAAAAACCTTCATTAGTATTTTGATATTTCATGTTTATGTTCTTAACTATAAAATAACTAAAAACTTTGAAATAATTTTTCATATTTTTAGGGAATTTTTAATATGATGCCCCATGATGAGGAGGACTCCTGCTGACAAGGAATCTTAGTGGAAACTTTTCAGCCTTTTGTTTATTGGGATTTTCCTTTCCCATGTATTCCCACTTATAAGCACCCCACCTGCCGCACCAAACTTTTGTTACCCAGTTCACAAATGAATGTAGTCTGGAGAGGTAAGAATTCTCTTCTCAGATATGGAATTTTCTATACAATACTGAAATGTCCATGAATCTCTTTGATTTCCACCATCTAAATCTATTTTTTGCAAATATTTTAAAATACCACAATTAATTAATAAAGCATGAAACATGCCAAGACATTATATATTTTTAATGAGATTTCTCATCTGTTTATGTGAAATTTGACAGCTCAAAATGAATAAAATAAGTTCTTGAGGATGCACTTTGATATCTATTAGCATATCCTAGTATTATTTTCCAATTTTTCAAAGTAGGTGTATGAATTGATAAACCCTAAAAGGAGGAGGTTATCTTTAATAATATGGTCAAATACAGTATATAGTTCATGCTCTTGGTCCAGACAGAAAGAGTACCCAACTTTCAAAATTATTTAAAGCACATGCATCACATTCCTCAGCCTCTCAGTGGTTTTCTAAGGAGCACAAAGTCCAAACTGCTCAGTGTGACCTACAAGATTCTCCACAGAGTGGCTCCAATCTGCCTCCTCAGCCCAATTACCAGGAGCCTTTTGTAAACTACCCATGCCCTCACATTAACCATTGGGGATGGCCAAGAAATTTATACCAAAATGGGAACACCTTTGAAAGTAAGTGAACAGTATTCAGAGTGAAGGTGAAAGAAAAGGCCCAGATTTGACTATCCGGGAAATCTGACGTTCATCACCCTAATCAAACAGGACTCCTCTGTACCCTGTACACTGGACATGCTGCTTGTTGCTACCCTCTAAATATGGAGCAAGCAATGCTGCTATCATTCACCAGAAGACTGACAGTGATTAACATTTGAAAAAGAGATTCAAGAATAAAACAAAGAAATAAGTTATAAAAAATAAAATCTAGGAATCAGAATAGAAGGACAACATATCAAGCAATATAGAACACTCAATTCACAGTCTGACACATGTGCACTGGTCTATAGCTAGCAGAAAAATATTATTAGGAATGTGTCTCCTCGTATTGACTGCTGAATATTAAAACTTTTAAAAGATATTAACACTTGTATTGTCAAAAATATAGACAAGACAAAGTGGTCTTTCAAATTGATGTGAAAGCCAAACCTTATTCATACAAGAGCACGCTGTATATTCTACATCTTAGTTGTACAATCCCATGCATACATCTATACCTATTTATCTGTCTTGTCATCTTTACAAACATAGCATTTCTAGATTTCTTAACTATTCATAGCATTTCCGTGTTTATTTTGGGGAACAGTGAATTCAAAGCCTACTTATCTTTTCTAAACTATTTTTTCTCATTCAATTGAAAACTGAGTGTAGTTATAGGTCAATATTTTATTTTCTCACTTAAATTTCCTCTAGGTTTTCTATTTGTGTGTTCCATACTATGGATCATCCACGGTTTTACAGATGGACTATTTGTGGGAAAGGACAGTTTTCTCCCTCTCTTGATATTTCTTCTTCATGGGGGGATATTTCTTAAGTTCATCTAAATTCTTTTCTCAAATTCCTCCCACAGATGTGGCATTTGCTTCCTAGTTGTTTAATAAAAGTCAGTGCTGTTCATCCTCGAGTAGGTGCATTTAATTCACGCAGATTGCTCAGCCTCCCAGGAGGATTTTGAACCTATTCCTCCATTTCACTCCCCCAAAACCAGGATGTCACAGGGTGAGTCATAGCTGCTCTGTAAATGTTCCTTCGTGTGGTCTGTCTTAATTTGATTTTCTGGTGGCTAGGAGAGGGCAATGTCCTTCTGACCAAATCCACTCAGAAATGGTGTTCAGCACATTCACCTGGTAGGCCTGACAGATGTTGGGCTTGTTTCCTGCCACCTTGAATGATTCACGTCTTTGGCACGTGATTATTAAATACAATTATTAAATACTTTGAATATCTACTTCACCTCAAGATACATTCTCTCATTCTCTGTGAATGATTTTAATTTTCTATAGACTGACTTTTTGTTTGTTATTTAGCAATTAGTTCATAATTCAGTCAGGGAAGAGAAGAGCCATTAATTGACTTTATTGAAAACCCCAGGGATGCCATGTTATACTAATCCAGGGATTACTGCTCACGCTGTCTTTTATGATAAATGTACTCCCTGGAGCACAAGTATGCAAAGTCCCAACAAATATATCAAATGAAAAATTACCTGTCTTTTTGTACAAATGAGTATTTTGAATTGCTCCTTAAAGATCTCTT
The DNA here is from genome assembly GCF_001458135.2 of Marmota marmota marmota. NCBI lineage: Eukaryota > Metazoa > Chordata > Mammalia > Rodentia > Sciuridae > Marmota > Marmota marmota. The sequence continues at coordinate 2,026,725 of NW_025999991.1, read as the reverse complement.
CAATATTTTCATAAATTCGTAATTAATTTTGGACATTTATGTCAATTTCTTTTGTCTATGTTTTTGTCTTAACAGAAATCAAGTTAAATAAAAATACTGAAAAGTGCTATTACATACACACACACACACACACATACACACACTCTATTTCTTTAAGCCTCAATTATTCATTTTTAGGTAGTAGGTATATAAGACACTGAATGTGATAAGTTAGGTCTATTCTCTTCCCTGAGTTTTGTGGGAACTTGAGTTTCTGGCATTTGAAAAGGAATGATTAAGCATGGATTTGCTCTACCCCAAAACACCATCCCTCTGATTGACAAAGGCATGTGAACTTCACAGGTGGCCTTTCCTTAATCCCCCTCCTCCCAGTTGTATTTAACCGGGTTTGTCTCCAAAGCTGCCTTTGACACCTGGTTTAGTTGAGTATGATCTTTACAAAAATATCAGGAAGAATGAAGCTAGAAAACATACAGTATGACTTTTCCCCAGGTTCAACACATTATCGAGAAAACTAAGACTCAATAATTACACCAAAATAAAACAATAATTAAACTTCAAGAGGACGTTATGTACTTCTGAGTTGCTAATTGTGCATGTTAACTTTGTAGATTCATATGAGCAGAATAAAAATGGCAGGTCTGTGCACCCAGATACCCAAAGGAAGCTTTAAAAAGGAATGGATAAACACAGCAACTTGATAACCAATGTGTAAAATATAGAATATAAATATATATACATTTATACATACATATATATATATATATATATATATATATATATACACACAAATGCACATACATGTGTGTATATATTCACTTCTGTCTATCTAAACACCAATCATTTCTTACCAGACTATTCCTCACATTCTTAATTCGCCAAGTCTAAGTAATGAATTATTAAAAAAAAAAAAAAGAAAGAAAGAAAACCTGCTGTAAGTTACCACAGAGGGGAAAGAAAGGGAAAAAGAGAAATCATCATAATTTCTTTTTGTTGTCATATGAAAGATCATCATCATACTCTAACTAGGAGACTATGAAAGAGAAATCGTGTGGGGGGATTACTATCCCTAATCCAAGTATATTTCAGTCAAGAAGAAATATTGAAGGGACAGCACATCCTCAAAGTGATGTATAGTCTAAACAAAACGAAACAAAACAAAAATCAAAATCTCATTAACTTGGTGGCTTTCTAGTTCATGACCGGAGATAAACTCACTCTGTGAGAAATGTCTCTCATGAAGGATCTCTCTCCAGCTTCTTCCTCCTGGGCCCCATCCCCTGCTTTCTTTATCTGTATTCCCTCTCTGTGGTAGAGCCTATCCACTTACTTCATCTGGATCATGCAAATTACAAGTGCTTAGGTTGCTCTTATTTTTGTAATTTTGTCATAAGTTTAAAATTATTCACAAATGAATTTAAAAAAATTATGTAAAAAGATTAGGAAGAAAAAAATTCATACAAATCATATAGAACCCACACCACACTTGTTGGCTCAAATTATTTATCATTCAAATTTTTATTGTGCTTAGGTTTACTTTTGAGAACTAAAAAAGTTTTGCATATCAAACTGATTGTGCTATATTGGTAATATTTTATGCAGGGAGAAATTAATTCAGTTGTTACATTGATCCATTTTCCTGTCTTAGAAAAATTTTTGTTCTGGAATTTTCATCTTCCTAGGACATATTGACAGCTATCAGTGCTGATGTTTTGAGAAAAACAGTAGGTTAGCTTCTTAAAGTCTTTACACATGTTTATAGGACACTCTCTATGAAAAAAACAAAAACAAACAAAAAAACATTATTTTAATTATCTTTGGTTGTTACTGTGTTAATTTAATTATTAATGATGTCAAATGAAAATTATCCCTTTGGTTATTTTATTTTCTTTCATGCCATTTTTAATAAAAGAAAAGTCAAGTAGATTTTTTTTTTTAGTATGTGTTATGGTTTGGATGTAAGGAGTCCCCCAGAGCTCATGTGTGAGACAATGCAAGAAGGTTCAGAAGTAAAATGACCAGATTATGAGAGCTTTAATCTAGTCAGTGGGCTAACCCACTGATATGGATTAACTGGGTGATGATAGCTATTGGCAGGAAGGGTGTGGCTGTAAGAGGAAAGTCACTGGGTCAGCGACAAACTTTGGGTTTTACATATTGTCTCTGGGGAGAAGATTTCTCTCTCTGCTTGCCATGTCTTGAGCTGCTTCCCTCCCATGCCCTTCAACCATGATGCTCTGTCTCACCCCAGACCCAGAGCTATGCAGCTGGCCAAACAGAGACTGAATCTTGAAATTGTGAGCCAAAAGAAGATTTTCCTCTTCTACATTGTTCTCGTCAGATTTTTATTTGTAATGATGAAAAAGATGACTAAAACAGTATGTAAGTTCATCCACTGATAAAAATTTTAACAAATGCCATTTCAGATCAAATCGTATCCTTTCTGGTTTGGAATTAATAATAGATTTTGGCTTGTATCCAGTTTTTTTTTCTGAAAATTTTCAATTTAAAACATGCAAAATAATCTTAGTTCTAATTATTATAAAAGCCTAAGCCTAATCTCATGTTAATTCAAACATTAGAAACATCAGTAACATTTTCAAAACTAACAATGGACAGTGACATAAAAAATTACTAAAGAGTGTATTTGATGGAAGTTGTGAAAAAATGTGTACTCACTCAATCTATAAAAATTTGATGAAACAAATCAAAGATGACACAAATAAAGGAAAAGACATTCCACATTCATGGACTGGAAGAATAATATTGTTAAAATTTTGGTGTAATTATTTTTTTTCAGTAGAAGTATAAAATTGAAGCACTTTATAGGGAGAAAGTTGAAAGGATTGTTAATAGCTTTATAAACATCTCCAAAATGTTAGAAGAACTCTGAGTATGTTTTTTATAGTTGATCTTGGAAACAGAAATACAGAAGAGATGTTACAATTCAAAAGGGAATTGTTCATTTGTTTCCAATGGCAAACACTTCTTGGAAATAAATCAATCCGTCTTCAGATGTGGGTTCTATGCAGTGCCAGAAAAATGTAGATAAGTTAGCATGTAGAATCATTTGTCTGTTGAGAAAAATGGCAGTATCATTCATTTATTTTGGATTTTTTAAAATAGGCTACTAAAATTTTTTAGCAGCAATTTCTTATATGTTTATCTGCTTGTGTACTTAAATGGAATTGGTCAATAGCTGTAATCATCTTTTTTCACATAAATTAAAATCATAGTAACATATATTCTAAGAAGCTGATAAAAAGCTATTTGATTGTTTCACTCATATATTAGTAAAATGAATGATTATTATTCTTCCATTTTGCATCGGTTTTTAATTCATTCATGCTTTTCAGTTTATAAGAAGGTGAGTCCAAATGGGAATGAATTTACAATATTATTTTAGTTAATCCTACATGAAGGATATTTAATAGGTTTATGTTGGTTAATAGTATTGGAATTAAATTAAAATGCGTATAAGTAGTTACTATTTATACAGATTTTCCCAAATTATATTACAACTTCTAGTTTAAATCTTGGTTTCATTGCAATTGATTGTGTTGTGGCCTTATTATTAATATTCTATAATGAGTTCTTAGTATAGAGCAGATTTTTATATATGTCTAATCCTTATAAGGAAGATTTTTCTATTTTAAAATGTTTCAATCTCTTAAATTGTTTGTACCACCTAAACTATTTTCAGTCCTACCTGCGTCTCAAAGCCATGACACCTGCAGTCCTTCAATGCTCAACCTTCCCATCTCTTATCGTATTCATCCTTGAAAGTTTCAGCTTTACTACATTTTTTTGTTTTTATTTTTATTTTATTTTATTTTGTGTGTGTGATGTGGAAACATTCCTTTCTTCAACAAACCAGGCCACTTGTCCCAGTTGTAAGCTCTCACTATCAAAAAAAAAAAAAATTCTCATAATTGCTTATTTGTCTGATGCTTCATAATTCTGTGTATACAGAGGCTTTACTATATGATAGAGTTTAGTATAATATCCGGTACACAGCCATGACTCAGTAAGGATTTTTTGTATTCATGATACAACCCCAACTTACTCTGGAAAAACTAAAGAGAGTATGAGAAGCCTCAAAGACTCAAGTAGAGGGACTAGGATTTCAAGCAAGTTTGCCTTAGTTCAGAAGCCTGCCTATGCCCTATTCCACAGTAACTATGCCCTTGACATTGGTGTATGATTAGTCTGTGAACACAGAGGTATTCTTGGGTCTGATATTTGGAAAGAAGTGATCCAAAGAATATTAGTTATAGTTTGCATTTACGTTATAATATCCAGAGACAGCACATACTATTTATTGCTAATAATGTAAAGGAAGGAGATGGCACAAGTTAATTTGACATTCAATAGGAGGTTACCAACCTACAAGGAATGTTTTAAATATATTTTATGCTTTTAAGTTAGATGTAATAATAAGCAACATAAAATGAAGAATAAATGAGACAAATAATGCTAAATGCATATTGAATTATTCTTGTTATATAGGAAAAATTATTTCCTGTGAGTTTTGTACACTCCAAGATGTTGTTTTCAACTACTTATTATTATTATTTCAACTACTTATTATTATTATTATTATTGTTATTATTATTATTGTTGTTGTTGTTATTGTTATTATTATTACTGCTACTGTTATTGTTCTTATATTCACGGTAAATTAAACCCATTCCCTAGTAACACATAAAATCACAAGGATTGTTGCAAACCTCTTTGACAATGGCTCTGAGGGCCTTTTTTTTTTTTTTTTTTTTTTGTAGTTGTAGATGGACAGAATGCCTTTGTTTTATTTGTTTATTTATTGATTTTTTAATGTGGTGCTAAGGATCAAACAGTACCTCAAGTATGCTAGGTGAGCACTCTGCCATTGAGCAACAGCACCAGCCTGGTTCTGAGAGTCCTACTAAGGTTAGGGCAGGGTGCAATGTGTTATGATGTCATTGAAATAATGTGCACTAGCTCAGGCTTATCTTCTGCATGTCAGAATCTACCATATGCTCTCTTTTTACAGGGTCACACACACACACACACAAAAAAAAAAAAAAACCCACACAAATATTGTCACTTAACAATTCACAGAAGTGCACTTCTCAAAAACTTATTTCCAAATTTGGATTTAATTATGTGATGAAATTCCAAGGAATTTAGCATAGAATCTTCCAGAAGTTCAGTCAGATTCAACATCATTTTCTATCCCATTCCATTCACATACAAAACACCTAACCTTCAAAAAGTCTTCCATTGTGTAAATAATTGCAAAGGAAGAGGGAAAGAACAGAGAAAGAATGCAGATCTTTGAAGTGAGAAGAACAGGGTAGTTTAAAAAAATTGTCCCCAAGTGAGCTCCTAATTCTCTTGTAAGTGGTGTGTGGATGGTAAGAGAGGTTTGTCTAGCATTATCCCATGCTGTAATGAGAATCTGTGTTTTTTGGTCATGAATTATATTTTAATGATGGTTGAAATAATCGTATAATCTCAATAGTACCCAGTTTCTTTCTTGTCTCCATGAAATTGTATAGATTTTATAACAATTCTCAATTCTTGAGTAAAAACATAAATTGATAAATATTAAAATCTTCTGTCTCTCTTTTTTTTCCCTTTTGTGTACCTGACTTCAAATTCTAAAATGTGATGAGTGAAAAGTGAAAGAAATAGTCTCAGTTCATTACAGATTCACAATTTTTATTGCTTCAAGGAAAACAATCAGAGAAAGATATAATGCAATATCTTCTATCCTTATAGGCTTAAAGTGATTTCTTTCTTTTTATCATGGAAACTTGTCTAGTAATAAAGGCATTGAATTCCCAGTGAGTGAATAGCTTCATTTTTCCCCCAATGGTAGTCCTTTAGACTTAAATATTTAATTGTGAGTTCTTCATTTTTTAAGTTTTTATTCCTTAATTTTCCCAAAAATTCAGCTCAATTTTATGATATTAATGGAAATATTTTGTTAGCCATATTTTCTGATATATATATATATATATATATATATATATATATCACACACACACATATATATATATACACACATACATATATTTAAGTAACTTATATACATATGCATCCTTGTATTTATATATTTATATATATCTTTATAAATGTATGTATATACATATATATATAAATGTCACACACTGACACATTATACTCTTATGCTTCATAAATTCTATCATAAAAGTATAAATATTCTGCCCTATTGCATTTGAGATCTTTCTAGATAAACTAGATTGTACATCTTACCACTTACATAAAAGGAGAATCAGTCATTTAAAAATAGTGCATTTGAGTTGGAAATGTTTCTATAGCTCACATCTGTAATCTTCTTGAGAGGAAACTTATGTGAACCAATAAAGGGTCTTGTTCTGGTTCTATATAGATCCACCTATTCTCCCATAGACTATCTCTAGTATTAATTTAGAAAAAAATATAATTAATTAAACCTCAGCTGAAATGATAATTTCTCCTTCTAACCAGTTAGATAATTTTGGTTTTGCTTGTCTATTTGCCTTCCCAAATATAAAACTGTGTGATAGATATGTTAATTACTTGATTTAATTCTTTCATAAAACATCATGCTGTACATTGTCACTATATACAATTTTTATGTAACAATTAAGCCTTAATAAAGCTGAATAAAATGTATCCTTTATAATCTTTTGTGAGAACAATCCAATCAGAATACGTGCTGCATTCTAAAGACCGTTTTATATGTTATCATTCATCCAGTAGAGGATTCAGAGTAAAATAACATTCAAAACTATAATTCTCTAGTCTTTCCCACCAAAACATCCAACCAGCAATTACTTCTGATCTTAAATATTCTGATCTTTGTTCATCTACTGGTGTCTGCCTCCTAAGTGCCTTGGTATGTGAGATGAATGCAAATTGCAGTAGGGCTAACAATCACTCACTATTCTCCTTTGCAGGCTGGAGATGATTTGATACACACTGCTATTAGGCTATCTCTTGAGCAGCATGTCTGAATGAAGCAGGCTGTCAATCTTTCCAGCAGAGCTGACTGGAGGGTATGGATGTGCTGATCTCAGAGAAGCAAAAGACTTTGTTTTGATCACCGAAAGGAAGAGATCTGCAACTGCCTTTATTATAATCTTACCCTTGCACCTGGCAAATCCAGATATTACAGAGAATTATTGTTCAATAGAGTAAGAAAATGTAATGTGATTTTGTCTCCTCATATTTCTCCTGAGAAACCCGGTAAAGTAGAAGTCTCTAATTCAGGAGCATTTGTTAATTTGCCAAATGCAACTTTAAAAACAGTACTATTTTCTTGAAGAACTTTGTTAAATATAGAAGGATCCCTTTTATTTCCAACAGCTGGGCTTACTTGAGGGCACCATATTCATGAAATCAGGAGTTGGTTTGGCAGCTTTTATTTTTTAATCCAAATCTATATGCCAGTAAAAGCAGTATATTGGCAATGACATTAGACTGAGCATTTAGAAAATTGAAGTTTGGTGATAACTGTGTCATTACAGTTAACTGCGAGGTGACCTTGCACAAGTCATTTTTGCTCAGTGTGCTTCCATTTTCTCATATGTGACTGTGAATGGGCAGGGAAACTTATTTTGCATGGGTGGTTTTTAACTGTAACTAAGCAGAATTCCTTAGGGGTGGTTTTAACAGTACAGATTCAGAAAGAAGCAAACCTATGGGGATGCTAATTCAGTAGCTCTGAAGTGAGCGAAGAGAATTTACATGTTCAATGTGCTTCCCAACGACTCTTATGAGGTGAATCTATAGACTGGCATTCAGGGCTACTGAGGCAATGGTGCTTGCCATCCCTTTGGGACCAGAGATGAAATGATCCCCTGTGGTAGATCACAACTATACCTTAGAAAGACTCAGTACTGAGGTGGGCAGAGAGGGTGAATGCCTATAAATCCACTGACTTGTAAAGCTGAGGCAAATTACAAGTTTGGACTGGTCTAGGCAATTTAGTGAGAACCTTTCTCAAAATAAATTTAAAAAGTAAAACGGCTGGTGCTGTAGTTCAGTGGTAAATGCCACAGGATTCAATCCCCACTACTGCAAAAAGGCAATAACAACACAGTTTTCAAAGTTGTGGATGCCTAGCAGCTCTTACCAGAGATTCTGCTTTGGCTGATCTGAGGTAGATTCTGAGCATGGGCCCCCTAAAAGTTCTTCATGCACAGCCAAAATGTCAACTAACTGCTTCAACAGGCTTTCTTGGTTTGGGGCTCCAATTAATTGAAGGCCAAACGCATAAGTGTGTACCACCTTGCACATACTTTCTAACTAAGCAGGAAGAAACTAAGGGTTTTGGATTTACTAACTTGCCAAGAATCAGTCAATGTGAGGGAGAGACTTGTAGCAGTGACTATGTGACTCCTGTGCTGCTCCCAGAACACCACACAATCTTTCATTGGTTTGCAGAATAGCTACAATGTACTGACATCAGAATTGGGTAGATTCATCAATGTGGCAAGATTCTCAGTTTTACTAATTCCTAGATAAAGTTTTCTTATGGGAACTCAATCTGTCAACATTCCCTTGGAAGACTCAATATCAGGAAACATTTGGGGTCAAATTCAATTGATATAATCATGTAAATAAATCTTAGCACCTATTTCTAGAGTCCCCTTCCCATGATCCACAACCAAATTCAGTATTTTTACAATTTACTGAATTTGGAATTAATCTTAAAGTCCCAAACCAAATAAGAAATTGCCAGAAATTTTTGGAATAAATCCCGCTGACTCTGTTTTAGGAAGCACCAGCCTCAGACGTTTTAATCAACTCCAACAGTCGGTCAATATGTCACTTGTAGAAAAGCCAAGAATTTGGTTCTCAAAAAAAGTGCTCAGTTTCCTTTTCTGGAATAAACACTGCTGGTCTCAGGAGTGACACTGTGGCCAGGTGGTGAAGTTGTAATATCTCTGAACTGTTTCTTCTCTGTACTTATCCATGTGTTCAGTTTACTTGTTCAATTTTCTGATCACTCTCAGATACTGGGTTTAAAATTGTACCTCTAATACAGAAAGAAGAAATATTACTGGTGATGAGACTTGAGGTCCCCAGTGGAATCCACCTCTTAGCAAACACTATTTCCCCAGTCTTTGATAGAATTGCAGGACACACTTTCTACTTCATTTTGAATTTTATGTTTATTTGTTAGAATTTGTAAATACTTCAATCTCCATCCCCCCCCCCTGCTCTTAGTTGGTTTGTTCCACTGTTTTAGGTTCCTGATCTCAAGATTTACTGCTCATTCTTCTCTCATCCCAGGTTTTCTTGATCTACCCACAGCTTTTTTAGTGTCTCACCTCAGCCTATTTTCAGGTGCTCTCTCGGTCTATATCAGTGATAAAATGACTTACTGAAAAACTCTGTTGAACATTATTTATAGAAACTTAGAAGATGACATATGTCTGAGTGGCCCAGGACAGATGGGTCTTACTTCAGTAAATTGGTCCATCATTGAAGATTCCTACAGAAATTTCCCCAGGTCATCTCTAAAATGCCTGTACCAGTCCTGGAACTCTGAGGTTGAACGTATCCTTTTATGTACTTGTGATTCTCGATTCTCAGATTCCCATTTTTTGGAATTTTTCCTCTCATGCCTACCTCAGTGTGTTCTCCTTACAGCCCATTATCTGTCTCGAATTCTGACTGACTGTCTTGTCGCTTCATAGAAGTGATTTCCTGTCCACAGAATTAATGCAGATCACTGACTCTCAATCTACTGAAATTCTACTCCAGGAATTTGAGTTTTATCTGCAGCACAAATTCTAGCAAATGATTCAATTTGTTGATTAAATAAACAAACTGCAAGTGGGGGAAAATAATTTTGAGTTTACTTTCACTTTTATCTGTTTAAGTGTGTTATACTTTAAAATACAGATAATTCTGCTTATCAGTTTCTTGGAGGATAATTAGCCTTTTTCATTTGTTTTACTAATCAAGTGGGACATAGAAATGGGAAAGTTCTAGTAAGGATATATTTTCATTCAGAGTAGCTGCATCCTACAGATAAACTATTTTTAAATGTCTATTGTCAAATCTAAGAAAGAAACAGAAATATACAACAGGGCATTTTACTTGATTATAAGCAATCTACACATTATGCCACATCGACTAATAAAGTCTAGATAAGACTTATCTCCAGCTGACTAGTTTTGAGAATTTATGATGTAACCTTGAAACTTATTTCTGCAGAATGATGCCAGGGCTGAATGGAGAACCAAAAATATCTTGAGTCTGCTGCTTGTGACTGTGATTCAAGGCCTATTGATCTAGTTAGTACTTTTGACTTTGCTATTCTATTTGGTAAAACAGTCATTCTTTGGCTTTCTATAAAATTGCAATATGCCTAGTAAGTATGAAATGAAGCCAGAAATACTATTTGTTCTATTCATCTTCCCACTCTAGGAAGAAAACTTTAGCAACCATTGTCAGTTGATGAACACACTATTCACTTAGCATATCAGAAAGATTCCTCTACATGGGATTTAAGAAAACACAAAGAACAATTAAAAATAGAATCATACTGCTCCATAATGTTAAAATATACATAAACCATATATTTTATCAAATTATAAAATTATGTTCTAACTAAAAAATGTCAAACTGTTTGCAATGCTGACTAGTTATAAAGAACATTATATTATAATATTTTATTTTATTTTTTGTTTATGTTTCATTTTTTCAGTAATGGGTTTTGAACACTCTACCATTGAGCCACACACCCAGCTCTTAGAATATTTTGTTTTCTAAGGGTCCTAATAAGGAAGTGTGAAACTCTGCTGAGAGGAGCCAAGAACATTTGCTTATCTTTATTTGTTCAGCGTGGAATCACTTTCATTTGGCTCATGAATGCTGGTGAATTTTGTGAATCAAGTTGATCACTGACATTTAGAAAATTAGCACTTCTTTCAAAGACTTAAAGTTTGTTCTTTAAAGATAGTACATATTCAATCTCCAGCAATACAGAAAGAAAGGGAGCAGGGTGTGTGGGGGAGGAATGATGAACAAGGTATTCTTAATTTCTAATACCCTTATTTTTATCAATACTGGAAATTTATTTACATGTCATATTTTCTAGTAATGATCTTTGCATTACTATGTTGAGTCATGCTTCTTGAAAGATATTACACATTTCCCCTTCTATTAAGTGAGAATACCAGAGAGTTCATGTAAAAGAGTCAAAATAATTATCAATATTAATGCAAAATAGTACATATATTATAAATGGTATTATTATACATGTTTTGTATTACAGATTGCACTTGGATGACATATATACTAATAAATATACTTAGGTCTCTATTCAATATATACTAAATTTGAGAATATCCAGTAAAATTTACACATTATTCTTAATTGTGAGGATAAGTAAATACATAAAAATGTATTTAAATCAGTTTAAATTAATTTTTGACTAAAAAAAATGGTTGGTTTTTATTGTTTCCTAAAATATATTTATGCATCTTCATTCTATTGAAAATTAAATTGTGATCAATAGAGAAAAATAATATTACACCTGTAAATACATATTGTGTGTCTATATACTTTATATTACCTTTAAAAAAAGGTGTGCATATGTCTGTATGTGTTGGTGTGTGTGAATGAGAGAGAGAAAGAGATGAAGTTGCATAACATGGATAGACAGTCCTACACTGAAAGTCAGTAGCCATAGTTATTATCCCAGCTCTGCCTCTGACTGGTGACTTCATTGTTAGAAAACGATCACTTTCTGAACTTCATTTTCTTGTCTGTTATATCATCTTGAATATTGCAGTTTTAATGTTGGTGCTTCAATGTTTAAATTAATCTGTGCAATCTAAGGACATAAGAGTATGAGTGGGAATATCTAAATATTTATCAAGGACCAAAACTGTTGCAATTTTCCTCAACAAAATGAACTCTATAGGAAACAATATAAAGCATAATTTATTATTTTTGTTTTACTCTCCCAGTGTCTGTGCACAAGATCTGCTAGATTAATACCTGTTAAATTTGTTCTGTGGTTTCTAGTTTCACAAATATATTGACTCAAACAAAATTTCTGCAGAGGTATCAGGCCTGGGCAGGAAGTTTAAGACTGGAGTAGTGGCTTGAAAGCACAGTAGCCATTCTCCCATGAACGACAATCACAGAGTAAAGACAGGTCAAGCATTGCAGAGCCTATGACAGCCTGCAAGAGCTGAACACCCAAGAGAGGTGGGTGTCCTGGATCCAGGAAGCCTGCCCATGGCCACAGGTAGATACTGCATAACAGGATTCAGAGAGATTGCACACGTCAAACAGGAGCCTAGCCGGGCAAGGTGGTGCATGGCTCTAATCTCAGCAATTAAAGAGTCTGAGGCAGAAGGTTGCAAGTTCAAATCCAGCCTCAGCTACTTAGACAGACACTAATCAACTTAGTGAGCACTGTATCAAAATTTAAAAAAAGAAAAAAAAAAGGAAGTGGATATGGCTCAGTGATTAAGCAATTTTGGGTTCAATCACTGGTAGAGAGAAAGAAAGAAAAAGAAAAGAAACCAGGAGCCAAGCCTGGGGTTCTGGTAGGAATATCCCAGAGAATTGTGTCTTCCTTCTTCGTTTCTGAAGGAGCAACCTCTGATCCAAGTTCATAAAATGCTTAATGCTTTCTGCCTCGTTTTTTGTAAATAAGTTTGTCTGACACAATGTCTCCCTCTTAAATTTCCAGGACCATCTGTAACAACTATTATCACATTAAAGGAAGAAACAGTGTCAAAAGGTTTACATGACTCACCCCAAATCCACAGTAAGTGTGAGGTTGTTACTTTTTATTTTCTCAAAGATACAGTCATGCCAAAGATAAATTGCAAATCAAAGTAGTAAAAATAATAACAATGATAGCAGTAATGACTAACATAAATGGAGTGCTAGTGTAATAAAATGTTAAAAAGGACAATGATAATAATGGTGACACACATTTATTGAGTGCTATACCAAATATCAGGCAATGGGTTCAGGGATTACCACACAAACAAAGGCAGACAGCACACACACCAGATAACTGGAACAATGGTTTTTGATAAAAATACTCATGGAATCCAAATCGTGCAGGACAGTGGGATGGTTGCCTAAGCACAGGTTTGGAGCTGCTGTCTATGGGGATAGATTTGCAAGCCAGATTATAGTCTGAGAGCCGAGCTGTGGTGGGTTGGTCTCACTCAGGCTCATACTTATCACATTTTAAAAAATTCATTTGCTCATTATATCACCTCAATAATCAAATGAGATAGAATGCAGTTGGCATTATTATCATAATGAACTTTACATATCCAAAAGTAAATGCTTAAGAAGTTTGAAATATTTTTATGTGGATTTTATAAACACTTAAAAACATATTTGAGTCTTGAACCCAGTTCTCTTCCACTGTAGCCCATGTTCTAAGCACCTTTGGCCAATCATAATTTTAGTAGAGACTATGTATTTATGTTGACAAATATTTAGGGATTGAAAGAATTTGAAATGTTTTGTAGTCAGCTCATTTGCCTAGAGATTTTGTTTACATAAATGGAATTTAACTTTTCTCTCTTCCTCAATTTCTGTTATAATATAGGTAGATGATAATAGATAGAATTACAAATGTATGAATACATAGATATAATATATTTTATACACATATATAGATATATAGTATATATAAAACATATTGAAATATAGATATATATGTATATAGATCTAACTCATATATTTGTTTTAATATAATAATATATATGTGTGTGTGTGTGTGTGTTTGAAAGAGATGCATGAACATAAATCTGGTGATGCACTACCCCCACTTTGAATTAACCAGTTCAAGTGGAAGAATAGTTGCCGCAGTCCGGCTGCAGCAAAATAACCGGGGGGTGACGAGCAACTTGTGTACATTGATACAGCAGGAGTGGGAGCCGTTTATTGTAGGACAGGAGGGGTATATATACATTCCACACAGCTTATCTTAATTAACATAAACTAGATACAGCAGTCAACCAATAAGGAATCTCCACACTTAATGGCTTGCTGGCGTTACTTCACAAACCACTCCCTCTGGCAAAATGCCAGGCGCCATCCTGACTTGTTTACAGACCCTAACAAATAGTTACAGGCCTGAGATTATAAAAGGGTTTTGTACAAAGTTCTCATTTGCTCCACAAACTCAGCTTTCTCTAGGATCTGAGCTAGTTCCCAGTATGTATAAATTTTATCTTCATTTCTATGACAAACATTTTCTCTCAGGTGAATTTTGCATCAGAGAGTCATTCTTACCCCTCTGCTCTTGGTGAACAATTTTGAGAAGGTGTTAGTGGGAGGGAGAGTTCAGAGAGGGAGAGGAACAAAAGACCTACCATCTACCTGAAAATCCCACAGCAGGACAAACTCTTTTGTCCAGGGCCAAGAAATGATTCCACACATGAATCTTCTTTGTTGGCGACTTCATGATGTAGGTGATGTCCCCTTATTGCTGCATCCCCTGTTGGCTGTGACATGGAGCTGTGATTTTTAAATGCTCAGGGTAAAGGATTCAATGTAATTGAATTAGGTGTGCATTACTTTGTTTCGATTTCAAAGCAATTTTCTTTTTTTATCAGCTCCTGGATGCAGTTTTCAGAAATGTCAGCTCAGTTGACATCAAAAATTTTAAAAAAGAAAAAAAATATTTAATATTTTAAAATTTAGATATAGAGAAACTAGTACTAGATTTCCTAGCCAGGCTAAGCCTGTTGCCATGACCGGGGCAGGCAGAGACACTCTATTGTGTATTTTCTTTTTGCTTCCTGGGTTTTATGGAGACTTTCTCAGGAGCATAGTTAGTAAAGATTAGCTCAACAAACCAAGGAAAGATGGTGGAGAGTCCCAGTTCTCTCCATTCCTCTGCTTGCGAGATAGAAAACAGTCATTTACTTCTGCCCACTGTGTTTCTGATACAAGAGCAGCTATGGTGCTGTTCTCGTCTCTCAGTTGCCCATGTGAGAAAGCTGCTCTCTTCCATATTTTCTCCCTGGTTGCCTGACACTTCCAGGAACAAATCACTATGCATTCCAATGTCATAAAGGCTCCTCCCATCTCAATGTGCTCTTTCCAGGGCACCTACTCTCCTAGGCTGAGTACACACAATGTGCTCCATTAACTCACTCAACCTGTTAAACATGCATGTGATCTGAGTAACTCCTTAGAGATGTGAAAACCTCATGACAACTACACAGATCAGTCCAAGCCAGGTAGCTGCGGGGCCAGAGCTGGGCTTGTCTATACTTTGCATACGCCATGGCAAATATTAATCAAGCTCCTCAGAGTTGATTTCTTAGATACCTGTGTCTAAACTTGAAAGTATTCAAGTTCAAGTTGAAAGAATTCACTATCGCTGCCAACAGTGGATTATGGACATACATTTTTTTCCATGTATTTGGATTTATGTTAAATGATTTGCATTCTCTTTTCACATTGATAAGATTTTCTTAAAAATTACTCCAGGTATTACATTTGCTTCTGTTAATGCTAAATCTCTGCAAAATGTATTGTCAGACTGAAATCAGTTTTTTGACAATCTCCATCCCATTTTGGCTGTCACTGTGACTTATCTGGGTAATTCCAAACCACAGCCCTTATCTATGGGTTCAGGTTCTCCTTGCCTCTTATCAGTCTTGAAAGAGGAATGAGATTACTTTGCATAAATCTCTCCTCTGCTATACCTGATTGAAATTGACACTCCATCTCTGAACCCAGTCAGAACCCTGTCTGAACTTCAGCCAATGTGTCCTTTTCTGTCAGCCCTAAGATTCTATATCATTCAGAATACTTTTTCATTACTCCAGATTTTTTTCATATTGTTCAAAGGTATTACCCAATGTTTCCTACCAAGGAAAAGAAACTCTATCTGCAAGGCACTGTTGGTTTATTATACAAAATGTTTGATAGCACAGTGTTGATGCTTTCAATTGTCAGTGTCAATGACTACAATGTATGACTCAGTGCTTTGATATTTCAAATTTACAAACTTCCTCCCTAAATGTCTTATTTATTTACAAGTTACAGTTTTCAAAGGACATTCATGTGCATTTTTTTTTTCTTTGTGTGAGACAGAACAGATAGTATAAAAATCTTTGTTCACAGATGTGAAAATTCTGACACAGGAAAGTTATAAGTGACAAGATCACACAGTTAGCAAACAAAAGCCAAAAGTAGAGTAGATCACAAGATTGTGTGTGTGTTTTATCTCTCTCTCTCTCTCTCTCTCTCTCTATATATATATATATATATATATATATATATATATATACTCTTGCTGGAATCAAACCCAGGTCCTTGATCACACTAAGCAAGAGCCAGTTCTACTAGTGAGCTATATCCAAGCCTGCAATACTATTCATTACTTTAAAAAATGGTAAAGGATTTTGCTAATTATCACACTCCCTATATATATATCAGGCCTACTGCCATCAAAAGAGTGAGGTTATAGTCATCAAACAGGCAGTGTGAATGGGGGGGGGGGGGGCTGAGGCATTGAGCAATAAAATGGAATTGTGAGATATAAGTAAATATGAGGGGATATTTACAGTTTTGACAGTAAATACATTACACTATGCCTTGGAATGCCTTTTTAAAAATCAAGTTTATTTCTTCTGTTTTCATTCTAAGGTAAGCAAAGAAGCAGGGAAAGGAGGCAGATGAAGTTAAGAGGATCAAGGAAAGTGTCTCTGAAAGGTAGATTGGGAAAGCAACCTCAGGAAAGAGCGATGGGCGCCAGGTGGTGGTCTGAGGGGAAGGCGTCAAGGTCACCTACTTCTCCTTGAATGTTTCTTGCCTATTGGAAACAGTGCCACAGGACCACACATTCCCAAATCTGTCGAAATAGAGTGAGGAGGGGTAGAGATTACTTTTAGAAGGTGGTCACAAGATGGGGTTCTTGTACCTCAAGTGATTATCTTCTAGCTTTGTTACAGTACTTATTGAACATTCTGTAAATACAAACTGAGTGGCATGTACCACTGTTAAAGCATTAATTTGTGCCAAGTAGAAGACATATTTTTACCAGTTAATAATCAGCAACCCACTTAAAGGAAGTATTATCTTACAGAGGTTACAACTGTGGCTCTGAGCAGTTAGGTCCTGATCACTTGGTCATGATCACATGACCAGGCACCAGATTTCTTGGATTGTTGAACAATTTTCTGCTGGGAAAATGCTGACATTTGAACCCAGTTTACTAGTTGGAACTTGGGAGTAAGCTCTAGAATAAAAGATTGGATAATTTTTAAGTTCCCAAATTATACAAAGAATAAATCAAACTTTACTATGTGAAGGAATTTTTGAGTCATATTATCTGACTCTCCATTGGTGTGGGGAACTGAGCCTTTTGAGGACTTGGTCATAATCATTTCCAAGAAGTGGGTTTTATTGGTGGGCAATTTATGCATATGTTACTGCTCATCATGTTTGTAAGAATTTTATTTCTTTTGGGCTGGGGATGTGGCTCAAGCGGTAGCGCGCTCGCCTGGCATGCGTGTGGCACTGGGTTTGATCCTTAGCACCACTTAAAAATAAAATAAAGATGTTGTGTCCACTGAAAACTAAAAAAATAAATATTAAAAAATTCTCTCTCTCTCTCTAAAAAAAAAGAATTTCTTCACTTTTATATTAGTAACTTATGTGTGATCTTTGGTAAAATGCCAACAAACACATGAGCAAGAAATTAAAATGACTAAAAATTATCATTTCATCAGCTAAAGATGACTTCTTTAAGAACTAACAAAGTAATCTACATTTTCTATAGGACATTTTTTGTGCAATTAGACACATTAAATAAATAATTGTTTTACAAAAATGATCTCAATTTATGTACTCCACATTATCTATATAGAGGTTATGTTTTCAATCAATTATACATTTTTATTGTTGTTACTGATAATATCAATTATGTTGTATTCATCTTGTAGCACTTAAGTAATCAATTTTATATTTCCAAACATATCAATTTTTTCCAATTTTTGTTTTATAGTGAATATCTATATCCACTTTTATATACAAAAATCTTCACTTATTTGTATTATTTTTTAATTGTATTTTTTTCTTACGTGTCATTGTAATTTATTCTTTCTTCCTGGGTATTTTCCATAGTTTACAAAGGACTAAGATTCTCCCATCCTAATTTAAGCAATGAGGTTCAATTTTTTACCTGGTAGTCTGTGTATGTTTTATTAGTATGTCTTTCCTGTGTAAATATAAATCGATATATATTTAAACATATTTCTAAAAAATGTTTAAAGTAAAACTTCAAATGACCAGCAAATATAATTAGAAACAATATGGAGATTATGGTTTCAAAACATTGTGAATATTCATAAATGTTGCTCCTTTTATATCTTTCTCTTGTTCCTAGTAGCCTATCTTCCTTTACTCTATTTTTCTCCAATCTTGTTATGTTGACCCTGGACTTTGCCCCTCCTCCCACATCACCTTCTTTATCTACACATTTTATCACCCTCAGAAAGTCTTAGTGTCTGCCAATGTGATTCACTTCAAAGGCTGAGGCTATGTCTTGTGACTTCATACACAGTCATGGCCTGGGAAATAAGGCGACACAAGATTCCTCTTAATGGCTAAAGAACTAAAATGGATGACGAGATCACATGTTAAAAATGTTCATTTGCCTTTCATAAAACAAGTGACATACATTTATAATGATAATATACCATAGAATAGGAAAATGTGACATATTTTATGGAGCAAAGAAATCAGATGTAGAACTTGGGGTGCAGACTGCCTTGAACTCACTGAAATATATCCTATAACCAACTAGAGTAACCTTATAGTTGTAGAAATACCACTCTTTAGAGTTGAAAAGTATTGGAGATTTAAAATCATGCTTTTCATTAAATAGTTTAAGTCCTTACTAGTAAAAATTAAAAATGAAAGCAATACAAGAAGACATACTGTAAGAGTCCTGAAAAAATCATCCATATCTCCTGTATTTTCTCTCTGCCCTTAACTGTAACTTCCTAAGAAAAATTTCCTTCATGCAATCTGTAAAAAAGCTAATGATAAGCATGTAGGGATCATTGTCAGAGAACTCTTCAACTGAAATTCCTATTTGAATATCTCATAAAAGGATAATAGAATGTACTAAAATTTTAGAGTTAAAATCTATAGAAATGTAGAATTCTTGTGTTACAGTTGGAAGGTAAGACGAATCAGACAAATGTACTAATACAAACTTCTCTGAAATTTTACTGCCTTGCAACCATATCTGTTTTCAACTCAGCTAAAAACTTGGAGGTAATTACCTACAGAGATCATTCAAGGAAAGCAAATAATACATCTCAGATGTTAAGCACTAAATCAAGGACTTTGTAGACAATGTCATTCTGTGTTTACCTATAATTTATTTTGAGCTTATATATATTTTAGGTATATATTTAATAAATATGGTTATCTGATTATCATGTTTATAGCAAATTAGTGGTGGTAAGGGAGATGACTAAATGAATACACACCAACAAAAATAACAAATAAAATTACAAAGCAAATAAATATTTTTTGGTAAGCATTGGAATTTTAAGTAACCTATAATTAATCTAAGTATAATACTAGTAGAGCACCCCTGTAAAAATAATGCTACAAAAGCTTGCATTCATAGTGATTTCAGTAAGCAACTAAGAAAATCTTTAAATTATCACTTTTATTTAAAAAGTCATAGAAAAGTATTATCTATTTTAGAAATATGCCTTTCCACGTGGTTACAAAAAGTTTAAAGTTAAAAGCAGTAAATCTCTAGATAGCCAAAAGGCTTAGCTTACAGAATAAATTATTTCCCAAAGGTTTTGAAAAGCAAAGCTTTCATTCAGTGGAAAAGAATCTGAATAACAATAAAATAGTAACGTGTCACAAGGTAAAACATGATTAAACCTTTGAATGAAATATATAAGCAATTGCTGGAGGAGCTCACAAAACCATCATTGTGATGGGCAATTGACACTTGTGAGTTTTCAGCTAGACATTGAAGGAGAGAAAGATTCAGATACGCAAAAATGGAACCTTGATGGAAGGTTAGAAGTGCAGATGCCTTCTCAAAACTTTTAACAACTGCATTGTGTATTCAAGGGGCAGGTAACAATGGAAAGTAGCTGCTACTAGGAATGGTGAAAAATAATAATACCAGGGAACAATTTTTTAAATATAAGTGGTATCCTCTGTAGTTTTACATAGGAAATGAGAACTTATTAAATGCTTTGCTTAATATAGAGAAGTAACTTAATATAATGAGTTTTAGAAGAGATAAATGTGGAACCTCTATTCAGGATGGAGGAAAATTAATTTGGATGAAATGTAGAAGGGAAATATTTGCAAAACACTATTAAGAAAGATATCAACAGCAAATAAGCAAAAGTTGACAGTTCTGTGGGAGTGGAAGACAAGGAATGCCTTTCAGCCCACAGGGGATTCAGGGTTGGCCCCAGATGTTTTGCAAAATCAGAGTCTTGGGGAAGGAAGGACAGTAATTTGCCCAAGGTCACATCCTAATTAATGCTGAGACTAGAACTAAAGTCCTGATTCTCAGCCCAGAGATATCTTCTGTTTTGATAAGTATTTAAATTAGGTTCCTTTCTTTATTTGTTTTTTCTATAAAAGCATTAGCCTTCAGAAACTAGGCCAGGAGCCAAGAAATTGAGATTTCATTTCCTGTTCTATGCAGAACTGTTTTCTTACTGTCACTTAACCCAACGGTGCCTTTTCCCTACAGCTCTTAAATTAAGGTACAAAGAACATTTCTGTTAGATATTTGTTAAGGAGAAAAGCCATTCTTCTGAGAAGGAGGCAGAGTAACTGTGACTTTGCAAATGTAGCCTGTTGTGAAATACCCGGGAGTCAGCCGATTTCTCCATGTTATGATGGATTTTGGCATGAATACCATGAAAGGGAATGTGCATTATTCACAAAAATATGTTCTTCATATATATCATTTACTCTCCCGGGAAACGCATTTCTACTGAGCCAGCAATAAATTTCTACTAAAAAAAAAAAAAAAAAAAACTTGGAAAGAAGAATGTGTACAATTACATAAAATAAAAAGGGACTTTTCATGGACAAAGTCAAGCCTTCCATCATCGAGTCACAATTCCCTCTTCTTTTTTTGTGTGCTCCTGTGTTCATTTAGCGTGATGCTGTGTCAGCAAAGACCTCTCCATGAAGGCTGAAGGAAGTCAGCCGGGGACCCCAAGTTAACATATCTTCAACTTGCCCTTTGACAACACCAACATATTTCATTCTTTTCAGTAGTTCGTTTCATTTTTGTAATCAGGTTGTATTTGTGTCACACAACATATTCTTCTTGAGGCACTGTTTTTGACCTCTTTGATTTAGTTTCAATTTTTGCTTGCGCCTCCCCTTCAGGTTCCCTGTTGAGTTATATCTCTTTTTATGTTTATGCTCCCATTTGGCAATACTGTTAGGTTTTATGGCTGATTTTCACACTCACATTCCCAAAGTCACCCATTCAAAGTCAACACTCCTTTAGTTTCCTCAAGACGGTCTTCAGACAAAGCGCAATGCTGATAATCGAAAGCACGTCAGCAAGATGGACTTCCACCGTCTTGTCTTGTCTCTATTCTTTTAAAGCCAGGCTTCCCCCCAGGTGCTGTGTTTCTTTAATAGAGTTTTCAGTTTACTTTATGCTGCTGTCTTTTCGTGTCTGAAAATAGGGAGTAGGAAGCAAACAGAAGCAGGGGCGATTAGAGCAATCCTTCAGGACACTGCTGCCATCGTGGAACCCTGCTGTGATTTTCCATCCTAACTTTTATTATTTTTGCCACATTTGTGGTTTGGTGCTTAATTATCTTGAAGGGTCCAGTGCAAGAAAAGGGATGCCTTGACAGGTAGACAGAGCAGAGGGATGCAGAATGTCGGAGCAGGTGGATTTAGAGGGACAAGCCAACAAGCAAATGGTTGTGACTGGGCAGTCTGTCAGCAGTAACAGGGCCCTGGGCACCTGTCCAGAGGTTGAAAACAGACAGAAAAGCCAGCTCTGTCGTGCTGTGGAACGAGCTTCTGATACAGACCTCTGGGTGTACACACAATAATTAATCAGAGACAAAAACAAAACCAGACAAGAGTCTAGACGGGCACCAAGAATACAAGTCTGAATGGGTCCTGCAAACATGAGAGCATCCCAGATCTGGAGTCTGGGTCACAGCACTGTAGAAGATGGGTAGCCATGAGACCTTAGCAATGAAGTCCTCTTGGTGACACTGCTGTTGTCCTCTTTCACTAAGGTCAAGAGGGCCTTAAAGCTGGAATCACTCAGTCTTCAGACAGGCTGTGAAGGCGGCAAATCTAGTCAGAAAAGGAAGCAGGAGCTATTAGGCCAAGCTGAGAAAAACTTTCAACTTAAGAACAACGTTAACAGCAACCTAAAGAAGGACAACAGGACTAACTCAGAGAACAAATGAGTTCCTGTAGACACATTAAAACAGGGACAACACTAAAAATTACAGAATCATTTCTTGTGATGAAAACTCGCATCTACCTTGACTATTCTGCAAGCTGCAAAAGACTACACTTTCACCTGTAATCCCTCAGGCTCAGGAGACTGAGACAGGAGGATCACAAGTTCAACGCCGGGGCTCAACGACTTAGTGAGGCCCTGTCTCAAACTAAATAAAATAATAATAATAATAATAATAATAATAATAATAATAATATTGTGGATACGGCTCAGTGGTAAACATCAAGTGATTTCACAACCCTGGTTAAATATCCAGTACCAAAAATAAACAAACAAAAAAGCTGCCTTTTCTTAGGTAAAAATATATGCTTCCTTTCAACACAACAGCACTTGAAAAATGGCTTAGAGAGAGTTGGTGCTATACACCAGAATGAGCAAACACAGTAGTCTATACATGAGACCTCTTCTACTTTAACGGAAACTTCCAGAGTCTTCTCACAAGTAGACCATTGTGTTGCGTGAAGGACTGGGGGACATGCTCTTCTAGCCCTAAGAATTTACTTCATCAGAATTTAAGGGCGGGGGAATAGGTGTTTAGTCTGCAGACATTAGGTCCCATGATGAGTGGTTTTAATACAAGATCACTGCTTTTACCAGCTGCATAACTCTAACGTATGGAAACTCAAAGTCCTAAGTGATGAATCAAAAAGTGTATAATCCGACATATGACGATTCAATGAGAGGACAGAAAAATAGTATATGAAGAATATTCAATGCAAAATAAAGTGTGGTTCTCCTTAACCAATGACAGTATGGAATATGAAATAAGAAGGGTTAAATATCTTTTCTCTCTCTCTCTCTCTCTGATGGACAAATGTGACTGCTTTTGAATTATGCAAAACCCCAAACTGAAAAACCCCCAACTGCCCAGGCTGCCCCTACTAAAAGTGGACAGCTTGTCCTGTTGGTATCCACTGTCCACAGGCCTTCTGTATCTTTCCTCAGGGACTGAGGCTCCCAATGGAGAGAGTAGCTGACCTTAGCAGTAGATGGAATTACTTTCAGAAGCCACTTAACTTCTCTGTCAATGGCTGTTCCCAGTGACCACAGTGACCATAGTGACCACAGTCCCGGGGCAGGACATTCTCTCTGTGTCAGTCTCCATCCACACACGAGTGCATTCACAAACTGAATATAGTTCTGAGCAGCTGCTCTTGGCATAGCTCTGGGCTGAAGTTGAAAAGGGAGTGAGAACAGATGGGCAGGGCTCTAATCCTGCCCCCAGGTGAGGGCGGGCATTATGGGCCTGCAGAAAAATAACTAAATGAGAGGTTACTTACTTTTTCACATGAAAGTTCATCCCGAAGAAAGCAGAACAAGCAGGCTTTACAGAAACCTAGCCTGGTCATAACGTCTCAGAACTACTCCTGTTTCCATCTGTGCCATCTTTAACCTGTGGTTTTCAATTTCATGTTTTTAAAACAGGTGTCCCAAGTTCAATTTTACTTCTGAATTTCAGGTAAGATGAGAAGAATAATAAGGAAATTGTATGAAGAAAGTAAAACTTTCTTCAAAAATGACCGACAGATAGGGCTGGGGTTGTGGCTCAGTGGTAGAGCGCTCACCTAGCACATGCGAGGCCGGGGGTTCGATCCTCAGCACCACATAAAAATAAATAAAATGAAGGTATTGTGTACAACTACGACTAAATTAAAAAAAAAAAATACCAACAGATAAATGAATTCCCATTGGTCAAAATGTGTCGGTTGGCCTCAACCGATGAAGGAAGGGGGACAATTGTGTTTCAGCCAGGCATGGTGCTGTCCCAAAGCAAGCAGGCTTTGTTAATGAGACAGAGGGACTGGACAGTGAGCAGGCAGAGAGCAGCTTCTGCCACATCAGACGTTATCTCTGTCGAGAAAAGGACTGAACTGGCCTCACCTGACAAAATCTCTCTGACCAACAACTCTGATTCAAGAATGGCTAAAAGCCTGTCTTCTGGAATCTGATTCATGGGTTTGAGCCCTTGCCCTCTGGCCTTATAGCTCTGTGACTTAGGACAAGGGTTTAGCCTGACTATACCTTAGCCTCCTCACTTTACTAACAGTAAGGGTCCCTACCTCTGTGCACTGATATGAGGACTATCCCTGTACATGCAGATTCACTGGGCACTAAAACACAGACTGGCTTCCATCTTTGTATCTGCTGTATTTCATATTAATCTGGAAGACCATTTGTCTTACTTGGGCACCACATAGATACTTCTTCCGTGGATCAGGAGGCACTGACCATGGATGTGATTAATTCCGGTCGACTTGGTAGTCATTCTTCACTGTACTCTCATCCATGTACTCCTCGGGTGTGCTTCTGTTTTGTGTGAATGTGATTTATTGATTGATTGATTGCAGGGTATTTGTACAATACAAAACCTATGTGCATTCGAGGAAACCAAATCAATCTGTGCTCCATAAAGTTTGCAAAACTGCAGAGCTGAGAAACAAAACTCCCCTCTGTGGGTCAGAAGCAACTCTTACGTAGAGGCCTCTTACATGGAAATGATAATACAGGCATGCTGGTCCTCTCGTTTTCAACTCTGAGAACCTCATATTCCTTACTACCTTGTTATCACAAATGCATCTGAGTCCTTAGTTAACACCCTTTTTGAAAAGACTCCTTAAAATATTCAACCCAAACACCCACAATGAGCAAGAGGGACGATCAGTGATTCTGAATCTGGTTCTGGCAGTGACACTCTGTGGGGCAGTCCACAATCTACTCTCTGGGTCATTAACTTTCCCAACAGCTGCAGAATACCTCAAAGGAACACTTGGCTGCCTGGCTCTTGGCCCTCATCAGGGCCGTGGCTCTTTCTTTATTGCAGGGTATTTATACAATACAAAACCTATGAATCTTCCTAAGCCCAAATGACCGCTGGCCAGTGATGTCAGAGCCAGGGGCGAAGAGTTTGCAAGATTGTTCCTCTTTGGAGACGCCTGAGTTTCAAATACTTAAGTGCCCTGTGGTTTGAAAAATCTCAGGTGCCAATTCCTAAGCAAAGATCACTAAGGGTAAACTGAAAATTTTCTGTCATGCTGAATTCAAGTGTGAAGTGAACATCTCTGGTACATGAGGGAACGATTCTTCATCATTCACTACTCGTGTGTGATTCTTAATTTCAGTAAGATTATTGATAACATTGCTTCTGCCAATTGATTTGTTTGGGATGATGACCTTAAAGGAAAGCATATAACTTTCAATATTTCAATAAAAGAATTACTGTCTGCTTATGTTTTTGATAGATATTTTATCACATTAGGAAACTTCAAGATTAATAATGACTATGATCTGTCTACTTCTAAAGTCTGAAAAGGGTTCATATTTTAGGAAATGCTTAATGCTTTCTGTTTGGCATTATTTTTTTCCTTCCTAAATTAAACTCTGCTTTTTCATAAATCTTTATACATCATATGATTTGATTTATTTGTTTTTGGTTAGGGAAAGAGATGGGAGGTTGTGTGGTATTAGTAACTGAAGACAATGTGATTCCTCCATCCGATTCTCTCCTTTCTATAAGGGGTATCCACTAAGAGTTGCTATAGCTCTCTACATATTATAGTTTCCTACTTTTTTAAGATCATTAATCTCCACTTCTTGGAGGATTTTTTGTTTTTTACTTCAGGACAAATTTATATTGATAGATTATCAAACATCTTGGGTCCTCAAAGGGAAAAAAATATTTTAACCTCATTTCAATTATATTCTGTTACTAAATTACAAAATAAGCTTACCTTAATTATTATTATTTTGTTCTAGAAACCCATGTTACCATATAGAAATCTGATATCAGTCCAATTTGCATTCCTTAAATAATTGAGTTTTTGGTTTATCTTTATTTTTTTTTTTGTGCTTTCTGAAAGATATATTTGATTATTTACGTTCCCCAAATCCTTCTTTTCTCTCCTTCAAATTGTGGAAATAGCATTAATGATAAAATTACTGCTGGGTCAAATCTTTTATGACTCTTAACTTTGTATGATTTTTTTCTCTTTGTTTTTCTTTCCTTATTTTCTTCTCTTTTTTTTCTTTTTCTTTCTCCATTTCTTTCTTTTCTTGCCCTCCTTTCTTCCCTTCCTTTCTTTTTTCTTTTCTTCCTTTATTTCTTCTTCAACAATTCCTCTGTGTTGTCTTCAGGAACACACATTCAATCTTTGATAATTCCCACCAATCATTTAGCCCAGTTAGCATTGACGTATTTGGAGGGTGTGCTCTAATTTCCAAAATCTTTACCTGTTTCTCTCTTCTACTGACTTTGAGGAAAAGATTTTGCTACTTCCTGCATTCAGGAATTTACCTGTGGAGTGTGAGGGTAGTTTGTTTTGTCTCAGCATTGCTGTATGGAGAGCATGGTTGGGGGTTGGGGGTTGGGTGTTCTGGAAGACACGGTCTTCTGTTTATGTGTGAATGAGCATCCTAGCTGACCTGCATTGATACAACAATCTCCTGCCTCAGCACTGAATCTGCACTTTGCCAGGAAAGAGTAACTGGAACTTCGGATGAGAGGTGCTGGCCTTGGCAGAATCTTCCTGAGCATTCAGAAGGTTTGTGTTTTGGATGGCAGTATCATGACCCATGGCAGAAGTGAGGGTCAGAATATGCCCTCCCAGGGCCCATCTGGGAATTCCCTGTGAATGATCTCCCACTCTAGATAGTTGTGTTAATGCTGTCTCATCCTAGGATTAAAAGCAACATGGAGGTGGTTTATCTGAAGTTAATAAGAGCTTCGGAAACCCCCCTGGGTGAAACTGCTGTCTGCCTGTCATTGTGTGCTGCAGCTGGCCATTAAGGACTCTGCTCTCACACTTTTCTGCAGAATCTCAGGTTTTCGAAGTTCTCTCCTGCACACAGAGAAGACTAGAAAGTCTGCAGCTCTTGGTGTCTTGCAGCAGTCTGACCCAACCAGCATGGATTTCCTGAAACTCCTTACACTTTTTTTTTTTTTAATTAATGGCACCAGTCCCAGATTTTCAGTGCTGCAACAAATTTATTTCATTTTTAGAGTGTTTGGCAATGAAAGAGGTAAACTCACATTTTTCTTTTCCACCAAATACTTTTAAATACCCCATTTATTAAAGGCACTATTTTATAACATTTGAACATGTTTATCTCATTAAAATCTAAAAATGTGATATGTATAGAAATCATTTTATAAGACTTAATCAAATGATTCCAAATACTTAAGCATTTGAACATGAAATTTATGACCTTTTCATCTAAAACTGGGTTGCTCCTAAAAGATGCGCTAGTCTGAAATGAGCTTCTTTCCAAAAGTTGCTTTAAAGAGAGTTTCAGAAATATATAAATTTCCTGTGCATGGGTGAGTTAGTGAATTACACTGGAATTTCCTATGACCTTACTATAAAATTAGTGAAATATATTAGTGGAATATTTTATTGTGACCTTGGTATTTTAAGTAAAGTCACTTTTTTTCAGTGCTGGAGATGCAACCCAGGATATCACCTGTGCTAGGCAAGCACTCAACCATCAAGATACTCCAGCCCAACTAGAGTTGTTTCTAATTCATGTGTTCAAATAATCACACTCAAATAATGACATTGTACATACTAGTGATCCTCACATTAATAATCTTAATTTGCTGAAGAAGAGACAAATGCCTCGAGGTTGAGGAACCACTGGAAGTCAATGGCAGGGTCCTTGTTCTAAGCTAATAATTCTCTCAATTCTTTTCAAAAAGAAAATTTCTGGAGTAGAGTAATGTAAAAGCTATTCTCTTAATCAAACAACTTAATCTTGATTTTAAACCAACAAATCTAATTATAAATATAAAAAGTATTTCAAAAGTGCAATTATTACTTTTATTCTTATTGTTTGTGTGTAAAGCCTATGATACTTGGAAGTTCTGGGGACACTGAATTGAAGAAGCCCAAATTTTACAGCTGCCTTAATTGTTTACCAGATGGTGAGGGTTGAACTGTGCCTCTCCCAGCCCCCATAAAATGCCCATGTGGAGATTTTAACACTGAATACCTCAGAATGTGACTGTGTTTGGAGACAGAGCCTTAGAAAGAGACAAATTAGTTAAATCGTTGCTACAAATTGTACACTGATCCAATCATACTGGTGTCTGTACAAGAAGAGGACATTAAAACACAAGGACATTTCAGGCGTGCAGGTGTACAGAAAGAGGACCATGTGAGGACACACCAAGAGGTCAGCCCTCTGAAGCCACAGGGAGAGCTCAGAAGAAGTACCCAGCTGGCACCTTGATCTTGGAATTCCAGGCTCTAGAATTTGCAGAGTATAAACTTTTCTTGTTTAAATCAACCAGTCTGCTCACTCTTTCTTTCTTTCTTTCTCTCTCTCTCTCTCTCTTTCTTTCTTTTTTTGGCACCTCTAGAAAATTAATGCACTTGGGGACATCAACTGATACAATTATATCAACATTAAATTTAAAGTCTCACTGGAAAACAATAGGTGACTAGGTTTTATAGGATTGTTTACCTTGAATTGTGACATATTTTCTCACTGTTCCTTTAAGGATAATACAAACTCCTTTGTCTGATTTAAAAATAGGCTATCCAGTACCTCAAGCTGTCCAACAATGTCATCAAACAGTAAATTTAAGAAAAGAGGTAGAACAAGATACCTCTCAGTAGGCACAATATATATCACAAGGTATCTAGACAAAAGTTTAATTATTCTACTCATTAAAAGAATCTCAGGAACTCTCTTATTTGCTTTTACATTAGATACAATCTGACACAATTTGGTTAAATAGCTTTCAAATTGATGCCATTATATAACATTAATGTAAAAATGGGGAGAAGGAGGAATCCTGAGAAGCATGATAACATCACACAATTTAATAATCTGCATCCTCACATCAATTTAAAAGAGCAGAAAATCTAAAACATTAAGCTCAGTAGCTGAGGTAGAATACAACCATGTCTTTGATAATTTTATTGTAATAAATTACCATAGAATCAATAACTGAGGTCCTTAATGGTGATCTAAGTTCATTTAGAAGACAGAATATTATAATCTGTAACCATGATAGTAAAAAATATTTTTGATTACTCTCTTTTAAAATTATTTACATAAATGAATTTTTTTAAAGTAAACCCTCAACCATGTAGAAATATGCTTCCTTTGGACTTCAGCATAATTCATTTCTGAAGACTTAATTTCTTAATTTATTATTTATTTAACTCTGTACTTTATATATAACACAACATGAATTTTGAGGAATACAAGTGAAAAAAATAATACTATTTTAAATTATAACAGCATTAAAATAAAATCATGTGTGGTGCAGGTTTTAAAGACACTAAGATGTGAAGTTCTAAGTATAGAGGCTGATCAAAATAGAACTGGGATATACTACAGGTGAAAATTTAAAATGTCATTGCAAAGATGAAAGGGAAAAGCGGTCTGCAAAAGCACAGTCACCTAACAGCATATCCCATAGATTCTAATTTTAATAATAAAATGGAAATAAATCTTGGAATGTCTAACATGGTAGGTATTTTATATGAGCCATGCAATCCAGTTTATCCAGGATTTTAGCGCACGCATGCGTGTGCACACACACATGCATACACACATGCACAGAGTCTCTCTCTTTGCTTCCTGGTCCATTATGTGAGCACTTATAGCACCATTCACTCCTGCCATGATGTATTGTCCTCACCAGAAGCCCAAAGCCCAATCTTGGGCTGGAACCTCTAGAAAAATCAGTCAAATAACCCTTTTTTTTAGTAAATTAATTGCTCTAGATATTTTATTATAACATGAAACTAGCTAATATAGTCTGGATATTTCTGCTCCCAATATAAGATTACAATTTTACCATCATCTCTCCTTGTTCCTTTTTGTAAATTATTATTAAATTATTATCTATTTTAAATGTATGTGTGTGTGTGTGTGTGGGGTGTGGTTTCTAATTAACTAGTGTTCTTATAGTTGCAGAAAGGAGAACCAATGTCTATAATACTTAAATAAATAAATAAATTGGAAAGGCAAAATAATAAAAGTGGAAAAAGTTTTCCAGTAGCTTCCATTACAACATGGGTATCAATTTAGTTCTAACCTGAGATGTCCTGGATATTTAAATGTCCAACTTAGGGGAGAACAACAATTTTGAGCGTCCCTTTAGGTTCACCAATTCATTGCATCACTAAATAGACTTATAAAACATTTTTCCAGCAAAAAAAATAAAACAAGTAAGAATGGAAATAATGTACAAAATTTTGTGATGAATCTAAGCTGCTAGGATCACGGAATCTGCTTTAGCCTGTCCACTCCTACCCTGCCACCTTGATTTTCCATCCAATAATTTTAGGGAAACAATTTTTGTTGTTGTGAGTGGTGGTGTTTTTATTTATTTATTTATTTATTTTTTACTTGTTGATGGACCTTTATTTTATTAATTTATATGTGGTGCTGAGAATCAAACCCAGTGCTTCACACATGCTAGGCAAGCGCTCTACCACTGAGCCACAACCCCAGCCCTGGTGTTGGTATTCCAAACCAAAAGTTAAAACAATGAATAAGGAAGAATGGGTTTAAGTAAATGCTTTAGTGCCTGTTTGGCAAACCTACACCAGAGGAAATACTGCTGAATATTTGAGCAGAGCAAGGTGTTGGCAAGCCCGGGAGTCTATTCTTCACCCTCGTCTGCTAAACACTTTTTAAATGTTCATAAATTGTTTGGAACTTTAATAAAACACAATCAGGAGAAAAAGATAAAGGTGAATCAACTTTTAATAAAGGATGTGTAAATGAGACAAATAGAGATAAAAATAAATGTGTGCATGTGTGTGTGAGTGAAATGCAGATTAGATTTTCTCACTCCCCTGATTCATTTAATTCAGTGGCCTCCAACTGTTCCTGGGGTTGTTCTTCCTTTGCTCTTGCTCAGGCCACAGCGTTCAACATAATATGGTCCTTGCCATCTTCATGGGACCTCAGAACACAAGTTACAATGGCTTCCTTTCAAATTCACAAAATCACTGTGCTCCTCATGGCCATAGGGTGGCAGCTGAAATTCCCTGCATTGGCTTGTTCTTTCTCCCACTCTCATCTAGGTAACTTGTAATCTTCCTTGACAACACATCTCAAACATCACAGGACTTTGAGAACTTCTTGAACTCCCTTGCCAGAGGTCATCACAGCCATTGGCCTTTGTGGCAGTAACATTGAATTGAATTTGAATTGAACAGCCCATCAGGGCGAATGACACCATTATGAACTGACATGCTTACCCACAGGAATGAATTGCTATACAGCAAGAGCGGTGCTTTTCTTGCTCACTGATATGGCCCTGAATCCTAGTATACTACCTCACGCAGTGAGGGCTATCAAAAACTGCGTGCTGAGAATCTGATGACTGGAAGGATGGGACAAATGGCAGAAAACAACAGAATTGTTAGTGATGGGGTGTACCTATTGCAAAGGTCAGCTGTACCTCCACACCACAAGAAAAAAAAAAACATTCATAATAATAACTGTTAAGCTGACCTAGAGTTTTAGAAAACAAAACTCACTGTTTTTCCAGAGAAGTCCCTGAGTTAAATACATTGCTAAAGTACGATGTCAATAACAAGAGAATAGTTAGCTTACTCCATCTCTGTTCTGAATGAATTTACCCATCCCCACAGTAGTAGGTTTAGCCCTGCATCTCAGAATCAAAACAGACACTAGAATATTAAAGAAAGGCAGGGGGAGGTGGCATACGTCATAAAATAATAGCTGGAGAGACTCTAGATACTGAAGCTTTTCCAAATATCTGAAGAACTCTTCTGGTAGAGGGGGTAGACTTAATTTTTTTAAAGAGAGAGAGAGAGAGAGAGAGAGAGAGAGAGAGAGAGAGAGAGAGAGAAGGTTATTCTTTTTGTTTACAAAAGGAAAAAAGGATAAATTTTTGTTCAAAATAAGAAAAAAATTGTTGGCAATGAAAAATCAAATAATCTCAGTTATATGCTCCCATGTGGGACATTGTGTTCCTACCACAGTGAGATCCAAAGCACCAGCTACAGGACCAAGCTTGGGTCCAAGGTCTAGGCTAGTAATGACAGGAGGAGATGAGATCTGACAGGTTTTGTTTCCTGACAGTCTTTTTAGTTTGACATAAAAAAATGTCAGTTTTTCTTGCATAGGCAAAGATCACAATAAAAGACAACATCATGCTAAACCATTTTACATGTAAATTGTTTGCATGTTCCATAATGAGCTATTAGAAAGAAAGCCAATTTATATTTCAAACTAACATCAGTACTTAAATTGGACTGCAGTGATAAGGTATTTCAGTACCATTATACAGTTTGTACTGTCTGAATTAATGTCATTTCAATTTTGTCATTAAAAAAAAGGTGTCTGTATCAGTTTGGCTTGAAGAAGTTTCTGGAAATCTTACTATTATAGGAACACATTTTGAACTAAGCCAATTGATTCCATATGCTCCTGAAGAATTACCCATTAACATATGTCGATGTCTAGACGTTATTTGTTGGAATGCCTACACTTTTTGAAAAAAGTTCCAAAATAAATCTGGGTCTGGAATACCCTCAAATTTATTCTGGTTGTCTGATTTATTAATCTCTTAGTAAGACTTATTAGTGAACTTCTACTTCTCTCAAATCTTTTATAAGTGTGTGTATGCGTAAAATTTAAAACAACACATGACAGAGTCAAGTTTAAAACAAAACTGGAATAGACAAGAAATGTTTAATTTTAAAAGACTACTTTTCACAGATTCCGATCTTTACCTTCTCATATGCACAAATTTCCCAAGATCTTTGTTCAAAGTTGTTAAAAAGTGGACTGTTCAGGCTAAAAGTACCATGAGCTGTATTTTGAAGTTATAGTTCATTATGAATGTTTAGTTGCATTGATTTTTATATGGGACATGGAGAGGTTTGTGGAGGACTTCATAGTATAACACATCACATCTACTAACAGACAGATCCACTGTCTAATCTGTTGCTGTGTCTTTAGTATAAACATGCTACTTCTAGTCTCTTTGTTCTCAAAAATCTGTGTAAATCATTTAAAATTGGGTCCACCTGCAACATTATTCCATCCAAACCTAAACAGGGCCAAACTCCAAATCCACAGGGATTATTCTCACTTGTTTTAGTTATTTTTTCTCACCCTGACATTTTATTTTTTCATGAATTTATTTCAATATATTTATTATTCACCATACTCTATTATTACACTTCCTCCTACCAACAAACCTCCATTCCATAACAGTGCCAGAGGAGTGGAGAGCAGACTGCCTCCGGCCCCTAACTTGGATACCCATGTCCCCTTCCTCTGTCCCACATGGCTGCCCCTCTTACCACTTCTCCTTTAATAATTCTCACCTTCAGGGATTTCAAAGATGGGACTTTTGATTGCTTTTCTATTTTTATTTTTTATTTTTTATGGTGGTGGGAATTGAATCAAGCATTTCACACATGCTAGGCCAATGCTCTGAGCTACATCCCAGACTAAGATGGAACTTTTGAAATGAGTTTTTTCCTACCTTTGTCTTTGAATAAAACCTATTTTCCTACCAAATTGACTCTGAATATTTCTGGTACAGTGAGCATTGAGCCTCTATCTCCCCTGGCTTGTACAGTTCCAACCAGTAATACTACCTCTCTCTCCGAGTATATGCTCAATAAATATTTATTGAGGAAAGACTGAGGTAGTCAAGATTTTCTCCACTTTATAGATAATCAGAAATTCAATGAGTTTAATTAACATGCCCAATTTCACACAGTAGTGACAGAAGTAGGACTCCAACCTTGAAATTCTTAACTTCCAAGCTCAGTCTCTACTATTTTGCTCTAACATTTCCATATAACTCAAGAATTGGATTCTTTATTCTCAGCTCCACATGCCAAATAAAATATCTTAGAATTCCACCAGCATGAGCAACTTTTAAAGTAATGCTTTCTCTGGTATGAGTCATAATAACACATTTCACATTTCACATTCAAAAGAAACAATACTCTCACCAGGACTATGAGAAGTAGGAGGTTTGAGATTACCCTGCATTTTTCTCATCTATTCTTATCTCTCCATATTGATTTACAGATAAACCAGAACTTTTTTTATGAAATATAAATTTTTGCACAATTTTCCTCTGTGAGATTAACAGCCCATCTACAAATGTGAAATGGTATTTCAAACAATTTGGAAACACAGAATTCTAATATTTCTTTTCCTTTTACCTTCATGTTTAGGAAGTAAAGACTTGTTTTTGTTGGTAAATAGAAGCATTAAATTCTACCTTGTTGTGAATCAGTGGGCACCACTTGAATTTCTTGTAGAATATGAAGTCTGCTGACTCTGACAGAGGGCCTGGGCTTGACTAAACCTCAGGCCTAACTGCAGACTCCAACATCTCTTTTCTTAGAGCAAGTACTTCACAAAGCTAATGGACTTTTTCTCAAACCCTTTGACATGTAATCTTTTTAAAAACCTCTTTTGGGGTTTAAAACACAGGAATGTCTACCTGAAGGACCTGGGAATCGTCTTTTAAAATTCACCCACTGAAAAAGATGGCACTTCTGTCTTCTAGCCTCTGTGGACAGCAGAGGTACAACTTTAGATAGCGCCAACTAGGGAACCCAAAGGCCCGATCACAGAGAGTGGATGCCAACCAGGCTCCAGGTCCCCAGTCTCCTCTGAGCCACACCTTTGCTTCTTCTTCCACTATGAGGATGCTTGGTTGGACCTGGGGGGTAA
Organism: Marmota marmota marmota; assembly: GCF_001458135.2. Lineage (NCBI taxonomy): Eukaryota > Metazoa > Chordata > Mammalia > Rodentia > Sciuridae > Marmota > Marmota marmota. The sequence continues at coordinate 1,991,513 of NW_025999991.1, read as the reverse complement.
TCCATGATCATTTCCCCCAATTAGTCAAAGTACTTCTCTTTGCCATGCCACATATTCACAGATTCTAGGGATCAGGAGGTGGACATATTGGGGAGGCATTTCTTCTGCCTACCACACACATCCTGTACATGTTTTTTTTTTTTTTTTTCCTTCTTCTTCTTTACTCTGAAAAATTCTAGATTACTAAGACATTAAAACTCGATACCATCAATCCTTAGCAAATTTAAGTACTCTACTAATTAATGATGTTCGGGGCACAAAAAAGAAAATGCAGTGCTCTGAAGTGTGGAAATGGATAGTATATTTGTAAATTTGTGGGTCTTCAGAACTCTATGTAAACACTTCTCAACTGAACGAATCCATTGGTCACATATCATATGCAAAACTCTGTACTTTTGACTGTTAATAAAGCAAAATAGTTTGCCTATTAAAATTGCAATATGGTGAAAATGAAGCATAATAAAAAGTATACAAATACTCCTTTAACATCTAAAATTTTTAAATATGTCAATATAAATGTATTCCAAATCTGTAATGATTGTTTTACTTAACAAATGAGGAAAATGATATTTGTCTTTTATTTTTCCTCTTTGATTGCAGGGCTATGTTGAACATGAATTTTATTTTGGATCTTAATGAAAAATAATATTGAGCAAGAGACATATTTAAAACCAATGTAGAAAATACCTCAAAATGACGTTAGTCACTTCTCTAAGGTTAACTGAATAGCCTTGAAGTAACCCGAAATTTCAACATTTTAATATTTCTCTGTGATTTGTTTGTTCTTTGAGATATGGAATTTTAACATTATTGTCTCATATTTAATCTTATGGAAACTGAATGTGAGTTTAACACATTCAAATATGTATGTAAATATAAATATATAGACACACACACACCCAGTGATCATTATGGTTAGCCAAACTTTCTCACCTAGAAGATACCAATGATTATTATTATTATTATTATTATTATTATTGTTGTTGTTATTGTTATTATTATTTTGCTACCAAGGATTGAGCTCAGGGGCACTCAACCACTGAGCCACATCCCCAGCCCTATTTTGTATTTTTTATTTCAAGACAGGGTCTCACTGAGTTGCTTAGTGTCTTGCCTTTTTGAGGCACTTTGAACTTGCAATCCTCCTGCCTCAGTATTCTGAGCCACTGGGATTACAGGCATGCGCCCAGCTAAAGATGCTGATAATTCTTGTTTAGAAAGTTTATAATATTCTAAAGCAAGGTAAAGCAGAACTATGAAGCACTTCACTAAAAAAGTAGAAAAGGCCATTTCTGTCATAGTTTCATCCTTACGTAGTCTTAACCTCTTAACCCTATACCAGCTAGTCTTCTTTTGGCTTGAATATTTGCAACATTTTCTTTCTTTCTTTCCTTTTTTTTAGTCATTAACATTTTCTAGGCCTTAGAATTTGGGAATCACAAACCAAGAGTTTCAGGATTACACAATGATTTCATTGTTTGATTTTTATTCAAATGAAGAGAGGAAGGCAAAGTTATATCCTCAGTTTAAGGCTTATAGTCTAGTACTTTTATAGTCTAGTACTTTTGACAGGTAGAGAAACTACCTATTTCTCAGGGAGTCAACACTGGATATCATTTCCTAGTAAGATCTGGTGCATGCTTCTCTAGACACTAATACTGTGCTGATTGCAGCTCCATCTATATAAAAACTTCCAAATTAACTTAGGTCTTCCCAATTGCAATTGTTTAAATATAATTTAAAGCAGCTGTTGATACATAATATTTTAAGTTTCCTAGTTAAAATTATGCAATTTATGTTAAATTGTTACCAATACTATTATAATCATCTCATCATCAGTGATAACAGACATTAAAATTGTGATGTACATCTTTCAAGAATTTTTTCTCTGCAGATACTGAAAATGAGAAGTTTATAAAATTGTATTAAAATCTATACATTCTGAATTCCTTCCGACTGCCAGGTCTTTCTTTCCAACCCATCCTTTTGAAAATAGATTCTGTTATTCATTTCTTCATTAACAGTCACTTGCTATGAATTCCCTTTCCTTCTATGTGTTAAAGAAGCATTTATTTCCTCTCTGAAGTATATTGTAGCTTGGAGATTATAGATAATGGTAAAGCTGTATTTCTAGGTATTTCTGATTTTATCAGAGAATGAGGGAGATATTAATTCTACATGCAGCCATTAATCTCTCTAGTTTCCCATGCACTGTCCCCGCTGGTGTGAACTTAAGGGAATATACACAGGTTGTGATTTTTTGAAAATTTTCCTTCCTGATCTCTCCTTCACATGTTTGAGTCCATGGAAGGTAGGAATTATGGTTTTCATCTTTAAATTTTCTTAATTTTTGCAGATTCTGTTACATAGTCGCTCAACAAATTGCTGCATTACCTTCAATGGCAAGCAAAACCACGATGAATTTTGATAGGTTCCAGAATTCACAAATGTGAGTACAGAATATGTACTGTTGAGAAGATTGAGAAAGATCCCATTTTATCCAATTCCGAAGCATTGTTCTAAATCATGTTATGCTCTTTTTTCCTTGTTCCTCACCTAGATAGCAATCAACTGATATTGTAATTCTAAATACATAGACTTGAAATTTTGCATTGAGATTTTGGGGCTTTTGTACCTTTTGAGAATAGTAAGAGAAAAATAGCACTAAATTGGTTTCACTGGAAGTCTTGAAACACCAAAAGTAAATTTGACCACAGGCAAAAAAGTCCATGAAGGAAGATTTTCTGTACCCGTGGTTCTAATTAGCAATTTGTTCCGAGGAGCTAATTTTCGATTTTATTTAGCTGAAGAGTTTTAGATTTGCTTTAGCTGAGTTCAGCATAGCTGCTTTGGAGTAAGCTGGTAAGTTCAGGCCTGGAATGCTCATAATAAATGATAGGGTAGTAATTAAATGTGGTAGAAATAACCAAAGAACTATTTCGGTTGTCAGGAAAAAAAGAATTAAAGTTTAAGTAATATTTCTTGAAAACTCATTTGAGTTTCTTCAACTGTTTTAAACTTTATGCAAAAACACCCTCATAAACCAACATCAATATATAAAGATTGAAGGACTGTCTTCAAACTGTCAGAAATCAAATAAGAAATTCAGGACTCTTCATGAGAATCCTCTGTCAAAAGACTTAAGTACTGGATAAAAACAGTGATCTTAGTGGTGTAAGGGCCTCCTTGATTATTATTCACTCTTCTTGACTCTTCTAAAAGCTGGCTTCGTGCCTCTGTGGTCTGTATATTTACTCTCACAGTGTGATGTGGCTTTTGATGCATAAAAACTATAAGTACAGGAAATAGGGAAGTAAGAACATGAAGGGTAAAAAAGCGAGGAACAATAACAGAAATAGAGGAAGAGAGAAACAGAGTTGATGATTCAGCAGGCCAAATTTCTGAACCTTTTGAAGCCTTCAAATTGTGCTGGAGTGAACAAGAGCAGAGAGTTTGTAGCTGAGAAGCATTTTTCCTCCTCCATCCTGTCTGAAATTCTTAAAATGCAGGGTGATGCATCTATCCAAAATGTTTTCTTTGTGATATACTTTTATTAACTTGAAAACAAGGTAAGATAATATTACTACAAGATGGAAGTAAAATTATATATGGATGTATTAGTGCCAGGAAATTTTGAGTTCTAAATAACTTTTAAAGGAGAAAGAAAAAAATATATAGCAAAATTATCTCATTTTACATTACTCTTAAATTTGCTGCCAAATCTATGAAGTATTCATTTCTGACTTACACTTTTTCTCATTAGTCTTCCAAGTTTCTAGCGATAGCAGGCTCAGAGAAGCTCTGCTTTCCACCAGAAATATAATGATCAAGGCACTTAAAGATTTCAGGCAGAGTTTTATCTCCAATGAATCAGTAGGATATGTACTCCCCAATTAAAAGAAGCAAACATTTATTTCAGAATGGCAAACAATAATCTCTACTTCGATCTCTATATTAAATAAGTAAGACTGGGTAGTTAAATATAATGGTGTAAATTGTGAATTGTTCTGTTATTTTATAGATGCTTTATTACAGTGATGTAAAGAAAACTTTCTTTTTTTTTTTCCAGTAATAGGGATTGAACTCATGGGCACACATTTCCAGTCCTATTTTGTATTTTTTATTTAGAGACAGGGTCTCACTGAGTAGCTTAGGGCCTCACTGTTGCTGCTGAGGCTGGCTTTTAACTTGTGATCCTCCTGCCTCAGCCTCTCGAGCCAGCAGGATTATAGGTGTGGCCACACGCCTGGCGAAAAGCTTCTATTTTAACACTTTCTGGAGATCCAAATATGTTCCAGTGAAAGGGCAGATGTTCCAAGCATTACAAGAATGGTCCTCTTAGTTACACATCAATATACATAAAGTCCTTATAGAGGAAAACAATTCTGTGACTGCTCCCCAAGCAAGAAATGGTGGAGTGCATTGATATGCTTTTCTCTTTCAGTAGACCTCTGGTCACTTCTTTAGCAATCTGTCTTTATGTTTCACCTGAACCACAGACACTGATTTATCTAAAAGTCTTATTGCTGTCATTTCTAAAACTTGGGGAATGTGCACACATCACCATGTGCACATTCTTACCCACTGGAGGCCAATTGTACTAGTAATACAACAAATAGCAATGATTGGAGACACTAGCCAAAACAAGAGGCCAAATTAATATGTATTCAGGCCACTTGCTTTTGTGATGTGTCTTCTCTCTCTCTGTTTCTCTCTCCTCCTCCCTCCCTCCATCTCGTTCTTTCCCTTCTTGTCTATCTAATTATGCTTTGTCTACAACCATAAGTTGCTCTTCCACTTGTGGTAATGTGTGCAGATTCGCTACTTAAAGGGTAAATTGCTAGAATATGTACTGCTTGGATATTTTCATATCTAAACATAGTGTATATCTATCTGGGCTTTACTATCACCTTCTACAAATGACATCAATAATAGTATTCACATCACACTTCTCTATCAAAAACAAGATGACATTTGGACATATTATATGAAACTTATGGACCTTTTTAGAAAAGCTTTGGCTACTTATTAAATTGAGGTTAAATCAAATATTGAGGACTCTTAAGAATGAGACACTGGCAATATTTCATAATAAAGTCCATTCTGTACTTTTCGACTCACAATTCAATTCCTTTCCTTGCCTTTTGCACAAGAGAGCAGGCTATTTACAGTGCTCTAAATGCAGGCTACCAAGAGAACAATTGTTTGTCTTGAATCCTGTGTTTTAACTCCAGGACCTGCCAGGGCTTTCTGAGCTAGAGAATGATATCAATATATCGAGGTGTATGAATATTTCACTCAGTTGAACAATCAACCTTGTATGATGGGAAGGATGCATAAACTTTGGAAATCAAGGGGATGAGGGTCACATCTGGCTGGTCAGTCCTCTGTAATGGTGTATCATAGCCCCATGGAATCTGCAGGCTGGCTGCCTGAATGGGGAAGGATATATTGAATGGAGGGCATATGTTGAAACCACTCTTCCCAGAATGACTGAGTCCTGAGACACTGCCTCAAGAGGCCAGGAGGGCCCAATTTCTTCATGTTAAGACCTGTGCTGACTTGCTGTAGAACTTCTAGCTACTCTCAGAGTCCTGGAGAAGAGACCCATTTCTCATGTGCACATGAAGAGGTCACTTTTCCTGCGCCCTTTCTCTCTCTCCCTCCCCGTCTCTCTCTCCCTGTGCTTCCTCTCAAAAGCCCTCAGAAGTTCTTCCCAGTGAAGTGACTTAGAGTGAGGCATTATAAAGTAATAGATTGAGTCACTTCTCTTGAAAATTATTACTCAACAAGAATTGTTTAGAGGGGGACATTGAAGGTTATATAAGCATAGTTTAGACTGAGGAATCAAAATTTTCAAAATTCTTATTGATTTTTTTCTTAAATCTCAAAGGCTTAGCTACCTTCATATAAATATTTAATGAAAGGGAAAATATAGTTTTCAAAATCACTAAGCATGAAAAGGCATTTTGTCACTGCCTGCTTTTGAAATTTTGGGCTACCCCCTCCTCTCTTTACTGGAGGGGAAAAAATGCTAGGAAAAAAATGATTTTTATGACTTTTCCAGAATTTTAGAGTAATTTCTTCCATAACTGAGATCATTCTCCAGTGGCATTTTCATTCAGAAAAACCACAAACATTTTATGTCTTTTTCCTCATGTGAATTTTAATGGAAAACTGTGTCAAAATAAAAAGATGCTCATACACAAGCTGTTTAGAGATTGCCATGAGCTAAATTTCATGGTGTTTTGAATAAGTCTTTGAAACTGCTCTTTGAATTTGCCCTAAAGGACACTAAAGCTTAATTAATTATTAACGACTTTTAGGGAGAGGAGTATAAAAATAAATCCTTTCTCCACCAAGTACATTACAACTCACATGCTTCACATAACCACACATGACCCACTGATGCCCACATCTGGCTCTTGCATCAGCAAATACCACACAGTATTAGTGGAGGTCGCCTGTGCCCTGACTCACTACGCTTTCTCCTCCTTCAAGGGTTTCCGTTCCACCTTATTCCTGCCATTGAGATAAAAAATAGCCTCATAACTTGTTCCTGTCACAAGTGCTCTACTCTCTTCTAAGACTTTAAAATCTCAAACTCCTGTAATTGACTTCCCCTTATGTACCATGGTAGATGTAGATGATTTAAGGGCTAAGAAATCACCATTTACATATAATAGGCTTATGGCTGATTTTCACATATTTTTAGGCCTTCTACTAAAAAATACAACTCATTTGGGAATGCAAAATAAAAAAAAAACATTTTTTGCATTTCTCTACACATTTACCCTAGCTCAGAAATTAATACCACGGTCATGTAGAATCAAGATTAGTTTGGTAGTTCATATTCATACTGTTTTTTTTTTCCTGAGAATGCATTGCTGTTTGTCATTCAAGGTTTTCAGAAGGTAAAGCCCATTCATGCCATGCAGAAGCGTAACTAGGACAGTGTTCATATGCCAAGCCAGACAGCTGAGAACATCTGTCCTGTGCTTCCAACTGAAAGTGTCCCAGTGAGCTTAATTTTCTGTTGGAAAGACTGGTGGCATCCTTAGGACTGGGAGGGCTGGGTTAGTTGTGAAGCTCACATTGAAATTGAGGTAAATCTAAGAAATGAACATGGGTCAAGTACATATCCTAACATGGTGTCACAAATTAGAAACCAGGCAGGCCACCATATGCTAGAGCGTGGCTAATGGGCTGGAATCTGACTTTCACTAAGTACTCAGAATGAAATGAGATGGTAGTCAGGAAGAACGTCTCTGAGATCAATTTATGAAAGTTTTACTTTGGGTTAACACTGTACTATAGAGGAATTGAACAACTGAGTTAGTTTGTTTTTCTGTTTTTGTTTTATTTTTCCACAAAGCATTTCAATGACAAAGCAATAATTACAACACAGCCAGTTTCTAATTATAACTTATCATGGTGTATTCCTTTAATAATACAGCTTATCTTTATCAGAAAAACCGTGGTGTTTCAGAGCTGGAAGGAACCTATAGGCCCAGCCAACCAAATCTATTTTTCTCATTAAAAAAAAAAGCTGAACTAAGGTCAAGAGTGTAAATGACTTGCTTACACAGCAGGGAGAAAGTGTTCAAACCAAATCTATAACACAGGATACAATTTTCAGGCTAATCCATACTCTCTTAAGTTACTGGTAGTCTATCTACTTCAGAAGACAGTTTTTTGAAGTATTATGGTTTAGAGCCCATTTGTATTAATGAGGCAATAGCAGTGTTGTAGACTGAATGCTTGTGTTCCCCCAAACTCATACTTTAAGTCATGACCACAATGTAGTGGTATTAGAAGGTAGGCCCTGTGCGTGGTGATTAGCTTTGGATGAGACCATAAGGCTGGAGCCTTTTGATGGTATTAGCCCTTAAAATAAGAGGAAGAATGGGCCAATTTTTCTCTGATGTCCTGTGAGGATATAGTAGCTGTGTGTCTGTCTACAAGCCCCGAAGGAGACTTCACCAAGAACCTAGTAATGCTGGCACTCTGACCCTGAACTTCTAAACTCCAGAACTGTGAGACATAAATGTTTGTTGTTCAAGCCTTTTGGTCTGGTATTTTGTTATAGCTGCTCAGGAAGATGAAAGCAAGCAACGTGCTCAGAGAGGCCTGCTGTGGCCATTACACAGCATGGCCTACAAGTGCTGACTTGGGAGCACCCTCTTCTGTTGTCCTCCACAACCTAGGGATCACCATCTGGACTGGCACTGCCACTTTGAGACTATATTTGATGATACCGACTGACTAGATGGCCTAAATTTGTTCCTGACATAGCACAGTTCCCTGACAAACACTGCAAAGCTGTTGAGTACCAATAAATTCCCCTTTGAGAGGAGAATGAAATCTACATTCCCATCTATTCTGAGCTAATTTCAACAAGACAATATTTTTAAAACAATTCTATTGACCCAAGTATTCAAATATTTTTTAAAATTTAAACAAATCCAAGTTCTTCATAAGTTACTTGGATTTGAAATTACCATACTTTTTCAATTATTTATGAGAAACACCTACTTCTGATATAGAAATCTCAAACTATTCTGGCTTTATGCACCTGTAGTTCAGTATTCCTGGGATTTGGGAGGAAAATGTTTTGAGTAGATATTAGTCAAATCTTGGACATAGCAGGAACTATTATGAAATAATTTGTCTTTTACTTGACTTTCTTATATCAAATCTTGATATTTGTACATGCTAAAAAATATTTCGGGAGCAAGAATTTTATATGAAATCCTGCACTAAGCAAACTGAAATTCTAAAATAAAAGTAGAGACAGCTACATTACATAATAAATAACATATGATGCAGAGTGAGGCACAAATACAAATGATTCTAATTCAGAGAATCAGAATCTAATTCAGAGAATGTTGTGTAATGGGTGGAAAGTAATTGCTATGGGAGTATAAGGAAAAGGTCACCATCGTGGTCCTGGGTAATACAGGGTAATGTGAAGACGTCCACAATAAGGAAAACGAGAGATGAAATATTTTATAGAAAGAACTCATGGTAGAAGTGAATGTAGATAGAAGTCAGAACACCTTCCAGACCTGAGCCCTCATGTACTTCAAGGCTCAATAGGACAGGGAGGTGAAGGGTAGACCAAGAAGAGAGACTGAGAAACAATGACTCACTAACCAAGAGAGAAACCACAGAGTGTAGCGTTTCCTGTAAGCTCAGTGAGCAGAGTGTTTCCAAAAGGCAAAAGTGACACAATATGGAATTGCCACTGGCAGGTCAAATAAGAGGAAGGCCAAGAATGTGCTCAGCCATGTCTGGATGTCTACTGACTTGCACAATAGCAGTGGGGGGGAGGAAGGGGGATATAGCCTCACTGAAGTGGATCGTTAAAAGATGTCAGTGTTTCTGGCTTGCTGAACATGGTCCAGGTTTGTACTAACCTTCCATAATTATTAACAGTATTTGTTTTTGCTCTCAATAACATCTTGGTTAGCCAAAAATCTAAGTCATCATTTAGTTAAATAAAGAATAGGAGGAAACAAATTGAAGACAGCAAACAAAGAAGTTCTACTGAAAGAGAGAGTAGAGAAGCAGCAAGAGTGGAACTGGATCAGGAGAGGGTTTTGTTTGTTTTCTAAGGACTGAGAACTGACCGCAGTGTCTTATGCAGATGGATATGTTCATGTGGAGAAGGGAATCTGATGATGATGTGGAGATAAGGAAGTTGTAGCGCCCTCAGGAGGAGGACAGGATGCCATGCACCAGGGAAGGGTGGGCTTGGAGAGGAGAACTTCTGACTCAAGCATCAGTGCAGAGAGCAGAGCACGTTCATGAGCGGAAACAGGAAACACACACAGGCTCTAAAAGTGAGGGTGGAATTAATGTGCTGAGTATCAGAGAGAAGAGAGGAGAAGGTATTAAATACCTAAGAGATGGTTCAAGTGCTCGGTAAGGAAACAGGAGCATTGCTCAGCGGCGCCATGAATGAGACTTTCACCACTAGAGAAACACCTGACAGCGCTACTTATGAAGGAAAGTGGTCCATGTAACTTACAGCCTTGCAAGCTGAAAGTCTGAAGGCAAGGGACAGGCTTGGCTTGGCAAGGACTACCCCTGGCTGCTTCTCCCTAGGTGTGGATAGTGGTGGAGGGAGAAGAAATGAAATCTGAGCAGGAAACAGAGAGCAAGGGTGGGGCCAGGCTTGCTCCTTCTAACAACTCACTAGAATAACACATTAACCAGGAGCAAAGGAACTCTTGCACACATTGGTTGAAATCTGTGTTATTAAAGCCACTATGGATAACCAAGTGGAGGCTCCTCAGGAAACTAGAAGCAGGCCATTTCCTCTCCTGGGACGGCCCACTCCATGATGGCACATACTTCCATCTCACTAAATAAATCCTTCATTCCTAACCTAACTGAGCCTCTTGATGGAGACCTTTCTTCCAGGAAGATAAGAACCAAGGAAACTTCTACCCAGCACCATATATTAGTGCCAGTGCCTCAGATTTTGCATGGAATTTCCATGGAAATAAGACCTGGGTGCTAAGATGTCAGTACCCCAAGATTCACCCGTGGCTGCATTGTGAGGAATGGGGATAAGTTTGACCCACAAACATTCAAAAGAAAAAGGCTAACTTTCTTTTGTTAGGAAGCTGACCACAATACAAACTTGGAAGTCAAGAAGCATGGCTTGCATTCAGGAGCAAAAACTTTAATGCCATCCAACAAGGAGGTATTCAGTGCCACAGCCACAGGGAAGTGGACAGAAGCAACATATGTTCCAGTGTTCTGGCACTAAAAGACAGCCCCATCTTCTGCAGGATTTGCAAATTCAATCTAGCAATCACGGCCTTGTTAAAACGCCCATCTCCTTTTCTAAAGTTCAATGCAGAAAATAAGGAAGCCCCAAGAACCGAGGGGGCCCCATCCACCAAATTAGAGCCTTCTGCTTCTTCACTGCAGAAAGTACAAACAGTCCTTAAAATTCTCTGTCACTGCATTCATGTTTCCCAACAGCCTACAGAATTTGTCCTTTACAGGACGTTGTAGGGCCAACTGGATAACCTGATAAGGTATGGGTTTTCTTTTCCCTACATGATTTTAGGCAAGTAAAATCAGACTTGGGCAAATTCTCCGATGACTCCGAGTGATATACTGAAGAGTTTCAGAGGCTAACTATTTCCTCTGGCCTCACCTAGAAATGCATAAACATTGTTTTAAACAAAAGGATTACACAGGGAGACAGGAATGCAGTTCTATTTGGGGATGGAGCCCATAGGGACAAACTCCACCTGTTATCCCACTGAAACAATTTCTGTTTCTCCATCTGATCCCCATTGGGATTACAACACTCTTGAGGGAATTTGGGCAAGAAGTCCCTTGATGTTCTGGAAAGTATGAACAAAGCTAGGTAAAGCCTGTAAGTTATGACAAATTGGCTACCACAGAGCAAAGCCCTAATGAAAATCGCACAGCCTTCTGTGGGAGGGTTTGGGAGTTCTTTATTTAATACAGTGGCCTGAGCCATAGCACTCCTCAGGGAGCATTAGTTCTAAACAACACATGCATCATCCACTCCACTCTGGATTTCAATCCACCCAATCCAAAAATTATAAAAACCTGGCCTTCGAGCCTCATACCCCTGCTGCAGATCTGATGAAAAGAGCCTCCCCTGTCTTCTAAAATTGAGGCCAGATGAGGAAGAAAATGATGTGGAAGAGGAAAGAAGCCAGGAAAAAAAGGAAGGCCCAACTATTAGCTGCTTTAGAAGTCCAACAACCAACTCCAGATGGTCCTTGGGAGACCCATCCTTGAGGAAACGCCATCTTTGTGGAAAACCTGCACCCAGGAAAAATGAATGTCCCAGAGGCCAAAAGGGTCCAGGCATCCTGCAGTATGTGCAAAAAGTCAGGCCTTGAGAAGAGGGACTGCCCCAAGGGATGAGGGTATGTGGATCAGGTCCCCACCCACTGATGGCCCTGGAATGAGGGTGCCCTCCACTCCAGTCAATTCCTACATCAGGGATATTTTTCAAAGAGTCAGAGTCCAGAGTGACCTTGGACATGGCAGGCAGAACTATGAGTTTCCTTTTGGACAGAGGATCTGCCAATTTTGTGTTAAATTCTGATTCTGGAGTTGTTCTCCTTGTATCCTGTCTGGTGGTGGTGGTGGAAGGGAGATCAACTAAACTGTGTGATTTCTATCTCCCTTGTGTGGTTGGTTCATGGAAGAAACTTCCTGTTTTCTCATCAATTTTAGGATATGTCTGAATGTCCTTGCCCTGTCTTTGGAAGGAATATACTCCGGTAGTTGGGAGTTTGTTGGTCCTCTCTTCCCAGCCCCAAATACCTAGTCTTGCTCTGAGCAGGATTCTCATTCAGACCTCAAGGAGGCTAGACTGGACAGAGTAACCCCAGATGTCTGGGCCTCAGAAATCCCAGGGAATTATAGTCTCCCTGAAAAGATTACGTTTTAAAACCCAACACATTTTCCACATCAAAAACATTACTATAAAACCCAAGGCACGAGCTGGGTTACAGTCTCTGTTGACAAGTTCTTAAACTTTGGCCTATTAAAGGCTTGAAATATCCCCATTCTTCCTACAAAAAAGGACAATGAGGAGTATAGGATTGCTGAAGACCTTTGGCCCATGAATAAAGATATGATACCTAAACATTCAGCAGGGTAAACCTTTGTGCCATTTTGCAAAAAATCCCTTCATATAGCCCCATGTTTTTCTCAGTGTTAAACTTAAAAGACATTTTTTTTTTGCATTCATTTAGGCACATCCACCCGGTATTTGTTTGCCTTTGAATAAAGCCATTTCTACCATGGAGGCCCCATCTGTACCCTCCTGGAAAAGCTGCCCATACTCTATTATACGCCAGAGGAAAGTGAGTGGGCTGTAACACAGCTGTACTGCCTTGTCCTTGATGGGTGCCCTTGGTAATCTGTGTTCCTAAAAGAACTCTTCCAGGACCATATGCAGAGTTTGTTCATCATGTCATCATTGTGTTCAAAATGACCCAACAGCACAAGCCTTCCCCCTGGTCAAACCCATACAACATCGAGGCATACATCTGGGGGAAGACTAGTAACTACGTTTCTCTCAGCTACCCATTTCCAGGGGTTTTAAATGCCTCCTGGTTATAGAGACTCCTTCATGGGGTCGATAGAAACCTTACAAGCAAGACAAAGCAGGCACTGAAAATATATAAATTCCTTCTTAAGGTGAGAATCCCCAGCTTTGGAATACCTTCATCTCTCCAGAGTGATACTGGGCCCTCCTGTGTTTCTCAGATTACTCAGCATGTGGCAGAAACCCTAGGATTTAAACATTTCCTCCTAGAAAACTTGATTTTGGGGAACTGTTGAATGGGCCAAGCAAACCTGAGAAGGTACTCTAGGCAAACTGCCAAGAGACCTCATTAACTGGTTGGCACTCCTTCCTATGATACTTATTGGGTCTAAGTAGCTGCAAAAACTCACCCTCAGTTTTGCCGCTTTAAAAATGCTCCATAGCAAACCATTGCTATGTGCAGACCTGATGTTTGATACTGAGGGAACTCACCTTCCCACTAGGCAAACACCTGAAGCCAGTCCTAACAGGTAACACCCACCTAAAGACGCGAGACAGAACAACCTTGACCAAGGAGCATCCTTTATGAGTCTGGGAGATAGGTCATAAGCACAACCTGGAAGGACAGATCCCCAGGATCCAACCTGAAACCCGTGGAAAGGCCTTTTACTCATCTCTCCACTGCCCCCTCCCCACAGTGATGGTACCTGGGATTTCTAGCTGGACGCACCACACTTGAATAAAACTCTAGCTGTCAGAGGGGACTCCATGCTCCAAAATCAGGACAAGGCTGTGTGAAGTTGTGAACCCGTAAGTGGCCTAAAGTTCCCTTTCATAAGGACAGACAGGTATGACCTCCACGGGCCCAGAGACCACTTGCCTGCTCCACTTTCCAGTTCTGTGCACCCTTCTGGTCATCTATTTGGTAACTCTTCACTCTGCCACATTCCTCTGGTGTTGAAGCACATCTCCTGCTGAACTACTCACTTTACCCTCAGTTTCTTGCTAGTTTGGGTCCACTATTGCTTCTTCCACTTTCTTCAGGTTATGCTCCTTTCTCTTGTTTAAAACAGAAACACCCCATGATCACTCTCTCTTCAACAGTAAAATAGCCTAGCGCTGTGTAAACATCACAGACTCCACTTGTGCAAAACCCTGTTGTCTTTGTGTAGACTAACACAATGGGAGAGTAGGACTCACTTTTCCATTCTCTATTAAGCCACCTGAGACCACAACTCCATTCTACTCTACCGAGAACAAATGGGACAACAGCCTGCCATGCCCACCAACCCTCCAATACCTCTGCTTGAGGACACCACACAAGATCTGAGTTCCTCATCTATACCCCTTTGGCATATAGTGAGGACTCGGGCTGTGAAAGATCAGTGTCCCCTTCCAGCAGGAAGCAGTTACAGAAGTAGCTCAATACCACGTATCTGAAGGATTCAGGGTGGAATGGTAGAGTAGACAGCTTAGATAGACTTGGGCAAGGGAGGTGAGGAAATAAAATTCAGACTCTGCCCTTTGGCCACACCCACCAGCTCATAATTCATCCAGGGACAGACAGCCTGGGAACTGCCTTTTTATGATTAGACATTTCCCTATTAATATGGAGAAAATGGATATGTTCTATAGTATAAATTCTTCCAACACGGCAAAACTGGCCCAGGCATACTACGTCATGGTTGGAATCTGTAGTAACCACCCCAAATACACAGTACACAAGGAAGGTGTCCAGAACAAATGTAAAGATTTGTCATAAGGGAGACCCCAGACCATTTCCTCTCTTGAAAGCCACCCACTCTATGTCAGGGCATACTTCTATCTCACTAAATATATCCTTCATGATTTTTTTCCTTTTAAGAAAGAAAGAAAACAAAATGAAAATATACCTAATGTTATCCAGCAATTGTACTACTGGGTGTGGATCTGAAGAAAATGATATTAGCATGCCAAGGAAGCACCTGCACTCCTGTGCTTGTTGCCACACTATTAACAATAGCTAGGAGATGGAATCAGCCCATATGCCCAGCAACAAATGATCAGATAAAAAAAATGTAGCATATAAACACAATGAAATGTCATTCAGTCATAAAAAGAATAATAAAGCATAAGTTGTAGCAAAATGGATAGAACTGGAGGATATTATATTTAGTGAAATAATTCAGATACAGAAAAAACACCACATGCTCTTGCTCATAAATGGATATTGAACAACATTGATTCAATTGTTAATAGTGATTATGACAGACTAGGAAGGGTTGAGGAGAGAGGAAATAGTGGGAGGTTGGAAAACAGGTACCCAAATACAGTTAGCTAGAAGTCATAAGTTCTAATATTTACAGAAGTGTGACTATAGTCCACAATTACCTATAGATAGTTTATGAATAATTAGAGGAGAGGATCTGAAAGTAATGATAAGATTCAAAAAAAAAATTACCTGGATTAGATCAGTAAAAATGGTACACATGCATTGAAATACCATACTGTGCCGCATAAATATGTACAATTTTAGGAATTAATCAAAAGTTTTAAGAAGTTCAATGAGATGTTAACTGTCCTAATTTGATCTTTACACACTGTAGCCATGTATGAAATTATGTTAGTCAGCACTGTATCACTGCAACAAATATCCATAAAGCAACCTAGAGGAGCAATTAGCTTTGGCTCACAGTTCCAGAGGTTTCAGCAAGTCCATGTTCACCTAACTCCATTGTTACAGGGGCAGAGCATCATGGCAGAGAGGATGTGGTGGACAGAGTTACTCACCAAACCTGGAAGCAGAGAGAGAGTGAGAGAGATGGGGAGAGAGAGAAAGGGTCTGGGGATAGGAACTACCCTTCTAGGGTATGCCCCCTGTGACTTACCTCCTTCAAGGAGGCCATACCTCCTAGAGATCCCACCATTTCCATTAATGTTATTAAATATTACTCCATCAATGGATTAACCTACTGCTGAGGTCAGCCCCTCATGATCCAGTCACTTTCCAAGAATCACACCTCTGAACATTGTTGTACTGGGGGCCAAGCCTTCAACAGAAAGGACATGGTGGTGTGGGGAGGAGACTGAATGTACTGGGTTTTGGCTATTGTCCAAAATCTAAACCGCAACACAGATTCTCACACTGTACCCCATAAATATGTACAATTAATATAATAAGTAATATTTTTTTTAAATCTACTTAAAAACAAAACAAAACAAACCTTTCTTAGAATTGAAGGGATTATAAGCAATTTATTTTTCTCTAACACACCCCAAAGACCCAAGGACCTCCAAGTGGCCCTTGCAGCACTGGTTAATGCCACCATTCCCTGCAGACCAAGTCTCCAAAATGGACCCTTGGGTCATTAAATTTGGTCCACCCAAACCGAATTCAAACCAAAGTCAGGCACTACCTGCCCAGTTCACGAATTACACTAGCTCAGGTGAAATAAAGAACATAAAGCATCACAATGGCGGAAATTAAATGAATTCAAGTGCCTTTACAGAGAACATGTTGTGTGTGATGAATGAGAATAAAATCTCTCCAGAGCTCTCTTATGAGAGAATGGTAGACCCTTTATCTTAAATTTATGTAAATCTCACATTCAATGACAAATGTAATGATTTTCAAAAGCTAAAACTTGGATTTTATTATATTTATTTATTTATTTATTTATTTTGTCAAACAAGAAGTTATAACATCAAGTAGAGTATAAACTCTGAATTTTTTTTTAACTTTAGTTATATCAGACATTTAGCTAAAAGTGAATAATACATCTCCATGTGTAAAAGTAGCAGGTGAGCAGGTATTGCAAAGTATTGCTATTCAAGAAATTTGGTGGCCAAATCGAGTGAAGAAATTTTTAAAAATGGTGCAGATATTATAGGAAAAAAACACTTTTAGAGCTATGTAGTATGATTTTAGAAAAAAGAGTAATAAAATCATTCAGGAGGCTGGGTTTCTTCCTTGACATTGCTGTGTCTCCAGAGACCATGGATAAAATTTTAAAAATCCAAAGTGCTGAAAAATTATATGGAAGACAATTCTACTAAATAAAGGTGCCATTGGATGTGATTTTAAAATGCTTTCAGCAATATGGAGATCATAAGAACCTCGTAAATGGAATTTTGTGCATTGACACTTATAATCAAACTTATACATGTGACCAAAAAGTTGTGAAGGGATATAATGACATCACTATATATTACAGAACATAATGATGTGATCTAAAATGATATTTGAAATGCGTGTGTTTCTGTGTTTTAAAAACCCTGAGCTGATGGTTAAATCAGAGAACAACTACGACTTCTCATTTTCCCCATTTTGATAACTTCGAACAACTCTCTGAAACGGGAGTAGCACTTCACAGATTTAAGCCAGTTATTATTCTCCCTCCATACAGATCTCATTTTCACGTTCCACTTGAAGCCTGGCTCTGGCTGGCTCCAGTGATTGAATAAGCTTTAATTATACCCCTCCAAGCCTGAGTGCTTCCATAACTAAAATTCGAGAAGACTGGATTCTTTCATCCCACAAACTCTTGCGGAGGATTTCACAGAGGCCAGTGAGACTTTTGTACCAGGAGGTGTTAACAGAAAAATTCTTTTTCTTTTTATTTTTTGAGCAAAAGATTCTTTGACCTACTACAGGTCACCTTTCCCCACTGTGTTATTCCATTACTAATAAAGAACAGGAATTTCGTCACTACAGCTTTCTCCCTGAGCCAATGTAAGAACACTAAGGTTCTCCAGAAATTGGCCTGCCTGAAAGCCTTTAGGAAGCCAAACTGTCTCTGGCTCTGGAAGATTAGCATGAAGAACTCCCAAGAGAGACGGGAAGACTCTTCTCGCTACCCACACTCCCTTGAGGATCTAAATCTCATCACTGAAATACCGTCTGAGAACCCATCTGGCTGACAGGAGGATCAGCTGCTTCTTTTGAACAGTGTTCAACATGTTGGGAAGTATATTGTTTCTCAACACTGCCCCCTCTTTCCTGCATATTATGTGATTTTCTTTTTTTTTTTTTTAATCTTACCAGCACAACCAACTGAAATGTACTTTAATATTAGTCTTTCACTAGAAAGGATCAAAAGGCAAAGCAGTGACAAAAAAAGAATACCTCTTTGATGTATTTTTTATATTTCTGAAGGGGAAGAAATAGTGAGCTGGCGTGGGTTACTTCCCCTTCAGTCCTAATCTCTGACAGGCTGTCTCTTTCAATAAAACTCAAATATGGAGGTAACACAAAAATGGGGTGCAGAGAGCATCACAATGGTTTCCAGGATCCTAATTTTCCCCATAAATGCTAATGATCTAATTAACATACTCTCAACAGGTTCTGGTTAGCCCAGTTTGCTAACAGACCTTGAAACAATAAAAACATTAAAGCATAAAAAGATTTGAAGCCACTGATTCTTTTTAATTTCAATAAATATTAAATGCTTTAGTTAAAATGCAGATTTAATCTGGGCTTATGAATCCATTTGTGCATTTCTACGGTTTCTCAACCAGAAAAAGAAAAGTTTGAACTGCGACAAAGCTGAAAAATAGCTCTTTATTTGTGTTCGATTAGGCCCAACTGAAATGAACTCATCAAATAGGTATATTTATTCAACCTTTGGTGTTTGGTTCACTTTAGAAAGGAACTATGCAATTCCTAAAGAATCTCACTTCAGAAATGAACTGAATTTCAAGTGAGCCTGAGTCAAAAGAACTAAGCCCCTCTCTCCAGCCCCTCCCCTAAAATGTACTCATCTGTAGTACAGAATGAGCAAGCCACTGGACCAGGAGACATCAGGGCAAAGAGCCAGATACTGTATACAGAGAGCAGAGTCTCAGCCACCCCTGTTCATTAGAAGCACTTTATTTCAAGGTTTCAGTAGCAATGCTGGCACCAGGGATTGGGGTTTTATCTTCCTGTTTTCTGGTCTCTTTTGGAGAGGTGTTTATAATCTGGAAATGGCAATCCAAACAGAAAGTGCTAAGTGTGTCTAACAAGAAAGGTAACGTGAAAGGGAAGATTAACTCACAAGATAGTTAAATGTCCCTACATTGTTAGGAATTTATTTAATTGCATAATGAACCTCAGATACTAGCCTGACAAAGCAAGGGGAAAGAATTGTGATAATCAGATTATTGCTGCAAATTCTATGGTGATTTCAAGATAGAGGAAAATGCTCACTGAGTATCCTCTCTGATAATTGACACTTGCACCAACAGCACTAATAAATAATAAAGCAACAACAACAACAACTCTTATTTTTATTGCTAGGTCTTTTTATTGTTGAGCACTGTGCTAAAGTGTTTATTATTTCATTTGTTTATCAAAATAAGTGAAATTAATTTAATCACAATACCCCGAATTAGAGACCTAATTTTATAAAGCTATAAGAATTTCAAATTAAGTAGCAGAATCAAGCTTGAAATTTGTACTAGACAAGTAAGGATGCCTGTATTTAAAGTACAATGAAAGTAGATACCCAAACTGAATCTAACCTCAATTTCACTAAAAACAGTAATTTTTTTTTTTTTTGTATGAGGGATTGAACTCGGGGGCACTCAGCCATTGAGCCACATTCCCAGCTCAATTTTGTATTTTGTTTGAGACAGAGTCTCACTGAGTTGCTTAGTGCCTTACCTTTGCTAAGGCTGGCTTTGAACTTGCAATTCTCCTATCTCAGCCTCCCAATGGTAAGAGATTTTTAATGGCTGAGGTAAGGAAAGAATCTAAGGCCAGTGTTGGTTATTGATTTCACCCGGAGAAAGTAAAGTTTCTCCATCTTCTTGACAAAAGGGAGCTTTACCATGTGGGGAAGGGAGCCCTGGGGTAAGGTTCCTCTTCTCCCATGGAATCTAATTGACAGGGTTGCAATTCTTTCCAATGACCACAGGTGAAAGGGTTGGCTCCCAGGATCTTGAGAAAATCCTCCAGATTATAAGATTGCAAAAAACTTTTAAAAACATTTACATTTTAAAGGGCAATGAAAGGATTTACAATGATGACTTTTCCAAACATAAATACTCTAATAAAAGAGAAGCCAAGAAGCCTAGAGTCAAGAGGCAACTTGTGTCAAGTTGAGTCCACATGATAGAAATATTGAGGCCTTCATGGTCAGTGACTTGAGTCATGTCTCACCACCACCCCCATTAGGTTCTCTATGGCACTAAAAAAAAAACAAACAAACAAACAAACAAACAAAAACTGGTAAAGGTAAAAAACATGTCTTAAATTTTCTAATTTAAATTCAGTTTTAATCGATGCATGTACAAATTATACGTATGTACAGAGTAACATGTAATGTTTTGATACATATATACTTTGTGCAAACATATATAAAATGGTTTCAGACTCCCTATTTTTCCTTTGCCTTATTTACTTTCATTTAGCCTATTCCTAAAATGAGATGTCTCTAGATCTGTAAATTGTAACTTACCTTCTCGAAGCCCAGGGGTCTCAGGGGGCTGGAGGTGCCCAGGACAGGTGAGAGAGCTGGGCGATGGCAGGTGAATCTACAGTGCTCTCCTCTCACCACAGGGAGATCAAACCTGTAGGTTTTATGAGTGGATTTCCACTGAGGGCTTCAGTATCAAACTAAAAACATGGAAGGGGGTGTTTTATAGCAGGAGAACGTGAAACAGCTACTAGACAAGATAACATTTCATATGCCTTATAATCTACGATGATTCTCTAGACCATGGTAGTTTTCAGAACATCCAAAGAGCAAAGTCTAAATTAGAAAAATTAGCAATTTCTTCTCCCTTATAGAAACTCCCATGTTGGCTGGCTGGTTCGTTTAGTCACAGAAAACCTGTGAAGCCAAGATCCATTTTCAATTGCTAGATAGGAGGCTTAGATATGAGGTATCCCCCCAAAAGCTCATGAATGGGAAAATACAAGAATGTTCAGAGGTGAACTGATGAGATGATGAGAGCTATAATCTCATCAGTGGACTCATCCACTGACAGGGATTAACTGGGTGGTAATTGTGGGCGGGTGGAGTGTGACTAGAAGAGTAGGTCACGGAGGCTAGCGGGGGTGGGGGGTGTCCTTGGGATTTATATGTTGTCCCTGAGGAGCCAGCTTGCCCTCTGTGCTTTTTGGTTGCCATGTGCTGAGCTGCTTTGCTCCACCAGGCCCTCTCACCATGATGTCACGCCTCATTTTAGGCACAGAGCTCTAGAGTCACTTGATCATGGACCGAACCTCTAAAACCATAAGTCAAAATAAACTTTTCCTTCTCTTAGTTGTTCTTGTCATATCTTTTTGGTCACAGCAAAGGAAAGTAGACTAATACAGCAATCATATAAGTAATATGAAAATATTAATGACATCCTACCATGTGCCTAAAACAGACTGAATTTGCCCACCCCATGAATTAAGAGGAACTTCTTTTTCTGAGAGTGAAAACGGAAGGGCTGGAAGAACCCCTGACCCTTGCCTGACACAAGCCAAGAAGCTGTATGCAGGCATGGCCCCTACCCCGACCTGACTGCACCAGGCTAACTACATCTGCATATGTAAGGTTTTTTCCTTCAATCTCACACTGCTGCTCCTGACTCTCCTTTAAAACTTCTGCTCACCTTCAGGGATTTTGAAGATGGAACTTTTGAGACAATGAAGTTTCTTCTGTCTTCCTTCAAAGTTGGCTTTGAATAAAAGGTATTTTCCTACCCATTTGCCTTGAACTATTTGCTGGAGCAGTAAACATGGTAGCCCAGCCTCTTCTCCCCAGGAAGGATAGATGCTATCTGGTTACAAGCCTCAGAGCCCACATTCACAAAGGCATGTGCACATACACCAGGGCACGCCAATCATTCATCTAAATATAAGGCACAGATCATGGGAAATTCCTCTGTCTACAGGGTGGTTTAAGTGCATTAGAAAATAATAATTTAAATGTGACATAGCATCCTGAAGTAAGGCAGTAGTTAATAAGTTGCCCAGAAACACTGTTCTGCCAAACCATGGTAGAAAAACCTCACATGTACAAAATACGGAGGAGGGTGAAGAAATTCACAGATTTCAACTTGAAATCACATTTTTTTCAACACTGTATATGTTGTAGTTTCTTTTTAATATATAATTGCCTATTAAAATATTTTACTTAGTTTCACTCAGCATCTCTTCTATCTTTTAATTTTCCTCAAGATCAGTAATCTACAAAACACATTTTGATCATTTCCATACATTTTTTTTCATGGGGTACTTAAAGTCCCCAATTTTTTATCTCTTAATTACTATTTTGATTAGGAGATTTTTTTCTCATTAGAAGTAAGATTATTGCTTATTAGTACTCTGAAACTGGAACAGGCCACCAATGCCCAAGTTTGAGCTTTTTTTTTGGAAAAAATTATAACCATTGACTCTTTGATAGTATGGGGAAAGCAATTCAATATGTGGAAAATGAAAAAGATTAAGTTATAAAAGAAAGGACCAACGTAATCGGTGGCGATGGGTCGAGCTGTAGGAGTTGCGACAATGTGACACAGTGGGATGAGACCTTAACCTTAGCCACTTTCATGGATAACATCTCTATTCTCCATCAGTGTTTGCGAAGACGCTTGCTGGAGGTACTTTCCTAGCCAGCAACTATTGCTTTAAAACAAACATCTCTCTCCTACTCCGTTATAGAAGAGAACAATTTCATGCCTTTTACCTCACTGTGGCTAGCAACAGCAAGAAATAACTGTAAAAAGGATTTTAAAAACACATTTTTACAGTTCTTTGCAATATATAGATAATTTTTATGCAATTCCTCCATCCACTGCAGAAAGGGGTAGAACTTTTCAACAGGACGATTTGTACACAAAGATAATATAGTTTTTTTTTAATTAATTGTGAGATGGTACACTCATGCTTATGAAGAAAAAAAAACAACAACACAAAATTCTAATTAATAGCATTTGATGATTTCCAACCTATACACATTTTCATATTTGATAACTTTATGAATGTAAGGTCACAAAAGGCAGAGTTGAGTAGGGGTGGACCACAAGCCTTCGGCAGCACCTCACTGATGTCACTGAGCTGTAAAAGACAGAAATCTCCATCCACTCATCTTTTGTAATAATACTCAGGATCACCACATTCCTTCCAATAGAAAGTAGTACATGGGAATTTAATCTTTGGACTTAAGGAATTTGATAACAGAGGGGATTTTAATGTGGTTGATTCTTTGTTATAAGAATGCCTTTGAGGGGCTGGGGATGTGGTTCAAGCGGTAGCGCGCTTGCCTGGCATGTGTGTGGCCCAGGTTCGACCCTCAGCACCACATACAAACAAAGATGTTGTGTCTGCCGAAAAACTAAGAAATAAATATTAAAATTCTCTCTCTCTCTCTCTCTCTCTCTCTCTCTCTCTTTAAAAAAAATGAAGGCACACAATACCTTCATATAAAAAAAAGAATGCCTTTGATACTTTGATGATATTGACAGTATGGCAGAATATGATTTGGAGGTGGGACACTGAATGAAATTTCAGTCTGAAGATAGAGAGGCCTGGGAGGTAATTTTATATACTCAATGGATTTCACTGACACGTGTCAGAGCCTTGTATAAACACAACCTAACTGTCTACCATTATCTGGTGAAGGCCAGGACAGACGAGTCTATCACATGAAAGACAGAAGCAAGACTATCTTGACCGCCCCAATTTTTTGTCCTATGAAGTAAGAAGTCATCTTCTGAAAGGCTTTCCATCTATTCCTATGCTACTGGTTAAAGGCTGGGATGACACAGGCTGAGGAATTCGCCTTCTCAATGGGTCCTTTGACCCTGGTTTCAGGCCTTCATGTGGAGGTACTACCATCAGGGTAACAGTAGTGTAAGTTAGAGTTTCCTTACTATCTTCTAAGCGATAGCCTTGTGCTCCCTCCAAGTGTGTGACATCAGCACTGAGTAGTCATGCTACAGCCCTTCTCCCTGACTGCAGAGACAGCATGATCCCCTCTGCTGTCTTGCCAACTCACTATGTGCAGAGGAGCTGGTTCTGCCCCCTGCCTAGAAGCCAGCAGTCTGGGTGTGAAGGCCAATTTAAAGAAGAGTTAGCAATCCCATTTTGTTGCACTCCCAAACCCAGTCTTTAGTATTTTTATAATACCACTTATAACACAAAATAATGCAGCTTCCCTCCACAAATCTATCCTCCAACACCAACCATGCATCCTAGAAGTAATTTAATTACGACACTGACTATCCAGACTTCACCTCCACAAGGTCAAGGGCTCACTCCAGGTGACTGCCCTAACTTGAAAGACCATTTGTAATAGCAGCTCCCCAGACTACTCTCACTAATGTCCAACTCGGCTCCAAGGTCAGGGGTTCCCGAGGCTTCACTCTCAGGTTTGACAGTTTGTCATAATGGCTCACAGGACTCAGGGAAACACCCCTTGCTATTCCTGGTTTATTATAAAGAGTATAAATGAACGGCCAGATGAAGAGGTACAAAGGGTGACATCCAGAAGTGTCCCAGGCACCCCAGGAGTTGGGGTGTACCAACTTCATGACATTTAAATGCATCACTGACTTGGAACCTTTCCCACCTCCATCATTTAGGGGTTGTCATGGAGACTCCATTCAGTAGGTAATTGATTGAGTAATTAGATATTAGTGATTGTCTCAATCTCTGGCTGCTCTTCCCTCAGCTAGGTGGGATGGGCAGGACTGGAAGTTCTAACCTTTTAATCTCATGGCTCCTTCCTTTGGAAACCTGCTCCATCCAGAAGCTATCTCAGGGCCCACCAGGAACCACCTCAGGAGCATAAGCACATATAGTGGAAAGGGGCTCATTATGAATAATGAAGACCTTCATCCCAACCCTGTCACTCAGGAAGTTTCAAGGATGTCAGGAGCTCTGTGCCAGGAACCACAGAGAAAATTAAACTTGTATTTCTTATCATATCACGATATCATATCATGCCTTGTAATATGCGAGCATGTCTGTTATTCACTTACTTCATTTTGGTGGAATATGGGGAGGAAGTAAAGATAGTAGCTGGGTTCAGTCTTCAAAGTTTAACCTGCCAGTCTCTTCACACAAAGGCCTAAGGAACAGGCACATCAAGAAAAAGTGGACTTTGACTAAGTATTAATGGGCAACAGCTAGTTAGGTTGTATCTGTATCCTTTATACTTTTAAAAACCTCAGTTGATTCATTGCATAACTCAATTGTGGTACAGAAATGGCTTTACTGTGACCAGTTTTGGGTTTCTGCAGAAGATTTATTTTCGATTGAAGGTCTTAGGCTAGGAATAATTACTTTTTCTTAATACTCTGGATGATTTTTTTTAGCAATGCCTATTGTTATACAAACCACTAAATTACATGTTAAAAAAACACAGAAGAAAAAAGTTGCAGCCTAGGAGTTACTGATAAAATGGTAATGGCAAAGAGTAATTTTGTGGGAATTCTAACAAAATCAAAGATCTAGCTCTGGAGAAATAAGTGGCGTACTCCTGTTCCTTCCCTTCCATCTACTGCTTCTCTAAGATTAACACACATCCCAATCACGTGGTGTATTTTTAAAATGCACATTGATGGTCCAAGCCCCAGAGTTGTTTGGATGTAGACTGAAAATCTGCCTTTCTAAGAAGATCCAGGTGATAGAGATGTTCTGGTTAGGGAACTTCCCTTCAACAGTCTGCTCCAGTGATACTATCCAAATTCTAGCTTTTATTGGCCCAAGGACAGGCAAAGAATTAGAAATGTACTGATTCAGATGAGGGTGTAACATGGGAGATAAGGAGAAAGATGCTTTAGTTTTCGACACCTGGGTTGTCTATATAGAATTTATTTCTTCTGCTTATATTCATCAAAATCATTCCAAGTTTACCCTATAAAAATAGCATCAAACAATGCTTCAGTAGAAGTATTTATGTGCAAAAAGAAAAAGATGATTTTCTTTTTAGGGTGCTTTTACATACATTGACTCACTTGATTCATCCAAGAATTCTTTCAGGTTAATAAATAAGTTATTTATTGTGACCATTTTACAAATAAAAACTAAAGATAAATGAGTTTAAGGTTTTCCAAAGAAATTCCAGGCATATAAAACTATTACCCATGTTTTCTCACCCCTAATTTATCGTTTTTTCTACTACATCACTCTGTTTTAAATAAGACAAACATCAGAAACGAGGGCTCCTCTATACAGCTCAGCGAGTGCCAGCATATAAAATCAAGGATCCCTTGGGGTAGTACTGGGATTCAAGTAAGGTAAGTGAAGTGTTCACCTTGGACACAAAATTTCATAGAGCAGAAGAAAGTCTAGTAACCAAGAAGACTATCATAAAACGCAATACTTTTAAAAGGCTAAGTTAAAGTAAAACATCAGTAATGAATGAAATATGCACAATTATACATACAGGCAGATTGTGTTACAATTGGCAGTCTAGAGTCAGGGAAACAACCTGTCATTATGCAATGGGGACATCACCAGTCATCTGTGGCACCTGGACCCACAGGGCTTTTGTGTTCCCAGTGGGGTGGGGTTCTGAAGATTTACAATAGACTGGACCATGGAGAGATTAGAAAGTCTGAAATTTTCTGGTCATAGTTTTTGATCATATGGTTTACATTATCTTTTTCTGCCAAGTTTAAATTCATGAGGATATTTTGATAAATGCTAGTGGAGCACACATTTTTCCTTTTGCTTTCCTCTGCAACAAGCCAGTGTCTCATATGTTCATTGCAGGTACATTGAGAACTTCTTAAATTTCTGTTGAAATTTGAACAAGGAGAAGGAGAATGGAGAAATTAATTTTTCTCTAATGTGAAAAACACACTTGAGTCACATATCCACTTTGGTAACACAAGTGGTAATAGTTTTGAAACTGATTTGGCTTCTCAGGTATGTCAATTAACCATGTTGGTTAACAATTCTAAAAGGTCCCTAAAGAAAAAGAGGAGCTAAGGCAGAAAGTTTCAGATCACAGCTATCCAAGGTATACAAAATAGATTAAAATGTGTCAGTCTGGCTCCTGTTGATACCAGACATCTCATGGTCTATAGGTTTAGAATCTCCTTTCTGCAAGTGTTCTCTCTATTTATTCCCCATAAAGTTCACTCAGATATTGTTCTAGGTTAACACAATGCTTTTGATGCAAGAGCCTGTATAATTTATTAAAATTGATACACTCCCCCACCTCCGCTGCAAACATTCAATTTTGTATATAATCAAGGAAATTACAATTATCATTGTAATAGCATCACTGGTTGGTACACCCCAACTCCTGGGGTGCCTGGGACACTTCTGGATGTCACCCTTTGTACCTCTTCATTACAAATATCATTGTATAGCATCACTATAATAAGATAGAATTTTCTGGGGAGATTTTTAATAATATAGATTCTCAGCCTCCAATCCTAGAGATCCTCATTCATAGCTCTGGAGTAAAGACCCAAAGACCCTTTGATGGCATTCCTACCAAGAATCATGATGATTGTGATATAGAGCATGGCCCACAGGTCCAGCTCTTGGAAAAGGAGACTTGGAACCACAGATTTTTCTCCTGAAATATTTACAAAAATTTTTCTTTGATTCAGCTCCTGGGACAAGGGGACAATTGGGCAGAGGAAGAAAGTACACAAGAGCCCAGTCTCCCAGGAGGAGCTCCAGGGCTGTACAATCTTCAGGAATGTGGAGATTCAGAGAAGAGACTGGGATCTTTTGTTCTTGCCCTCTTCAAACCCAGGTGAAAGAGGCTTGCCCTGGGAAAGGCAGCTGTATACCTGGGAAGGGCCTGGAGAGCACCACCTTCAGGCTGTACATCAGCCCTCCAGTCAGGTGGGGCATCTACCTGGACACCGCCAGTGAACTGTAGTCAGAATGAGAAGTGCACTTCACTTTCAAGCTATGTGAAAACATGCATGTGAAGCACACACATGACCCCTGACACTGGAGAGAAGGAATTCCATATGCCATGCAGGACTACACAGGGGCTGTACTCAGCTGCAGAATGAACTGTCAAGGGCTGTGGGAAGCAGGCTTCATAGTCACAAAAGGGTAAAGTCACCTTTGATTCTCTTGGGAGGATGAAATTCATTTTTTAAAAATAATTTGATGGCATGATGGGGAAATGAAATCCATTTGCTGGAGACCAAGAGGGGTGCAGCTGATCAAGTTGCTAGGGGAAATTTCTGGGCATAATTCTTTTTTTCTTTTTGGGTGAAGGGATACATAATGAGAGAATAAGATTTCATGGAGACGCCTTTGAAACCCTATGAGTTTCAAAGATTAGGAAGCAGTTAAAATTTTAGATCTTACCATAACCAGTCCTAAATAAAGGGCTTGGCATTATCTCCAATAAGGAAATGAGCTGTTTCATCTTCTAGTACATTTGAAGAAAGTTATTGAAATCATGGATACTTATGTATATGAAATCGTGGTTACAAATGCAGTTAATAGAGACTGTCTTCATGTGCTGAATGCATCTTGTTCATAAATTAATATAGAAAAAGCATGAGATGTACATACTTAGATGAGAACATGTATAAATGCCCCAAGGAGGAAGGTAATGTGCCTTTGGATAATTTAATTCTTTTGAAGGATCACAACAAATGGTACATTCCCAGATTCTTGGTCAAAATCTTTTGAAAAGTTGGCTAGTTAAATCAAATTCAAATTTTCTGAATTTGTAAATTTTCAGTACTATTCTAACATATGTGAAATAAAAATACTCTGAAGAGGCTAATCAGCATTAGTGAAACATGCTTCAAATTTAACTGGCTTTGAAGCCACCCACATATCATATTCACCATTATATATAAACAGGTATTTGGGTTTTCATGGTATTTCAAAATGTAATAACTGCTAAATTTATGCCTAAAGGGACTTAGTTATGTCTAATAATAAAAGTACCTTAAGGTTTATGTAGCTTTGAAAGTAAATGTACAATATTAAACTTCTATTGGTTATTTAGAGTTATTGCAAGTATGATGAATTTTTTTGGCACTGAAAAAGCCTAGGAACTGTTAAGAGTGAGAAGGAGTTAAATGTCATATGTTGCATTTCACAAAATACAACATCATTAAATCCGTCATTGTTCTCTGGTAATTTTTTTCTGATATGGAGACGCTCTTGTCCTTACATTGTGAGAGCCTGAGAGACACCTGCACTCCAGGCACCACTGTGCATACAGCATGTTGGAAGTGCAGATCTAGGAACTCTCAGCAGAAAATATGCAAACAATATTAAATAATTGACCTTCTTTATAATGATTTTCTTCTCTGTGCCAGCAATCATAGGGATATTTGTCCTGTGGTACACAGGATATAATTGTGTTAACCAAGCAAACTTCTATTTAGAAAGTAAGATGTCAAATGAAAAGCAACATTTTAAGCTCAACCAGAGAAAGAATTAAATGTTTTCCCTGACAATTGAAACAACCTTTTTGGATGATTTAAGAAAGAAAAAAAAAAGAGGAAGATCTAATATGAAACCATAAAAGGAAATTTTGTTATAAAAAGGAAATAAAATCTTGGCCGAAACAGCTAATTTCCAGCATGATGATGTATTTTCTTGGCAATTGATAATAGCATTTCATTACATATGTTAGGTTTAGGGTCCATTGAAAAGCTTGTAAAGAATATGAAATTAAAGTTGGAAAATCCAGTGTCATTGATATTTTATAAAAATAACAAAAACTTAAACAAAAAATATGACATGCACTTATCTAAGATAGAGCATATGATAGAATCTTAGACCATTATAGATCATCAATTTATGAATAAAATAAGCAGAAGGCAAAAAATCAAATTCAATGTGGAAAATCAGTGACTCTTGATTAAATCATGGTCCTCCAGTATTTGAGAAGGTTATTTTGTCTTACAAATATCTCAGCTTGGGGGAGGTGATGGATGACAAAGGAGGAAGACCAATCAAAGTGTTCTAATGTCATAATCAGTGGGTGCCGGATGACGCAGCTCAGAGAGCACCCAAGTCCTTCAGCTATGATGTGTCCATTTCAGGAATGCTTTTTGGAAAGAGTCCAAACCAAAATAAAACAATGAAAACGTCCCAAAATATTGAATTAGAATGGGAAGAGAATGTATTTTATTTTGTATAGAAACACCAGCTCTAAAGTTATCACATAATTAATTCCATCTTCAAAAAAATATCACAGAAGGGCTGGGGATGTGGCTTAAGTGGTAGGGCGCTCGCCTGGCATGCGAGGGGCGCTGGGTTCGATCCTCAGCACCACATAAAAATAAAATAAAGATGTTGTGTCCACTGAAAAATAAATATTA
Organism: Marmota marmota marmota; assembly: GCF_001458135.2. Taxonomy (NCBI): domain Eukaryota; kingdom Metazoa; phylum Chordata; class Mammalia; order Rodentia; family Sciuridae; genus Marmota; species Marmota marmota. The sequence continues at coordinate 1,961,224 of NW_025999991.1, read as the reverse complement.
AAAATTCTCTCTTCTCTCTCTCTCTCTTAAAAAAAATCACAAAAAAGCAGAAACCTCATCAGAAACCTTCTTTGACACAGCACAAAATATCTCCTCATTCAATACCTCTTTTAGCTTCTGATCACTTTAAAAAATCAAAATATACTTTTCTTACATGTGTTTTTAATGTCATAATTCTATCCAGGGTCCTCTGTAATTTGAAGCAGAATAAAGAAATTTGCAATTATGAACAGCAACTCACCTTTGTCACAGAGAAAACAATTATTACCATGGCTGATTTGTCATAGTGATATACTTTGCAAAGACATGACAATTTAAAATACATTTGTTCACAGAGTATCACTGGCTATCTGCTGCTCTCTGATGGCATCATTTGACCAGATCTACTTAACTTGTACACACACAACAACAGATACAATACACACATCTTTTTGAAACCACGTGCACATATAGAAGAGTGCAAAGGAACCCCATGTGCGTACATGCATTATGCTCCTCTATGTGTTCGTACAGATACACCAAGTAATTTAATGTAACTTTGACTGGACAGACATGATGGGCTCTTCCCTTGTGACATTGTTCTCACTTGGTGAATAAACCCAAGTTCCTAGGGAATGTTTCTTAGACAAGAGCCTTCATCTGCAATGTCAACAACCTAACTGTAACTTATTTTTAGCACATAATTACCTGGTAACTTGTCTTTCCCTTCAGAGGTACAATTTTTTTGAATTCAAAAAGAACCTCTCATCTTGTGTTCGACATGAATAGCGAAGGGTTAGGTATATATGACAAAAGGTATTTAATTCATACAGAAAAGAGAGATGTAGCTGTGGGTAAGAAGAGATGGAAACAAGTTAGAACTTGAATCTTTTGTCTCTATCATCCAATCCCCACTGTAAATCTTGACTAGCTCCTGGATGGGTGTAAAATTAAACCATGAATAAGAGCAATCAAAAATATTGTATGAAGTTTCTAATAATTTCAGAATTTTGTTCAGTCTTTTGCAACACAGGGTAGGGTGGGGGAGCAGAGAAAGAAAAGAAAATATCAGGACCAATGAATTTCCTTACAGATTAAGAAGGAAATCAAGCTATTTGTGGGGGGAGGGTAGACTCTGTAATCATTTATCTCTATAATTTACAGCTACCTCTTTTACACATTATCATCTTCCAAATTCCTGCCTCTCTTTATTTGTATCTTCCTCCTTACTGTTATTTGAAGATTAACAAGTTGGTGGTGCAAATGAATAATATAGGTAAACAAGAAAAGTCTCCCTAAGTGAGGGAACAAATGTGTGTTAGCACCTATCTTACTCAAGAATAAGCCTTCCTTTTCTATTAAAACAAAACAAAACAAGTAAATAACAACAGAAAATGGACCAGTTACTAGCATCAATCGTAGGCAGTACTGCACATCAGAGTATGTTTGCAAGAGAAAGATTCTGAGACAATGGACCAGACTGAGGAGCAACAGACTCCACCATGGGCATCCCAGTGACCAGACTCCAACCTGGGTTGCAACTTTATCAGGAGGGATTTGGTCAACCTGGCTATATGGTGTTGTGCTTCTCCCAAGCATCTGCACCAGGAAAGGGCCCAGATGAAAACTGTCAAGTTCTTTGATGTTATTTATTAAAGATTAAGAAAAAAACACTAACAAAACTAACAGAATAATTATAGAACATTGTATTTCTTTGTTTTATGTGTTGTACAAAACCTGATGCAAGTTGATTTTCTCTGCATTTAATTAAATTAATTGAGGTCCTGCAACCAGCATAATCAAAAGGAAGGGTGTTTGCCTACTTGAACTTTCAGTAGCTCAACAAATATTTAGTGATTACATGCACAGTTTTTCTAGTGATCCTAAAGGATACCTAAATAAAGCAAACTTGCAAATTATACGTTCCTTAAGCTCTGTGCATATAATATACAACCATAAGAAATTATGAATCATATATACAGAAATATATACTACTTATAATGCTAGCTAGACCTATGTAATATAATTAGTTCAGGTTAAAACATATTGAAATTCAGAAACGATTCTGTAGTTTCCAGTTATAAATACAATAGATGAAAATTCATGTTTAATGTGAAATTGAGGTTAAGGAAGAGAAAGAATTTTTTATTATCATTTGATAGAAAAGGAAAAGAAAAAATATATTCCAGACATAGATAACAGCAGAACAAAAAGCACACAGACCAAAAATTTTTACCTTTGATCTGCAGTGCTTTATAGTTCAGTATGGCTAGTGTCTGTGCTATATAATGGCAAATAACAAGAAGTACATTTAAATGGGTTATTACATCCAGAACTTGGAAGACGGACTAATATATATGAGTATCATTCTATAGGCAATAGAGAGCCATTAAATATTTTTGACTTCCACAAATTTGAAGGGTGCTACAATAAATGCTGGTCCTCAGGAAATTGATCTGACAGCTAGCTAGCTGCAGAAATGCACTCAGAATGTACTCAAAGTAGGGAAAGAGGAGAGGAGGAACCTATTGGAAGGCTGCTGAAGCAGCCAGGGTTACCAGCTGGTGAATGAGCATTGCAGAAGTAGGGAGAGACTTGGTTAGTAGGCAAATGACTGATATTTTGGATGTAGAACAAATAATGTCTTGCAAGTGAGAACAGATGAGGATAAAAAAGAAAATTATCAAAGATGATGACTGAAATGCTCTTCTAATTTTTTTATAAGCAAAAGATTCTGTGAAAACGAGCATGATATTCCTGAGAGGTGATGAGATTGCTTCACGCCACTAAGAAACTAGATACAAAGATTACATTCGATTTTTATTAATTAATTAAGTGTTTTGAACAAAGAATTGAAAGTTCTTTTGATTTTCTGACATTGGTAGAATAGCCATCATTTTGCATAAATCTCCTTAAGGGTGGCTGAAGTGGGTTTGGAGAAAGAAAATTTGATTTTCCTTCTTTACATAGAAAAGATCAACCTCTAAAGCTGATGGATATAGCTCAGTTGGTAAAGTGTTTGCCTCACATGCACAAAGCCCTGGGTTCAATTTCCAGCACCAAAAAAAAAAAAATGGAAATTCTCCTGAATGGAGAACAACTTCCTCCTCCTCCTCCTCCTCCTCCTCCTCCCCCTCCCCCTCCCCCTCCNTTCTTCTTCTTCTTCTTCTTCTTCTTCTTCTTCTTCTTCTTCTTCTTCTTCTTCTTCTTCTTCTTCTTCTTCTTCTTCTTCTTCTTCTTCTTCTTCTTCTTCTTCTCCTCCTTCTTCCTCTTCTTCTGTTTTTCCGTCATTTCTGTTGTGAGAGCTACTATGCAAGGGATACTGAATTATCTCTGTCTAGTTTTCCACAGTCGCTTTTCTCCCATATGTTGATGTCCCTCTGGCCATCAACTCCTTGAGCTCTGACACACTCCTCTGAGTATCCAGGCCCCTTCCCTCCAGGACTGCCCTGGATGTTAGAGCCTCTTGGTAGTGGCTAATGCTCTGGGCTTTTCCTAAGTGCCGGAATCCATCACCATGTGTCCATTGCTCTTCCAGACATCCAGGGCCTGGCTTCCTTGTGAGAGGGCTAGTTACTGTGAGACTAATCAACTGTAAATATTTACTGTTTGAAAAAAAGAATATACAACTGGGACTGGGTATAGGTTAGAGGTAGAACAGTTGCTCATGAAGCCTAGGGAGCACCTCCAAAAAGGGCAGTAGCATTTGAATAAATAAAGACTGAAATAATATATCACCAAGTGTTGAGACTGGTTAGAGGGAGGGTACAGAACACGTATGTCGTGTGTGTGCCCACACATGTGCTGTGGGAGCCATAGAAGAATTTGAAGGCATAAATTTCAGAAATCAAACAAGCTAGTTGCAGACAATGCTAGAGCAGCTAAGAAAACACGAGGGGACTGCAGGGGTGTGTGTACACTATTGCTATGAAAGAGGCTTTAAATTTGCTAGCATTAGAACCACCGCCATGTGTCCTGTTCTACTCTGATGGGCCTGTGACTTCTAGCAAGCTCCTGAAACTGAGAAGTCCTATTTCTTCATCCATGAAATAGGTAAGTGGCAGTAACAATTCATACTTTAGGAAAGAGATTAAATGGGACAATACATATTCTTCTCTGAAAAGCACTAGTCGGTACACCCTAAGCACTCTGGTCATTGGCTCCTAGCTTTATTTTGGTGGTGGCTTTCTTTTTTTTTTCTTAATCTCATTAGTTCATCCTTCTCCTTTTTCTCCCCTCATTTCATGTGGAAAGATTGGTTTGGGGTCTCCGGCACTAACTCTCTCTCATGCTTGAACCTTGTGGTTTTGAGAGAGTTGGGACTGCCCCGGTTTTGTGGTAAAATTTTCCACCACACAACAAAGCAAAGCTAATTGGTCCCTAAGGGATTTCTTTCCCCAGTGAAATTGTTTGGCTGAATATTATGATATATATTTTTCTTTATAAACAATTTATTTTAGATGCTCATTTGAAATCAGCAGAGTATAAGAATAAAGTTTTATGATTTCCCATTTTAAAGTTAAGTTCATTTTTACAGTTTTGTTTTTCAGCCAGTACTTTTCTCTGTGTGTATTCAGTGTGTATATATTTTGTTGTTGGTAGGATATCCCGTTCTACAGGATACCTAGATGTTGTGCCATGTATACACTCTCATTTTATCCACATTGGAATGCAGCAAGAGTGACAAGAACAGCTGAAGATGAGCATTTCCTTTTATCTCTCACACCATGACTTGCCTCTCTGTTTAAAGTCACCTGCTTCCTGCCTGACACCTAATCAATTAAAAGAGAAAAAAAAATTTGTGACCATCCTTTTTCTCTGTGTACAGACACACAAACAAATATACTTACTTGTGCATGTAAAGGTTATTTTTATTATTGTTTTGTAACTACATATTTTTTTTTACTTATTACTTATAAAATCCCTCTGACTCCCAGGTCAATGGATATACTTAATACATTATTTTTAATAACTATTCTCCCATTGTTTAAATTAGTCACATTTACCCAACAGATTTAGTAATGCTCCCTTATTTTATTTATTTTTACTATGTATGATTCTCTTACTTCAGTTTTTATCTTATATAGTTTTACAAATATTCCAATTTTATGTTTGCTTTTTGAGCTTGTGGTCTATTTCATCGCTTATTGATTTGTTCACAAATTTATTCCTTTCACCATTTTTAGGCAGTCAACCTGTCTATAGATTCCTGAATAGCTCAAGTCTCACTGACTTGCTAAAAGGCCCTGACTTCTCACTAGCCTGTTCTGAGAATAAGGAGGAAGCCAGAGTAACTGTGGAGGAGTTCACTGAGGAGGAGAGTATTTGCACATGTGTTGATGATCCTTTGGGTATTCCTGCTCTGGAAAGTGCATGTCCAATAATTTTGCACATATTTCAGTTGAAAGCATGTGTCTCTACATTCCTGATTTCCACAGGTTCTTTCTTAGTCATGGGGACTGCACACAGGCAAACAGGGATTGCACACTGGTACGTGGGCAGTGCACACAGATACATGGGGACAGCACCCAGGCACATGGAACTACCTCTAGGTACATGGGAACTGCACACAGGTACAATTTTGTGCTCTTATTTATTTTTTATATTTCCATTTGATTTTGATAAACTGAAAGCAAGCTGTTATGTTCAACATGATCAAACTTATTAATCTTTTTATGACCTGATATTCAATACTTGTATCCAATGTGATCCTAAAGATATTGCATATTTTAGACTCGGATTTTAGAGCTGTTTTCTACATGAACCTACAATGGATGTGAAGTATAGATCTGAGCATGATATAAAGCACAGGAGCTTTTCCTGTTTTCTCTCTGTGCATAAATATTGTCTAGGTGCTGCTTATTGAAAAGTATTTGCTTTCATCTGACTTATAAATTGTTTCCACGTGTGAGTCTGCTGCTTGGCTTTGTGCTCTCTGTGTTGGCTCTGGCCTTGTCTTCTCACCACGAAAATTTGCAAAACCATGAAAGTTGAAGTTCATTTTTTCCAGAATAGCAAATATCCTCAATGCAAAAACAATTTTAGTCTTGGTTTCAGCTTTTCTTTTTCTTTCACTGGTATTTTCCCATCTATTAACTTCTTTCCATACATTTTAGAAGGTATTTTATATAATTTCATGATTTATCCAGTACCAATGTCATAGAGAGGCCAGTTAGATAACTAGTAATTGCATTGATTGAAACTAATGCTATTTTATTTACCATTTATTTAGCATTAAAGTTTTTCAACCTTTTTTAGTTGTTGATGGACCTTTATTTTATTGGCTTATTCACATGTGTTGCTAGGAATCAGAGAACCCAGTGCCTCACTCATGTGAGGCAAGCACTCTACCACTGAGCTACAACTCCAGCCCCGGAATTTATTCTTTCAGATGAAGATGAATAGGAATTTAAATTTATTTTTAAGATGACTTCACAGTTTTGTAAAATATTTTTTCACAATTAAATGCTTTCACTTTCTCTCTCCTATTTACACACACACACACACACACATACATCTATACATATGGCCTCTATTTCTAGTTTTAAAAAACTAACTCATTATCTATTTATTCCCTCTTATGTTATAGCATAGTATTTATTTTTAATGTCAGGTAAGGCAAGGCCAACCTCATTAATGGGGTTCATAATTTCCTGGATATTTTTGGATATATATTCTTGCATATGCTCTCTAAAATAATTATGTCTTATTGCAAAAATAAAAATGATGAGCACAAAAACAAGAATAGCAAAATCCTTAGGATACTTCTTCTACACATTTAAAGTTATAATATTATTTTGTGACCATTGACATTTTTATATTATGACTTCATAACCAACAAAGTGATATTTCTTCCCATTTGTGCAGAGCATGTTTTATATCACCAATGAGAAATTATAACTTTATTTGTTATCGATAATATTAAATTACAAGTGAAATATTTGTTTTTACTTCATGTTGAGGTAGCTATTTATACCTAGCTAACTCTAGCATAACTCTTAAATGCTAATATAGCTAATGGCTTTTTGGGTTTTATGCTCCAACACATCAAAACAATTTCTTATCAAGCCAAGTAATAGTTCTTCAACTTTTATGGCTTTTCTAGGTGCTCATTGATATTTTATTTTAAGAGTTCTTTTTTTTCTAATATTTATGGAAATAACTTTTGTCTTGGTGTGTTTTGCACATCAATTAGACAGGAGTTTTAATGTGGTGAAAACATTACATTGTCATTTTCAGTTTTTTTAAGATACCTGCTCTTCTTTGTTAAACAATTTTCATCTTACTCAAAAAAAATATCATTATATTTATATCTTGCTTAAATTTTAATACAGGATATCTGCATGTTGTGTCAAAATCATATGGCTTATATATTTTAATTTCCTTAATACAATTAATTTCTGGCAGTATTTTGATTCTCATTGGCTTTTGTTTTGCAACTAATAAGTCAGTAAACATTACATACCTTCTCTGCTAGAAACTGTGACCGTCTGTTTTGGGCTGAACTGTGTCTCTCCAAAAGATGTGCTTAAGTCCTAAACCCCAGTACCTGGAAATGTATCCTTTTGAAATAAGCTCTTTGTGTATATAACCAAGTTAAGAAGAGGTTTTACTAAATTAAATAGAACCCTGATCCAACATGAACAGCATCCTTTACAGGAGGAGCGAAGCACTGTGTGAAGATAGAGACACATAAGGGAGACTCCACGTTATGACAGGGCCAGACTCTGGCATGGAACTGAAATAAACCACGCATTGCCAAGTGTTGTCAGCAACTGCTAGAAGCAAGGAGAGATGCCAGGGCCATATTCTCCTTCAGAGCCCTCGTGAGAAACCAGCCCTGCTCATGTCCTGGTGTTGGTCTTATGGAATACTCAACTTTGAACGAATATATTTCTATTCCTTTAAGCCACCATATTTTCAATAATTTGTGAAGGCAGCCCTGGCAATCTATACACTATTATACAAATTATAAAGTTTGTTATAGAACAAAAGAAAAATAAACACTTCAAGTTCCACAAGAAGAGAGGTATGAGTCTTACTCACTGCTGTTCGCTAGTGCCTGTCACACACTATATGATGAATGAGTATGTCTAAGACAATGAATGTGAACATATGTTCTTTATGTTTCTTGTATGTAAAGAGAGTTAAGATTAAAAAAAATTTCAAATGCTGAAAAAAAACTGAAAATAATGATTCTAATGACTATTTTGTTAAGTAATATGTTGAGTATTACAGAAGAAGTATATGGCATAAAACATTGAACTTTTCTTTAAGAAATATTATTTATTTTTCCAACAAATTATCATTTTGTTCTGTCTAAGTATAATGATAAATATGGTTTGAAGAGAAGAGAGGGGAAAATCAGGATGAAATAAAAAATGGATGGAAGTAATGCAGAGCCCAGCACAACTGCTGTAGAGCGTTCCTGGGGGAATCTTCATGAAACCAGTGAAACTTGGCTGTGCATATCATACCAGATGCAGAAGGAGAAGGAAGGAAGTCTAGCAAGGATAGTCATTTGTGTTGTCTATTCTCAAATTTTAGAGAATATGAAATAGACAAATTAATTTTAAAAAGTTGAGACTTTCTGATGGGTAGATAAATGAAAAAAAAACAAAAAACATGAACACACTCAGAGAGAGCAGTGACCTTGACTGCCTCACATCTCTCATATGCCTCCCATTATGATGATTATATCTTTTAATCTATTAACTAATTAATAGATCAAGTACCCCAATGTTAGCTGAAAGCTTCATGACTATCGAAATTATTGATTTTTTTAAGAATTTTTTTTCTCCAGTGCCTTAAAGCTATTTGATGATAATGAATTTTAAAAAATCATGAAAGATAGATAAAATATGTCTTAGTAGAGTAAGAGATAGGTACAAGATTTCCAGTCAGAGTCATCTCAGGCAAAGTGGAGGGAACAATAAATCGAGTTCATATAAAAACAGGGGAAACTTGTCCACAGACCACACAAGGAGAAATTGCACCTGAAAGACACAGAAGAAGAGAACTGCTGGGGAACAGGTGTCTGTCATTCAGGATTGTCAGTCATGTATGGACTTAAGCACCCTGCTTTGGAAAATCACCAGAAAGCTCTGCTCCAGAGATTTCTTTATTTAGCCATGTTTTCAACACAGCTTCCTGGAATCCAAAAGAGCTTGAATAGGAAAAAAATAAGTTCTTTGCATAATTGTTCATTTAAGGCCAGAAAATTGGGGAGGAAAAAAAAAAAAGGAGAACATCATTTGACGAAGGAACATAGCCAAGGTAGATAGAGCTTAAATGCAATATTAACATGCCTTTAAAATCTGAGCATCTTGTAAGACTTGATTGAATTATAAAATTAATGGTTTATAAACCTATTATTGAGTTAAGTGAAACATCTACAAGCACATTTAGAGCTGTTATTTTCTGATCTCTTCGGAGCTTATTCACCAAAGGAATAGTTGAATGCATTTCTAATCAACCACAAATTCAAATGCTAAATGATCATTTGGTCCAGAAAAAAATAATAATAATAGCACTGGGCTTTCCGAATGTAGCATTATCATTGTACTTAGATTCCAGCCAGGAAAATGCCAGCAAGACTTGTTGCTGAGATTTCCTTGCCTCTGTTTTTAGTGTTCATATTTAAAGATATAAAACCAAACATGTTTAAATGTTTAAGAGTTCTACCTTTTGGAGGAAGAAAAAAAACAACAACATTTTTTTCTAAATCTTAGTAGGAAAGACTGATGTGAAAATTAAAGACACACTTCCTTTTCTTAAATTACTTTTTATCTAATATATTCCCAAAAGCATAATTAGGGGAGAGTAATAAATAATACGTCAATTGTCAATGATTATTTTTGAGACAGCAAAAAGGAAGGAAGGAAGAGAGAGAGAGAGAGAGAGAGAGAGAGAGAGAATATTATCTAATTTTTAATTGGTATAACTTCCAAATTCTTAAAAGAATCAAAATGTAAGATAAAACACAAAAAATGAAATTATTACTATATTAAAATATATAGATCTCTACAAAAACTGTACTTTAATAGCAAATTGTAGCTACAGATGTCATGAAAATAAATTACACTAATCACTATTCCCTTCCATAGTTTTTATACAAAAATAATAACAAATAAATAGATAGTGAACAATGTTATTATTTTTATAGTTTTAAGGTAACTAAGATAGAAATTGAGTGCAAATATTCAAAATAAGTCTTAAAATTATTTTAATTGTTTAGTCTATTAAAAATTCCATAGTTGACAATATGTATTTTTCATTAAGTCAAGAAAATGTCGCTTAAACTGAAAAACTTGATCCCTAGAGAAGGAAGAGTGATTAAAAAGAATAAATAATTTGCATACATATTCCTTTAGTGCACTGATCACTTAAAAAAAACATAAATACTCTAGTAAAACTATAAAATGAAGCAGGCTTGGGGGGTCTGTGACCTTCATCTAGGTGTGTTTTATGTGTTCAGCAGAAATTACCAGCAAGCTCTGTCTTGGACGTAAAAAATTAGGTCTAAACATAGGCATGGTTTTAGAAATCTAAAATTATAAGTTTCATTTCTTCTTCTGGCAGTTTTTTTTCATTTATTTTAACATTTCTTTAGTCAAATAATTTAGAAAAACAAAAGCAAATTTTATTCAAACAGATTTTTTTTTTCTAAATCACAAAGCAAAATTCAATCTTCAAAGTTGAAATGTTACAATTTGAGTTTAGATTAAAAAAAAAGTGAACATAAGGCTGAGGATTTCTTTCATTTGTAAAGCACTAACCTGATTTTAATCCCAGTACCTTGCGAAAGAAAAAAATAGTACCTAGCACTGGACAAACTTTTATAGATTAATATCTTGTTACTCTGTATATCAGTGCCTAATGACTTAAAAAAACAGCTTTATGAAGCTGACATTCCACCCTGATAAAATAATTGGTAAATATAGTTTGGCCAAGAATTACAAAAATATTAAAACTAACATTACAGTAAGAAACATGAGGCTTTCCAACTAAGATCAGGAATGAGGCAAGATTATGCTCAGCATATTTTTCAAAATTTTACTACAAGTCCTAGTTAATGCAAAAAGGCAAGAAAGTAAAATATATAAAGGAATATAAACTGGAAATGAACAAATAAAATTAAAATTGTTCACAGATATCATGATCTTTCATGTAGAAAATTGAAAGAATCAACAAAAACACTAGGGAGTGATTGTAGAAAATTTATATTGAATGAGAGGTTCATATACAAAAGTGAATCTTTTTTTTTTGTACATACATGCAATGAACAAGTGGAATTTAAATTAGAAATGAAGGACTCCTTATAGCATCATCCCAGATAGTAAAAATCATAAATGGAAATATAACTATATATATATATATATATATATATATATATATATATCCTGTATCATGACTAGATAAGAAAAACTATAAACTTACTAAAAAAATCAAAAAGCAAATTAAATATTGATACATAACAGCCTATGTTCATGAATAGAATGACCCAATATTGTCAAGAAGCTAGTTCATTCCAAATTGTTCTATAGAGTCAATGCATCCCAATAAAACACCACAAATTATTTTGTGGATGTCAGTAAAATAATTCTAATATTCGTATAAATAACAAATACTCAGGATAGTCAATTCAATAGTCAATGAGAAGAATGAGGTTGGGGGCATGAGATTACTTCGCTTCAAGTATCACTATGTTATAGGGTCAATGCAGTGTGTTATTGGTGCAAAAATAAACAAATAGCAAGTTGGAAGCCTGAGGCAGGAGGATCACGATTTGAAGGTCAGTCCCAGAAACTTACTGAGACCCTGTCTCAAAATAAAAAATGAAAGAAGCTGGGGATGTAACTCAGTGGTAAAGCATCACTGAGTTCCATCCCCAGACCCCCCTCCCCAACCCAGCAAATAATAAATTGATCTAGATGAATGAAAGATAATAGAGTGGTTATAAATTAATCCTATACTGTATGAAAATATTAACTCAACGTGTACCTAAATGCAAAATGCAAATATAAAACAAAATGCTACAAAATCGGCATGGGGGTGACATATTTTAGATAAAACACAAAAGACAGATCCATGAAAGAAATAACATTAACATTAACATTAAAAACCTCTCCTGTTCAGAAGACAATGCTAAGGGGATGAGATGTCAAGCCACAGAATGGGAGAAAAGGTTTTCAAAAGACAAATTTCATAAAAGATGGTCACCCAAAATGTACAAAGAACTCTTAAAACTTAATGATGCTAAGATGGAAAGGCCCATTTAAGAATGGGCCAAAGGCTTGCACAGATATTTCATGAAAGAAGACAAATGCATGTCAAGAAAACATATGAAAAGGTGTTCAACATCATATGTCACTAGAGAATTGCAACTTTAAACCACAGTAACATACAACTGCACTCCTATTAGAATGACCAAAACCAGTAACCAAACCAAACCTGAAAACACCAAGTCCTGTTGAGGATGCAAAGCAAAAAGAACTCTCCTTCGTTGCTAGTGAGAATGGAAAGTGATATAGCTGTTTAGAAAGTAGTTTACCAATGTCTTACAAAAGATTGAGCAACTGTGCTCCATGATATGGATATTTATCAGGAAGACTACACAGTCATGTCCACATGAAAGTCTGCACATGGATATTTACAGCATTTTATTTGTAATTTTCAAAATTTCAAAGCAACCAAGATGTCTTCTGGTAGGTGAGTAGATAAATAAACCATGGTACATCCAAACAATAGAATATCATTCAACACTAAGATGATATGAGCTGTCAATCTATGAAATAGGACTGATGAAACTTAAATGCAGAGTGTTAAGTGCAAGAAGCTAATAGCAAAGTCCAGGTATCATATAATTCCAACTACATGACAATCTGGAAATTGCAAAACCAAGGTGATAGTGAGGGATTTACAGTAGAGAAGTATGACTAAACACAACACAATATTTTCCTGCCAGTGTAACTATTTTGTGGGACACTACCATGGTGGATACATTGTTATTGCACCTAGGTGCAGACATATACAAAATGAAACACCCAGGGTAAACCCTAAAGAAAATTATGAACTCTGTGGTGATGTATCAATGTAGTTCATTGATTGAAACAAATGCATGATTTTTATGTAAGATGATAGTGGGGAGCTTGTGTATGTGTGGAGTAAGGAGTGTATGGGAAGTCTCTGAATTTGCTGGCTCAATTTTGTTGTGACTTTGAAACTAACATAAAATATAACATTTGCTAATTTTTAAAAATGGTAGCAACATTTGAGGGGATTGTTGTCCAAGTTATACACAACTTACAATATAGAAGCTATAGGCATGATATACAGCAAACATGGAAACAAGATCACTACCCTTAATCATTAAGGAAATGCAGACTAAAAACACAATGAAGTACTGCTTTATACCACTAGGATGGATAAGATCAAGTTAATCTATCACAAAAGTTAGCAAGGATATGAAGCAAGTGGAGTTCACACGCCTTGCTGGTGAAAATGTCATATGGCAAAGTACCTTGCAAAAGCAATCTGTCATTTTCTCAATATTTTAAATATATTTACCAACCTGGCATTTCTATGTGTAGGTATCTACTACAAAATTGAGCATTAAAAATTCGAAAATTGTAGCTATGTTCTACAAAATTTGAAAATTATAGCTATATACTACAAAATTTGTAGCTATATACCACAAAACTGAGAATTGAAAATTTAAGTCCAAAGTGTGTATACCAACATTCATAGCAATGCAATTCTTACTAGATAAAAATACACATCAACTGAAGAATAACAGATAATCAAAATTTTGAGTATATATGTAATGGAGTATTACTTGGCCATAAAAATAAATGAACCATTGATATATTCTATAACCTGGATGGAACTTGAAATATTATAAGATAAAGAAAATGGTTAAAAAAGAACACAACTCTATGATTCTACTTACGTGCTATATAAAGAACAGGCAAATCTATAAGATGAGAGCCTAAAGCTGGAAGGGGCTGACTAACAGTGGTCACCACGTACTCCTGGGATAATAAAACTGACAGGGTTGATGATTGCACACTCGGCAAATACAAACAGTAAATATCCAAACTTCTAAACCCCTTAAATTGTACGCTTTAAATGGTGAATTTGATGGTATATGCATTGTTTCCTGCTGTTTTTTACTTTTCCAGACAAAACAGAGGTTTTTGTTTTTTTTTTTAACCCTCACTATCAATATGTTACTGTTTATCCTAAAAGAGCTAAGGTTGTATTTTGAGAACTGTGGCAAAAGCAGATTAAAACAAAATATTTGATTTTCACATGTACACATTGCCTGTCAGGTGGGCAAAACCAGGACAGGTTTATTTAAATTCTCACTTATGAGGTTGCTATGAAAATCAACAGAATTAATGGAGGGAAAATGAATGTTTGCTTGTGTCTGACTCAACATATTGGTGTGCACTGAGTCACCTAATCAGATGTCTATCTTCATTCATTTTTATAAGCTCTCTTCATTTCCTTCATGGTTAAATTGCATGATGTGTGTAGTTCTGCTTTGGGAAGAGCCATCTGTTCTGTAATTATCACCAGGGGCTAAGCATTATCTCAAGGTGCAGAAATTCAGCATTACAGGTAATATGAATGCATAATTTATCATGCCTGTATACCTAATTGAAAATCCAAATATATCCAATTAGAACTCCATTTGGTCAAGACTTCTGTGCTTTAAGAAATGGAATTTTCTCAAACTAGAAAACACAATAATTTTTTACCTTCAAATTTCCTGAGCAAAATTTAAAAAAAAAATTAAAAATGGAGAATTGCTTTCACATAATTTAACAGAAATGAAAGGCAGAATACTAAATTCTAAGAAGACAGAGGAATTATTATATTCATTGGCAATAGTCACATGTGACCTCGAGACTTTTTTAGGTTTATTAATATAGAAAGAAAAGTTATAAAATGTAACAATCAGAACATAGGCAGCAATCCTCACCACAATCTCATTTATCTCTTTTGGAGCAACTGCATTAACTAGAGGGGAAAAGAAAATAATAAGAAACAATAAAGATAACTACGGAGAATATTTTCTCTTATATGCTCATTTTTCTCTCTAGATGTAGTTTCTGTATCTATTAGGTAAATTGTGTGTCAGCACAAGTGAATCATTTTTATTAGGGAATCTCACATAGATATGTGAGCTATTATTTACAAAATATAAAAATGAAAATAGAGCTTATTCATCTTCATTGGTACAATATCTTTTCACATGTTTTCCCTTTCCCCTAAAATAGTTCCCAAATTCTTAAGATTTGTAACATTTAACATTTTTATGCTGCCTTCATTTTCTTCTCTTAGGAGTTACTAAAACCACACTAAATCACAAAATCAAGGTTTCAGTCACTTTGGTATGTAATGTTACTAATAGGAATACTTACCAGGTCTGTTTTTTGCTGTGCTTCTGAATTCTGAGAGTTACTGTCTAATTGGACACATCTGCTACACTCATATAACTTTAACATCCCTTGAAGGAATTCTATAACCCCAGAATACACATAGGTAATTAAAGCCTTAATTAAAAATAATGCAGTTAATTTAGGTATATTAATTCAAAAGTAGAAAATAACTGATAATTTATTTCTCTATTTTGCAACTTTCTTTTTTCATTTAAAAAAATCATTTCATTGTGACATAATTACATATCATATCTTTTGCCCATTTAAAATATACCATTTAATATTCTTTAGTATATTCAAAAAGTTTTGCAACTACCACTGAAATCTAATTTAGAATGTTTCAGTTTATCTGAAAAGGAACTGTACCTATGCTCAGTCAATTCACATTCTTCCTGACTGTTCCTGCTCTAAAACTAAGCAAACTCTAATCAACCTTCTGTATCTATGAATTTGCTCTCTTGCAAATTTAATATGTGGAATCACATAATCTGTTTTTTTATGACTGAATTATTTCCCTCGGTATTAATGCTTTCAAGGATCATCTCTGTTGTGGCATGTAACAGTACTTCATTTATTTTTATTGCTGAATAGTATTCCACAGTATTGATATATCACAATTTTAATCATAGTTATGGATGCTGAACCATAATGGGGAGGGGGGATAGAAGAACTTTGACTGGGCAAAGGGGAGGGAGAGAGGAGGAGAGGGAAAATGGGGGCAGAAAAGATGGTGGAATGAGATGGACATTATTACCCTAGGTATATGTATGGTGTGAGGCTACATTGTGCCCTACCGGAGAAATGAAAAGTTGTGCCACAATTGTGTACAATGAATCAAAATGCATTCTGTTGTCATATATACCAAATTAAAATTAACTAAATAAAAATAATAATAATCATCGCCACATAATTCATAATAGGCAAATATAGAAATAACCTAAATGTCTACCAACTGATGAATGGATAAGCAACTGACTTTCATTCCAAATCAGGTATGAATTTGGGAAAACTTCAGTAGCTCTTGCAGAGGAAAATATTTTTGGTCTCATACTATAGGGATTTGCAGAATGAGGGCCTGAGACTGTCATTGTCAAGTTCATCTGAGAGTTTGTTGGGACTGTGAAATCTCCCCCTCCTCCTTAGCACCTCAGAACCAAAAGCAGTGGACTCATATCACAAAACATGTGTGTTAACGAGTCCTTCAAATGATTCCTGTGCAAACTCCTTTGATGACCGCTGGTCATGTTCATTGCAGCTTCTCTCATCGCTCAATGCTGGGTTAAATTCTCACCCATGTCTTGCTGTTCCTTTATGGGCATTTTAACGGGAACAGTCATTTCTCTATATCAAGTATGGTGTAGCCATTTGTTATTATTGATTGGCTGGCATTTTGGGACACATCTCAATAATCTGATAGTTCAATATATTTGTACATCCTACTCTCCCAAAGTAGATGCCCAAATTCTAAATTAATTCGGCTCCTTTGTTGTTAGTAAGGGACACAGTGATCTAGGTTATACCTATTAGAGGCACTTGAGTGAGAAGTTGATGTGGAAGGAGCAGGGTGAAGTATGACCAAATCCAGACACACTGATATTTGCCCAAGCACAGTGGTGGAGAAATCTGGAACTTTGGAGGAGATAACAGAATTTCTGATGCTCAGACTCTAGACTTGTCATTGGCTGGTTGTTAAGCAGGGGCAGTGGTGGTGTTTTATTTTACTTATTTATTTTTTAAAAGTACTTGAGGCATAGACAGAGGTTTATTTAAGATTGATACACATTCAGGGGAGAATGTGGACTGTCTCGAGAAGCAGCCCTGACTTAGGCTGGGGGTCCAATATTTATCAAAGGGCTGTGTCAGTAGCTGCACTGGAGATGGATTCAGGATAGAGCTGCAATTTCATTCCAGTTTTCCTGAGATTATGTATTTCCCTTATTTTATTAGGGCACCAGCCAAGGACATGGGCCAAGTTTGCAATTATGTTTTCTGAATCTCAATGGATTGATTCTTCATTTCAATGGCTCAATGGTGTTTCCCTTAAAATTTCCTATTTCTCTCTCCTTATTCTATATCTCCTTATCCTAAATCCCTATCTTTCCTTCCCTCACTCCAGAGACTTGATCCCTTAATCTTAAGGGTTGGTGAGGGGGTGAAAATCCCTCTGCTGTGGTTGCTTTAGGCTGGCAGGGGTGATGACCCTGCCTAACCAGGGATCAAAAGTCTCATCCTGACTATTCTAAAAGAGGTAGACACCAGTCTCATTTGCAGGGATGTGTTGATATTTTTGTGTTGCCACCTTGTTAACATGGAACTGCTATAATCTGGAAGATACAAACTTTATTAGAAAGACCTGGACTAAGCAATAGGAGCAGAAGTGTAGTTACCAGAGGTCCTAACAGTGGAAACAGTCAAGTGAGGTTCGGTAAGCATTAACAGTTTTATTTGCCTATACATTTAGATTTTTTTTCTACATCTTTTACCTACTTTTGGTAAGGTGTATGCAAATATACAACTAGTTACATTTAAAAGGAAAAATCTTTTTAAATGTCCATTTATAATTGTTCTTCAGCTATACTTTCCTGCCAGGTGTTTAAGACGAACTTGGTCAAAGATTGACCTTCTTCCTATCTACTGTTAGGGTGATGTTTAAGAGAACATTCTCATGTTTGGGTGTAGCTCCTGGCTCTGTTGTTTTTTTCTTTTGTTTTTAAATACTGGGTCTTGAACTCAGGGGAACCCTATCCCTTAGCTACACCACTAACCATTTTTACTCTTTATTCGGAGACAGGGTCTCACTAAATTTCCCAGGCTGGTTTTGAACTTCTGATCCTCCTGCCTCAGCCTCCAGAGTCACTGGGATTATGGGAGCACACTACCATGTCTGGGTTTGGCTCCATTATTTCTGAGTAGCATAAAGCCTGGTTCTTTGCTCCTTCTGTAAGTTCTTTATGATCCCCCATATTCTATGATGAAAACTTGCTTCTTCATCTTGCTAAATTATGTTGTTTCCAAACAAGAATATTGAATGAAAAATAATACATGTTTGTTATCAATTACTAAAAATTTCCCACGTCTTTGACTGTGATGAGCAGATGAGTTTTCTTACTGGCATCAGCTGTGTTTTTAAGTTCTAAGCGGTTCTTTCTTTAAAAACACAACACAAGTGGAATGCCCACACTGTTGGGGGCTGCTGTTAGCTCCTCATTACCAAGGAGCTGCTTTTCTGGTGCCTAAGTGTGCTCCCTGTTTTTGCTCTGCATCTTCATCAACAGTCTGTCATCCTCCTAAATACCTCTACGTGATCCTGTGCCTTGTTTACTGTCCTAGTCCTCGGTTCAGTTCCTTGAGGGGCGCGTTGGTGGTGGGCTGATTTTATGATTCTGGCTTCTTGTCAGGAATAGCTTCCAAAATGAGCCTGACCTTGACACCACACTGTGCAGAAGTCTATGCTTTCCAGTCCCTTCCTGCATATCCAAACTGCTCCTTTTCCTTCCGCCCCTGCCTGAAGTCACTCAAATTCATAATTAAATGACTTTATATCCACTTTGTGCTAGCATGTAACTCTGTGAGTGACCCTTTTGTGTTGAAAAATTACAATGACATGGCATTTGGTAAGATGGAGTCAGAAATAAATTTTAGAAATGCTGAATTTGATGTTAGAAAATAATTGATGAGTTTTACTTTGACCCTAATTATGAAAACATGAGGAAAAAAATATAAAGAAATTGAGAATTGACAGGGTAAGATCTGGAAGAGTTAGCAAATATTACCAAAATAGACATAAGAATTTATATAACTTTTCAGTAGTTCCAAGGCAAACTGCATTAAAAGATTGGGAAATGCACCATGTCCCTGGTGAGAACCTCTAGATTTATCACAGGGCCATTTTACTAAAATCTTGCTGGAAAATAAATCTATATTTCAAAAGTTTAATATATGGGTGGATAAAAATAGAAGCAGAGGATAGGAAACATGAATCTGAGCAACTTTCTTGTGTCCCAATAATTAGAAACAAGATGATTCTAATAAAATAAAAAGTCTTATTGGAATAATTTGTAGGCTGCACACTTTATTTCTATTCAAAATAAGTAGAATTATTTTTCACAGCAGAAGTATTAACAAGACCATTATTAATGAATCAGCTCATTCATCTTCCTCTGGGGAAGGCCAGTCAGCTTTTGTCTTCACAGCCTAAACACTGCAGCTAAGAACCACAAAGGAAGCATGTTCACAGAACTCTATTGCATGGGTCCTTTTGTCCCCAATATAGGGTTCAGTTGTAAATAAATGAACATTGCAGGATGTGGGAACATCAAAATGAAATAAACTTCCCAGTAGTTCCAAGGCAAACTGCATTAAAAGCTTACCATGTCCCTGGTGAGAACCTCTACCAGATCATCCAATCTGGGCTTGTCTCCTGGCTCAATCAACAAGACAGCTGGAATGAGTTTCACCCAGCCCTTGAATTTGTCATCACATTTGTTTATCAAAATCTTCTAGTCACAGAAGGCTCTCAAAGTGTTTAGGTTTTAAAATACTAAGATTTAAAACTACTAACTTTATTGGCATCTATTACCATATCTTCATTTTTTTTCTAGTTTTTGTTATATCTTTAGGTTAAAATTTCCCTTCTGTTTTTCCACAGAAGACTAAAGCTATGGCATAGAATAAAAGAGAGATAATAAAGTACAAGTTAGGGCAGCCATAGAGAGAAGAAGGGATTGTTGTTAGAAATGGGTGGTAAAGTCAACGGGATTTTGTGTTTGATTAGCCAATGGATGAACACTAACTTAAAACGAGCTTAGAAAAGAATGAAAGAAGAAAAGTGAGGCAGTCTCCAACCCGAAATCAACTGTAAAAACCAATAAGAAAAGATATGATTTTTAAGGTTTAAGAGACTTTGTACTTTATGTTAGGTTAAATAGCTGGTAAAGAGGGAGAAGCCAAAGATGAAATAATTACTCATCATCACTGGGCCACCTCCCAAGCAGTTTCTAAGCATCTCCCCTCGTGCATCTGAAATGCCTTACAAGGGGGGTTACGTCGCTATCATATTTAAAGCTGAGGAAACACAGGCACAGACTTGTAAGTCATATACCCAAGTTCACACAGCAGGCACAGCTGTAGACAGACTTTGAATCTAGGTTCTTTAAAAAACTCCCGCAGTCTCCCACTAGGAAGAGCAGAGGTAATTGACAAAGTCCCAGGAGAGATGTGATTGAGCACCTGCACAGATAAGGATTTACCTGAAAGGGAGACTCGGGGGGGCAGCAGCGGTGGCAGGAAGATGGGGAAAGATGCAGATAATAGTCTAAAAGAGGTTAGAAGGGAGGTTAAAGTGTTTTATGTTACCAGCCGTCATTCACTTGGAGAAGAAAGCAAGGCTGTCGCCAACCCTCAGCAGGGTAAGTGCTAAGGAGGCTTCAGCTAAAACACTGTTAGCAGGAGTGGCTGTTGAATAAATGAAAAAATCAGCAAATTTCATCATATTTCCAATGATGTCACTTTGCACAAGAAATGAAGAAATCATTACAAAATGAGTACATGGTGATATTTCTTCTAAATAAATAGAAAAATGAGAATTCTCTCTTTCTTAAATTCAGGTTAGTTCAGAATAACCTTCAGGTTACTTACTTGTAAGCTATATTACACGAATTTGATATTTAAAATTACAAATAACAAAAAATTAGGTTTTAAACAATCAAAACAAATGTAAGAATTAAACTATAGCTTCATATTCTAAGAAGTAAATTCAATCAACTACATAAAATATATGTATATAATTAATCAAAGTTATTCCATAAATATGAAAGGGATTGTATGTCTCAAGTTGTTTACTTTTCAGAAGGGGAAATGACAGGTCTATATAGCATATGGCTGGTCAAAAATGATACAGTTCATGAATAGGAAACCAAGTTCTTGTATATACCGTAGTCTTTTTCTCATTTTCATTCTGTATGAAAAAAATCTCATGTTTTTTTTTTTTTATTCATGTATGCTTTTTTAAGCACTTTATTTAAGTACGATTGGTACATGGGACACTACACAGTTAATATATGCAACTTCCTCAAGCCCAACTTGCAAAAGCAGAGATAGAGTGGTGGTTGCCAGAGTCTGGGGAGGTGGAAATGGGGAGATGTTGATTGAATGTACCAAGTTTCAGTTGTGCAGGTGATTAAGTTCCTGAGATTATTAATCAGCATCGTGTTTACGACAATACTGTATTTTATTCTTTTCTCAGAAGGTAGAGCTTATGTTTACCATAAAATAGCAATAGTGATAATAATAATGTTGGGAGGAAATGTTGGTACTTGGTAGATGTGTATATAGGCTGCAAGGTGATAATGACTTCAAGGGTGTATGCATACTTGTCTCCAAACTTATATTTTATGTTCCACAGACAAATGAGATACACCATTGTGTTCCTGTGTCTGGCTAAGAAAAAACTTAGTATATTGTCCTTCAGGCCCATTTGTGTCACAAATAGAAGGATCTCCTTTTTCAATATTGAATAATATTCTCTTATATATTTGGGCTTGTGGGTATCTATTTGGAATTCTAATTTTGGTTCCTTTTTTGTTGTTTTATTATTTACTTCAATTACTATCTCCTATAGTATATGTGTAAACTGAGAATTAATCCTGATTTTAAGATAATGGGATTAATATATACAGACTGCTCATTTGTTATCAAGAATATTGCTAAGCATTTCTTTTTGAACTTGAACATGCATAATTATATAAAGTGTTTATTAATAGTTCCATTCACCTTCACAGTGGAGGGAATGATGGCTGAGAGAGGTTACATAATTCACAGGAGGTTACATGTGGTCATTCTCTTCCACTGAACTTTGAAATACTCTGTATTTGCATCTTTTAAGCATCTAAGTTTTATTTTCTTTCTGTGAGAATTTACACACTTTTCATTTTAAATAATATCAGCACGGTTCTAGAAAGTTTAATTTGGATGGCACTGAGTACAGAGTAGCTATAAGGCAGCTCTTGAAAATAAACCAAGTTTAGCTGCTCTTTCCTTGAGTTCCCCTGTCTAGAAGGCCCAAGGAGGAGTATAGTGGAACATCCTGATGCACGTGACCTCATGTGTGACAGAAAGGAAAGGACACAGGTGTAGAAATGTTCCTGTTCCACATTGGCAGTAATAGCCTTCTGGTTTTTCCTACTCTCTGGCTTTAGCCATCACAGCTACCTAAATTCCTTTTTCTCTCATTCTGTCCAATTTTCACCTTTATGTATTAGATGTGCCAATCATTTGGTATCATTTAAATGTGAACGATGAACATGTATCATTAGTTTTGGTCCCAGG
The DNA here is from genome assembly GCF_001458135.2 of Marmota marmota marmota. Taxonomy (NCBI): domain Eukaryota; kingdom Metazoa; phylum Chordata; class Mammalia; order Rodentia; family Sciuridae; genus Marmota; species Marmota marmota. The sequence continues at coordinate 1,938,470 of NW_025999991.1, read as the reverse complement.
TAAATATGATGACTAAATAGTAAAGTCATTGATGTGATCCCTTTGGGTTCTAAGTCACAAAACATAACCAGTCTGAGAGAGTGATCAAGAGAATTCAACACACGTCTATTGGAAACAAGATGACTCCCACTTACATATTGTCTTATTTTATGATGAAAATAGTATTCAGAGACACCAAAATATTTCCTTATTGTTGGATAACTAACAGCCAGGTCTCAGTTCGATGTGGAATCAGTTGTAGACTAAATTTAGTGCAGGCAGGAAGGAATTTATTTATAAAGGGATATTAGGAAGTTCATTGGACTGTTGAAGGGCTGAAGGAATAGATTCTCAACTGAGTTTTCAGGAAAAATAAAACAAAATAAAAAATCGGTGGGCTCTAGACAAAGTCCCCAGGACAGTACCATTGCTGTTACCCCCATATCCCCCAGGGGCTTCTTTTCCTCTGCAGAGGGTCATTGCTGCCACCATCTCCACAGGTGCTTGCTGACTTGACAGCCATGTCACACCAGAAGTCTGCCTCATGCTCTGTTTCCTCAAGTGCTCTGAGTTTCTATGGGAATGTGTGTTTGGCAGAACCTCTGTCATGCATGTCAACTCTGGTGCAAGAGAAACTGGGAACTGGATCATCAGATGCTCGGGTGGATGCGTGTGGAAGTTTCACAACACAAAGAAGGATTTCAACATGTGTTACAGTCCAACCCACCCACAAATCACTGCTCCCCAAGTCAAAGAGCTTTCTTCGACCTCTGAATCCCCAAGCAATAAAAACAACAGAGTCCATTCTTTCATCCCAGGAAAATATAATTTTACATATGAAAATGAAAATAAGTCACTTTCTTACCAACATAATAATTCTCAAATATCATTGGCTTCTATCTTTGATGATATTTACTTCTCATCTAGCTCAGTCATACTATACTTCAACATTTTATAACAAGAAAGTTATTTGAAAAATTACTCATTCTACAAATACCCCATGCATAACAATTAGGAGTAGAAAGTGGAAAGTATCTTAATGTACTGGAAAAGAGCTATGATACAGAAAATACATGGGAAAGTATGAGTAGTGACTTTAATTCTTATTTTTTTCAGTGGGACAGGAAATAATATTTGCTGTTTGTAACTTAGTTTTTCCACCAACTAATCAAAATTCCCACTTCTTGAACTCCTAATCCCTAGTATGTTTGAGAGCATGGTTGTCCTGCTTGTACAAGGTGGCCGTCCTTTTAAATTGTAGCATTGAACATGCAAAACTGAGGCATCCTTAGGATTTCCTGATTTCATATCACAGTGTTTCCTATCTCCAATGTGGGCAGCAAGCCTAGTACTTTGCTTGAGGTATCCTAGAACATCCTGAGCAGCTGGGAACTGGATTATCAGATGCTCCCAAAGATGCGTGTGGAAATTTCACAGTACAAAGAAGGATTTCAACATTTGTTACAGTCCAACCCACTCAGATGTAGCACAGCTAGTACAGTGGACCAAGGGTTCAAGCAGCTTTCATTACAGGTTAGACCACAGAGAACCCTACTCTTTCTCTTCACCTCCATCACAGATGAGTTTTACTTTTATTAGTAAATGTTTCTACAAGGCTCAGTGTGACCCACCAATTATGAAGAGTTGCATCTTGTTTTTAACTTTTGAGGACAGATCATGATAGGTTCCTAAAAGCTCATGTTTCATGCATTCCAGACCAAGATGGTATGCTGTAGTAGATTAATATAAGATCCTATAGAATGCTGAGAAAACCAAGTCCTTGCTCACTCAATAATGGCACAGCTAATGAGGTCCCTCATGTCCCACAGGAACAAAATTGCTACAAAGTTATATGCAAAATATTTTATTTCTTTAGTTTGTGACTACAAGGAAGTTGAATGTGGAAATCAGTTATGGCTATATGATTTCTGTATTGTTTAAACTGATTATTGTCCTAATTCAGAGTATAGCATGCCAAAAGGGTAATAAAAAATTAACTTCTGTAAGATCACTGCTTTCAATTTGGTGAGACATGTAATATTAATATATTCCAATCTCTATCTTCTTTCCAAATTCTATAAAACATATATCCCGTTTAAGTAGTACTTGATCATCTTACTTTTGGCTTGAATTATTCATAATCTGACTGTATTGGTGGGCTTTCTGTCACAGAAGTTTGAATAAAAAAACTTTTGTTTGGGGATGTATTTCAGTGGGAAAGCCTCTTTGCATTCAAAACCTGGTACCAAAAAGTAAGATATTATAATAAATGTTTTAAAGATATAAATATGTTTCTTTAGAACTGTATGAAATATAGTAGATACATTGTAGATGTATCCAATCTTCTAAATAAAGTCTTGTATTTTCCTGCATCAACTACAATGTTTTGAAGATTTTTTTTAATTATTCACAAAAAATGACTACATATCAAATGGAATATATTTTTAAAATATATCAGTGTTTAGATCAGCAAATACTAACCTCTTTTTTTTAGAATTGGAAAGACTTTGCATACATAAATATCCTAATATGGATAAATTCCAGTTCTGACATTACTAACATTCTAACATTACTATCATTTTTCTCACAATTGTTGCTTTATCAAAAACCACTTGTCTGGATGATCAAAAATACCAAACAAGAGCTAGTATTCTTAGGACAAAAATTTACAAAAATATCCACAATTTTAATTGCAATTTTGTTATAAGAAAAAGCATTACATATTTATATAATATAATACATACAATTATATAATCTTATGTATTTTAGTTATATAATATATAATAAATATTATCTCTATATAATATATAATGGTTATAATAGGTAGTATTATAATTACATGCAATTTTATTTATATGCTTATATATAAGTTTATATATGCTTATATAAACATAATTATATATAGTGGAAATGTATATATAATTATAACATAAAATATATACTTATGTTTACATAATAATATGTCAAAGTAAAGGGGCTGTTTCCCTGGAACTGCAAGATGCTGAGCTGACAGGTCTTTCACAGTCTTCTAAAGCATCTTTTCTTTGGTCCCACCTTCTTTTTCCTGCTTCTTCCCTTCCTCCCTTCTTTCTCTGGCAAATCCTTATGGCTTTCTCTGTCCTTTTTTTATTATTGTTTTTTTCTTATCTGGTAACTCAAGCCATGTTTTTCTTGATGTGTGACAGCATGACTCTTTTCCTGTTCTTAATTCATGATATGGATATCGGCTACCTATTCTCTCCTTGATCCTTGGTATCTCAGATTCTGCTCTGAGATGCTTAGACAAATGTGCTTCTCTAGTGAGTGTATCATATTTTACTCTTGGAACATCGATGACAACAAATCTCATAGGTGTATGTGCAAACAAAAACAATTATGACTCATTATGAATACAAACTTTTAAATAATATTAAAATATTTCTCTTTCTTTTCTGATTTTAAAAAATGTGGAAAACATATTTAGAACTACTCTCTGCCAGCAAAATAAAAATATGTAAACTGTGTTATAGAGAGGAGATGGAAATTTTATCTAGGGAAAGCAGCTGGTTGCACCATGGTCCCAAGTCTTGTTCTTTCTCAATTTTGCAGATCCAGTGAACCAGGATACCAGATGACAGAATTCAAGGAAGCTTAATTATACTCTTTCAGGAATCTTTTGGCAACACACCTGCACCCCAAATATTTCTTCAGCGCTAGATGTGCATGGTTACTTTGTTAAACGCAAAATATTTAAAGAACAATTTATTAGCATTTGGAGAGCAGTGCCAGTAAGCATACATTTTTCAATATCTCAGCATCTATAACAGTTTAGAGGAGAGTTTCCTACTCAATTGCTTTTGATACTGTTCACAGAGAACTGATACCCTTAATGTTTTGACACCCAAATGTTTTTGTAGGAAACAGTAAATTGTGAGCTGTCCACTAAAAGTCAAAAGTAGGACCAAAGAAGCTTTTGGCAACATCATTCTCCTCTTTACAGCACCCTTCAGACCCACTTTTGAGGAATTACCAGAACACTTATGGGCATGAAGTCACACACTGAATCTGCCTCTCATCTTGTGCTTTGGGTCTCCCAGACTGCCACCTCAGGGTTTGACAGTGTCTAGGCTGAGGAATGTACCACTCTTCCTCAGGAAGGTATTTAGCCTTATTTAACTATCTAGCACACAGAAGTACAGTGAGAATGCTCAAAACAAAATAAAGTAAAACATAAGCAATATGGATGTTTTCCTCGAATATTAACATCAAATCTAATATGTTATACTTTTTTTGAAATTTAAAAATATACTAACATGTTACCTCATTTATGTATGTGTAAATATATATATATATATATATATATATATATATATATATATATTAAATTCTTCATACATTATCACCAAACTGAACTTTCATTTTTCTCCCAAATCAGCATTTACTCTTTTCACTCATTATGCATAATAACCTTTTGTCTCAAATTTGCTGGACTCCTATGATGTTGATTTGCATTATCTTTCTCACAATTAAAGACTCTCTTAAATTTTTCCTGAATGCATGTTCTCTCATTTGCCTCTAATGACCTAACTTTAGTTCTTTCTATATGTGTTGGCCATCCTAAAATTCTCCATGTTAGTAAAATATTTTTCTCTTTAACAATGAAGAAGGACATAAAGTCAGAAATAGCTAAAACATTAATAGTCTTACTCTAATTATACAATAAAATAAGGGTAAACTTTTGCTCCACTATAGATGTGTTCCTGACTTTGTTTTTATTTGGCAAGTTTAATCTGAGCCATAAGAGAGGACAGGGATGTCTTTCATGGAAGATGGAAGTCAAAGGTAAGGTCCAAGCATAGAAATAGCATGGAAAAGGGAAACTACCAGAGAATTCCTGGTGCCTTTCCTGAGTGGGGCTTGCGGGTTGATGTGGATGGTGACTGGAGACTTTGGCAACTGCTCCTGCAAATTCCTTCTCAGCAAAAATGATTACCCTGTTTCACTGTTGTTGAAATACAAGGGTATATACAAGATAGAGTCCTAAATACAAGGGTATATACAAGATAGAGTTTTCCTCATATTTCATACCAATTATTGCAGGTTTCCACCTTCCTAATCAGACTAAGAATAACTTTAAAACCTAGCCCATGCTTTACATATCTCAGTATCTCTAAAATTCACATAGTGCCTGGTACATTGTACAGCAAATGTGTATTGAATACATGTGTGAATAAATAGGATTTCAAATATTAATAGACAAAAATGCATTTATTTTCTATTTCAATCATTGTGAATGTGTGCAAAGGAATTTCATCCATAGTCAATTACTAAAATATGTAAAATTGTTGAAACCATAAAAAATTTTCACACAGGTAGAAATAACATATAATACTTTTAGAAAGGTCATGACAGGGCATCTTAATTGTTTCATCTTTAACAGAACCAAGAAGCATTCTAACTTACTGGAGAACTGAATTGACTGGGGTTTCACTGTGGTCTGTTATATAAAGTCTGTGTTCAGAATTCCAGTTCCTATTTGCTAAGGTGATTTGCTGAACATGGGTTTCAAGTAGCCCCTTCTTATTCAGCTAGTCAGAGGATTGTCCTGAACAATAAATCCTCATGCTGAAGGCCTTTGTCCCACTCCCACAGGCACCTGGTGTCTCTGATTCCTTGGTGTTTCGAGGACTCTGCGATGTAAGCATCATCTGGCTTCAGCTTGTCCCCTGCCGGGTACCTTGGCTTTCTCAGGAACAGTGTGGCATCTCTCTTTTTTATAGATCCCAAAATTCATTTTTCAAATATGCTCTTTAGTTCCCCTGATCTGATAAGTAAGGAATCTCATTTTTAAACTTCATACGTGTCAGGGGGGAGCAAATTTGGCATTTCTATTTAATCTCACCCCTTACCTGGTAATTCCTGTGATCTGACCTCATTAACATTCATATAGACACTTCAGATTTCAACTTTTTCTAAATCAATTGCACTAACCAATATCAGTGACTCCTTTTTCTTATTGCCATTGATAAAACCAAGTAGAATCTTTTCCTATAATCTTGTAACACATTTTCTTTATTGCATTATTTAAACTTTTAGATTCTTTATTAGAAGATAAAAATTCCCAGCTTACTGGTCAAGCTGGGTATTGAAAAAGAATATAATATTATGAGCCATGTGCTGTTATCACTTAAAAAAATTTAATTATTTGACCCTGAAACTGAGGTTTCTAAATCAGTTTATTAAAATAAAATGAAAAAAATGATTGAATCAATGAGTAAATAAATTATACTTAGTCAATTTTTTCTGCACCAAATTATAATTTTTGATAATTTTTTTCTTATCTAAACATTTCCTTTATTGATCCACCTTTTCTCCTTAACAATGGTTTGCACTTTGTGGTTATGTTACTTAAATGTATATATTTAATGTATATATTGTGAATCCAGAACGTTGCTTGTATTTTTCAGTACTTGTATTTGTGATTGTGCATCCTTCTCACTCATGTGTCCTACTTGTATTCCACCTCAAAAGACAGTAGTTCACTCAGCACTTGGGTCTCACTTCTGACATGATCGTCACCACATATTGTAATTATTAATTTGTATTTCTATCTCCCCACAGTGAACTGTGACTTCTTCAAGGACAGTAACCATGACATTTTTTAAGAATCACTTATAACTCTATTAATAACAAATCCATCACTTTTGGGGGACTATCTTGGCCATGGAATAAGTTTCTGTTAAATCAATTGAGTCAACCGCCCTTTCGTCACCACGGGAGACACGGGCACAAACTGCAGTTTCACTGGATCTGTTTTCTAGGCAGTTTCTTTTGAAGAGGACAGCATCCTGTAACTTTGGTGAGGAAAATAAACACACACACAGGTTGACACTGTTACCACTGTGCTCTTCACTCGTTTCTCCTCTGAAAAAGATATTCTGGCATATTTAGTAGAAATAGAAATAAATAATAAATAAACAAAAATAGAAATAAACACTACTATGTGAATCAGATGGCATATAGTTGTCTCCTTTTCCATTTCTTCTTTAATCTCCCTCAGCAAATTGATTTGCCTTGTTCAGAAATGGATCTGCTATAAAAATTATTACCAGCTTTGCAACGATACTGGAATCTCACAAGTTGTGATAATTAGCATGATCTCCCTTTATAATTCAATTGACTCCAAAGGAAGAATTTCCTGTAATAGATTCACCTCTGTTTTCCCTAATCAATTCACTCAGGAAAGGCGAGTGATGGCAACGTGAGCAGGCTCCATGCTTTGTTCCTAACACACATGCCTTCAACTGATGGCCTTGGGTACTGGACGGTCTTACCTAAGATTGCTCTTCTAGGAAGGAGTCTGTGTCCTCCTTTTCTTGCTGCTCTTATTCTATAAAGCAGTTAGGATCTGCAAGTGGAACAGTGACAATTCCCCTAGGACACAAAAAGGAGTTAGCTTATATTTCCACCAAGGTTTTTTCCTGTTCTCAAGTTTTAGGATCAAAAATCAGCCAAAGCTCTAGGGGTCCTATAAGACACAGTTCTATGTGCACATATAGGCTACAATGCTTCTGAACACAGAACTCTGCCCACTTGGCTACACCTGGCCAGCCAGCATAGGATTTATCATTAGAGTATGGGCTACAAGGAGCCCAGGGCAGAATGACTGTTAAATCCAGTGGTTTGAAAGTTCATTCAGTGTGAGCTATTACAGTTCACAGCATCAAGAGCTACAGTAGACCCAGAGGATAATAATGCAAATGATTGGAGATTAGAAATGTCAAAGTATCTAAGTCCTAGATCATTGAGGTATCTTGAAAAATTGTTTCTTATGGGCTCATAAAATACTTTCTGAACTTTTGTGTATGTATATGTGCATATATACACATATATGTGTATGTGAATACACACACACAAATAAGGCCTTAGCAACTGTAATATTTAGAATATGTTATCATTTTTGTGAAGAAAATAATCTAAATAATAGAGATATGAAGCAATTGGTTTTAAAAATATCCTTATGTCACAACCAAAAAGAAAATGTTTATAGGCATGTAAATTTTATTTTTCATTAGGTTATCATTTGCATGATTCACCCTTAATAAATTGAATTTCAGATTATTTTTCTTTTAAGCTCATTATCTGTACAAAATTTTGAAATCAATAATCATATAATTCCAAAAAATAGAGAATTATACAGAAATAATATATAACAATTAAATCTCTTAACACAAAACTCTCTAGATTCCAAATCTATACCACTGTAGAATAAGACAATAGTCTTAAAAATAACATTTTGTTTAATTTTAGAAATAACATAAGTGTAAGTAAGTTATCTTCAAGGCTTTTAGGTGAATTATTCAATAGGTTTCTGATTTACTTGACTTTTCCCAATCTATTTCAATTCTTCTTTCTTCTTCATAAGAGCAAGTGTTGTAATTAAATCAACAGTAGAATACTATAAAGGTCATGTGATTCAGTCAGATTACAGATCAACAAGATGAAGAATGTATATGTACAAAATAATAAAGAGAGATCTTCTTTCTTTGCTGTAATGTTTTTTTTTCAACTTCCAATGGATTTATTGGGACATAACCACATTTTTAGTCAAGAAGCATCTGTATTTCTTCTTTTTTTTAAATTTTTTATTGTTGGTTGTTCAAAACATTACATAGTTCTTGATATATCATATTTCACACTTTGATTCAAGTGGGTTATGAGCTCCCATTTTTACCCCATATTGCTGTAATGTTTTGGTAACTATATACCACTAAAGAATTTAAAACTTTAAACAGCAATTTAAAAAAGTGGAATGAAATATTTGAAGCTATTGAACTGTATGAGGTTTCATCCTGCAAAAATTAATATGTAGTTAAGAAGCAAAAATGAGTCCAAATTGAATGCATATTGAATAATACTATTCATAGCAAAAGTATGAAATACAAAGATAAGGGCATTGGGAGTGAATAATAGAAATTAAGTTGACAGAATGAATGGGAGAAAGTGACCATTTAGAGTCATTTTTAAATTCCCCTAAGCATTTCTTTTTAAATTACACATTTAAGAATTATTAAATTTGTCATTTTAAATTACTTTGTAGCACAGCAGAAAGGTTTGAAGACAGAAGGATAAGAATAATGAATTATATTTTCACTTTAAGAATGCATTGTTTTTCATGGAACTCTGAATTAATCTCATTAGTTCACAAAAATGGTTCCCAGTTAGTATAGAGTTTTTGCCCTGCTAAGTGTTCTTTGCTTTTCCACCCAAAATTAGACAGGTCTCATAAGTTAGCAAAAGAAGAATATAAACAAGAGATATGTGGAAAATAACGCCCACATTGAGGAGACACACATGGCCTTCCGTTCCATCCTCTGATCTCGCCACCTGGAGACTCCTTAGCATGCCCTCTGCATCAGGAGGAACTCTGCCCCCAGGAACATAGGGGCCAGCTCCTGTCCTCTCTGTAAGAGTAATTTACTGCAAGGCCACATAGTGTCCTCTCCACAATTCAATAAAACTTTGTTGGTCTTCATGTTTTTCTGTTAAATTGGTATTTGTATTCCTTTCCATGTTGAATAAAAAGCTTTGTGCAATGAGTACAAATGTTGTCTTTCTTTCACATTAAAAATAGTATTTAACATTGATCTTAATGGGAACAATAAAAACTAATCTACACGAGGCTGACCTCTATTTGTGAAAGTCTCATATGTTAATGAATAAAAGAATTTACCAAACTTAAATTTTATCTCTTCTTTTGAGAAAACAGAGTTGAATTTATTCATTTATTTATCGATTTATTGAGTGGTTCTGGGAATGAAAACTAGGGCCACAAGCATGGCCCTAAGTAAGTTCTCTAGCCCTGAGCTTCATCCCCTGAATTAATTCCTCAATGTTGTGCACCTATTTTGTCTGATTTGTGCAACATCTTTATCAAGGATTTTTTTTTCACAATAGGATTCTATTCTTCTTTTGGAAAAAAAAATATATATATATATAACCTAAAATTTAATGTCTTTTATATATACTGCTTGATATAAAGTTTGGTCAATGTACTTGGTATATAGTGTTTTAGTTAGCTTTGTGCTGCCATGGCCAAAGCACATGACAAGAACAATTAGAGGAGGGGAAATTTAGTTTGGGGCTCACGGTGTCAGCTGGCCCGGGAGGCCAAATATCAGGGTGGCACAGTTTGGTGGATGAAAGCAGGTCAGGACCTGACACCAGGAAGCATAAAGAAAGAGTTCCCCCCATCTTCATAGAAAAAACATAATCCCCAAGGACATGGCCCCATGGAACCCACACTGCCTCCAACCACAGCCTGCCTGCTCATAGTTACCACCCAGTTAGTTAATCTCTATCACTGATTAGGTTCTACACCTTCTAGCATTATCTCACACATGAGCTTTTGGGGGATACCTACTATCTAACCATAACAAATGGTAGCATAACTGAAATCATTTTAAACTGTGGCTAGATTTTAGTTTCTGAATTTCCTTTCATTCCAACAGGGAGGCATGCATTCTAGAGACAGACTTACCACATTTCAACATTACACATCCTTTAAGTGACTGTCTTGTTTAGTTCTGACATCCTGTCCATGATTGGCTTTGGGATTGTTCTCTATTCTTAGGCGGCTTTCCTTTTGATTTTATGCTGTTCAACTCTACCACATTCTACCCCTCCTTACTGCCACTGGGGACTTCATTTGAGGCCACCTCACTTGTGAAATGCTCTCATCCACTTCCTGCAAATGTCCATGCGGGTGAATCTTCCAAGTCTCTCAGTTCCTAGAGCACTCCATTCCAGTGACATGCTATGGTCAGGGTCTGGAACTTTTCATCATAGAAAATTACTAATTTCTGCATCCTGCTCTGGATTTCCTAATGACACGTGGATCACTATAGCTATTCTCCATGTGCTCATCAGATAAATGTTTTTGAAACATAGTTTGAATGTCATTGGCGTCTTATTCAAAACAACCTATTAATTCTAATTGCCTTGAGAACATAATGCAGTCTCCTTCCCAGGAGCCTCAGGCTGTTCATTTCTGGTCTTCAGTTACTTCTTTCAATCCTCAACCCCCATCCCCACAAACACCCACTCATATAATTTTTCTTTGCTATTCTTCAATGCCATCAGCCATGCCCATCTCTAGACTTGTTTACCAGCTCATCCATTGGACTGAAAGTCTCTTCTTGACTTTGTTTCATTAATTCTTTTGGTTTCTCTTCCAATATCATGCCCTCAGAGTAGTCTCTTTATGAGGATTCCAGGACTTCTGTTGCTCCTTAATCTGCTTTATTACCTTTTAAAATCATTTGTTACTACATTACATTTTATATTTATTTGTACCTATTTATTTGTTGAATGATGCTCCAACTCATAAGTAAGCCTCCATGTTAGCAAGGGCTTTATTTCTCTGTCTCATTGGCTTACCTTCAGCACTGAGCCTTGCTTGAATGGGAAAAAAAGTGAATTGCAAAAAGGAAAGGAAAGGAAGGTAGGAAGGAAAAATGAGGGGCAGGAAGCAAGCAAAGGAAATAATCTTGTTTCCTGAAAACACAGGTTTGATAGCTAGAGAACAGAAAGATCCCGACTATTGATTAGTATTTGAATCTTTAAAGGACCCTCATAAAGCTCATGTGTTAGGCAATGCAGGAACGCTCAGAGGTGAAGTGATTAAATTATCAGAGCTGCAACTTCATTAGTGGATTTATCTATTTGATGAATTAACAATTTCAACAGATTATTTAGTAGTAACTATAGGCAGGTGGGGCATGGCTGAAGGAAGTAGGTTACAGGGGCAATGCTCTGTGGGGTTATATATTGTCCCTGGCTCCTCACATCATTCCCTCTCTGTGTTCTGAGAGCCCCTTTTTTGAGCACCCTTTCTACCATGCCCTGCCACCATGAGGTTCTGCCTCACTTGGGCCCAGAGCAATGGAGTCGACTGACCTTGGACTGAACCTCTGAAATCAGACCCTGAAATAAGCCTTCTTCCTTGAAGTTCTTCCTGTCAGGTATTTTGATGAAAAAGCTGATTAATACAGTATCGATCTTAGATTTCTCCACCTGAGAGTAATGAGAAAGATGTCTAGAAGTGGAATGAGATTCTGGTTTAGGAGAGACTGTAAAAGACCTTTGTCTCTCACAGTGAGTATACAAACAGCTGATGACAGATTGCTGGAAGGACTGCAGAGGTTCGGGGAAGAAGTGCAATGCAGAGTTGACAGCCCATTCTTGAGTTAAGCCACATCTACCCACCTTCATTGCCGCCAAGCTAGTGGAAGCTACTGTATCTTGCCACAGGCCAGCTGTTCTCCCCTGGGCTCCTTGCTAATTTGTTCTACTTAGAATAACCAGAAAGACACCTTCTTTCCCATGATTTTACCCTAAACTTCCTCCTATCCAGATAAACCACTGTTTTGGTTTTCTGACATGCTACTTCCTGTCACCACAGGAATTCGCAGTTGCTATTCCATCCACATAAATGTTGTGCCTCTCCCCACCCCTTGCTTTGCAAACACACCAGCCAAACAGAACCAGCAAGCCAAAGTATCCTAACCCATAGAGGCAGGTTTTCCCTAAAATAAAGGTGTAAAGAAGACTCTCTCCTTGATTTTCTTTTGGCTGATGGGGTAGACCACATCTCATGACCCATGGAAAACAAAAGCAAGGTAGAGCAAAGCTCAGTAGGAGAAAAGGGACTTCTTAAGTTTGTAACCTCATAGATGTCAAAATAATTTAACATAAATTCTGATAACAAATGTTGAAAGACGTCATGACATTTATCCAGTAAAACATTTAGATTTGCAAAAAGGTTATTAATGAAGCAGGAGTAAAGCATTGAAGATCTTTGATAGGATAACATCAGTTGTTTGAAAGAGTCAAACATGGAGACTCTCTTTGTAAGTCGAGATATGTGACTTCTGAGATGGATAAGAAGTTCAGTGCATTGTGGGGTCTATTTCCCTACACCCCTCACAGTTTGTTCAGATTGCAACTCAGAGATCAATTGCCACTTTCACCAGGAAGATTTCCCTGCCCACTCCTTCATGCTCCCGATCCATTTTCATAGCACTGAACACATTTTTCACTATCATTCAGTGTCTAATTATTCGAGGGTTAGTTTGAGTATGTAGTGGGACTGTTTTATTGCAATAGATCCTAAACTTGATGAGAACTGGGGTAGTGTTCCTTTTTTACTATGGTAAACCCAATGCTAACCACAGAGTTTAGCATACAATAGGAACTCTGCTAATATTTGTTGAAAAAAAATGAATCAACAAACCTGACAATGTATTAGGCTAATGATTCCAAATATTCTTTTTTTAATGGATGTTTTGATACAACAATAATGCATAGTGTTATTCTAGCATTTACCTCATTTTACATATGAAAGTTATGAAGAAAAATGATCTTTGTTTTCTGAAACCATGAGATTTTTATATGAAATAACAACAGAATCATAATAATGATGAAAATAAATACAAAATTAATTGAACATTTATTCTTCCATCTTGTCAGATCTGCCTTTACCAGTAACTAAAAGGAAGTATTCTTGCCATCTCTTTTATGATATAGTGATACAATCCATGCAGTGTTAAAAATGTGTACATTGAGCAAATATAGAATGGAGTAATATAGAAGTGATGAGGTTTGACTTTTATTTTTGCACACTTATTTTTATGTATTAATCCTTGGTCACATTTATGCATATGTATATTAACTATGTATCTCTTTTTGAATGTTCAACAGTTAATTTTACTATTTTTTTCTCTTTTTAAAAATATTTTAAGTTGACAGAACAAATTGTATATATTCACTTTGTACAACATAATTTTTAAAGTATCACCTGCTAGAATGAACAAAGCTGGCTTATTACATATGTATCAACTTACATTGTTACCACCCACTCTCTTGGCACTTCTCAAGAATACAATATATTATTATTAACTCCAGTAGTGCTGTTGTACAACAGATCTTGAACTTTTTCCCTCTGTCTACCTGAAAGTCTGAATCCCTTGAAGATCCTCTTTCCCTCCCGCACCCAGACTCTGGAAACCACCATTCTACTCTCCACTTCTATGAGATCAACTTTACCCGGAGGACACTACAGGGAGTACGATAAGAATCCCACAGCAAGACAAATACATGATCTTGCTCACATAGGAATAAACACAATGGAGCATCATTTTTAAGACAAGGCCATAAAAGGAATATGGCTTTCTGTTTGTCCTGTCTCTTTTTCTCATTCTCTACTGAATTGAAAATTCTGGAACTTGTGAAGTATAGAATATATATAAACACACACATAGTATATATGTGTGTGTGTAATATATATGTATATTTTTTTTTCCAGGCAGATGAATAGATCTGGCAGGAGAATTATGCTCATAATTCTCCAATTTATATAAATTGTATAAATTATATGAATTTTGTCTCTGGAAATGGCTCTTCTATACATTTGTAAGTTTGAAACACTTGACCTTAATTTGATACCACCCCAGCTGAGTTCAATAAGTTAACTAAGTGGAAAGGATGAGCCTAAGATTCTTGCTGGAACTGATGAGGCAACAAAAGACGGCTCCATTTCTGGCCTCAAGGACAGAATGGATTATTTAACTCGTTCTAACGTTTTATTGGTAAACTTCATAAAAATGCAAATTCTCATGCCTGATCAAGATTCTGATTCAAAAAGGGTCTCTGATGGACATAGTTATTTAGCATTTTAAAAAGCTTCTGATAGAATTTTGGTACAAATAGGGCCCAGAAAAATCTCTGAAAAGCTGCTCTAGTTGAAGCAGCATATATAAGAGTCATTTTATCAGTTCTTTTTATATCAGAAGCAGCACATTGGAATAAGTATCACTGGATATGCCTGAAGACAATGGCGCATTGACCATGGCTGCAGATGGGCAGCAAGCCTCCTGTATTCTGTTCCCATTGTCCTGTCTCTCTCACATTGGCCAATTCAACCTGCTTCACCAGATCTGATTCTTTACTAGTAAAATGAAGGAGCTGAACTAGATGTTTCCTAAAGTGTTCCCCATCTTTAAAATTAGACAGATCCAGAAAGCAAGTTGCTAGACATCAGGATGCTATTTTTGTCACCCCTAAGATGCTGTAGAGTGTATCCTGACTTTGTCTTCAATATCTTGTATATGAATTGAGCTGATCATACATCCTTCACCTGACTGTTAAAAGGATTAAGTGAGACAAAGTATGTTAAACTGCCATTCAACTAAATAGCTCTCATTGAGCCAACCCCAAAACTCTGTGCCAAGAAACTTACCTCTTACTTGAACTTCCATTAGTTTATGCAGTAACACTGCCATGCAACTTATATATGAGGACATTTGTACTGAGAAAAGTTATGTTCCTGCCCCAACGTTTCATAGAAATTAATATCTCAAGACTTTGTCTCAAGAGGTTGGACTGAAACCCGGGACACCGTACTCCACACTCCAGGCATGCCATCATTAATCTGTAAGAGCCAAAACAGAAAGAGGCTGAGGACAACACTTAAGAGGGAAAGGAAGTCCTCACTAGCCATCCACTGCAGTGTTTCCTAGGCTCCTCTGCTCATGGCTACTAATGAAGTACCTGCTAAGAACATTGTCCTCTACATCTCACAGGAGACCTCCTGAATTACATTTCCAGCTAGGGAATTATTAGGCGACTTTGATGATTCTTATCATCGAGATCTTTTGGAAAACATGGCTCTGTCCAGCTCTTTCTCTATAAAACAGTTATCCAACAAGAGGGATGATTTTAATTTTGCATTTTGGGTTTGGTGGAATGCTGTGTTAGAAGCTCTGGCCCAGGATGAGGTGTGAGCCAAGCATGGTGCTCTGTTCTTCTGTATTCAGTCTCCTTGGTGGCCTGCTTTGCAGCCTGTTGTGGGGTAAATGGCTTAGTCCCATCCCCAACCACTCCTAGACAAATAGCTGCACTACCACACTCGGTGTTTCTGAGCTCCCTCCTTGTCTATAGGAAGTCTCTGGCTAGCTGTGCTGGAAACTCTGGAAGTGGGACAGCAAGAGCAGTTCCAGGCTTCCTTCTGCAGCTGCCAGCCAACATACTCTGTGCCTGGCCGGACTCCAGGTGTTAGAACAGAAGGGGTGAAGCTCTGAAAAAACATGCAAGCATTCTAGAGATTTCTTACAATATTTAGGTTTTGATCTATTTTTCCAGCTCTGGATTCATGACTAACTTCCTGCCCTAATAAAATTAAATGTACTTTTGAAAAACAGTGAGCTACAAGATATAGATGATCCTTCAAAGACATTTAAATATGAAAAAGTAATGATTAAAATACAGAAAAAAATGAAGTAATAATTCATGCCTTTTATGACTTTTCAATCCACAGGATTGTGAGTTCCATTTGGCTAGGCATGTTTGTCTCTTGAGGTTTCCCAGTGTCTGGTACCATGCATTACTGAGCTCTCAGTGAATATTTATTGAATGAATTAAGAAAATGAAATTTAATGCATTTATTCAGATAGAAATATGACTGTTTGAATATGTCATCTTTTTTTTTTTAGTATTTCACACTAGGAGGACTTGTGGTAGTAGGTAACTTAAAAGATTGCACTTTTCTCCTTGACATTGAAATAGGAAGGTGAATTCCTCGTGCAGAATTGAACCAACATAGGTGAAATCAGGAAATTTATTTTTGTGCATCCACTTCTCAATCAGAATTCAAAACGTTATACTGTGTGATCTGAATTCATCTCACAGATGTATTTAATTTACTCTTCACAGGGTTTTCAAAAAATTTTAAGCCATTTTTTTAAAAAACAGATAATCTCCTTTTTTTTTTAAAAAAAGAATAGTCTAGATATTTGGCTTTTTTTTGATTAAGTGTCATTAGGATTAATGCACCAACATTATCATTGTTATGATTTGTATTATTAATGTTCATGTTATGCAATGCAGGAATTGTAAGAGGTGAAATTATTAGATTATGAAGGTTCTAACTTCTTTGATGGATTAATCCATTTGAATGGACTTCTGGGTGGTAACTGTAGGCAAGTGGGATGTGGGTGAATGGGCTGGATCACTGGGGGCACAGCCTGAGTTGTATGCACCCTTCCTCTCTCTGCTTTCTGGTTGCCATGAGCTGAACAGGTTTACTTTTATCACACCCTGTTTCCCTGACCTTCTGCCTCACCTCAGGCCAGAGCAATGGAGTTGGCTGACCAAGGGCTAAACTCTGAAGCTGTGAGCACAAAATTAACTTCTCCCTCTTTAAGTTTTTCTTGTCGGGTGTTTTGGTCACAGCAATGAAAAGCTGACCGACATAATCATCAATGCAACAATTACCTAGCAAATCTGTTAGACCCACAGCTCATTCAGTATTAAATATTGAAGCATTTTTCTCCCACTTTCCCCCTTTTTTCTATATAAGCATTAGTCAAAATTTCAGCAGCAAAGTAAGTAATCTGCCTGTGCTAGTGAATAATACAGCCACTAACCACAAGTGGCCATTGAACATTGGAAATGCCAATAGTGCAACAAATAAATTGAATTTTTAATTTCATTAGACTCTAATTAATTTAATGTTTAACTCATGTGGCTAGTGGCTACCATCTTGGTCAGAATAGCTCGATAGCTTCAATCATATATACTTCACCTCTCCCGTTGTACTTCATTGCTCTCTGGATTGGAAACAAATTTCTCTATTTTAAATAATTGGCACTATTTTATTTTTTAACTGATAGAGTTATATGTGTTTATCACATATAACATGACTTGGAAGTATATATACCTTGTGGATGAACTAAGTGCAGGTATTTAACATAGACATTACCCACTGTCATCCTTTTTGTAGGACAATAATTTTGTCTGCACTCCTACATCCATTGCAGTCACAGAGGTTAAGAATGGGAATAACCTAAGTGTCTGCCAGTGGATGAAGAGATAAAATATGATATGTATGCATGATAAAATATTATGCAGCCATAAAAAAACAACATGGATAGAAGTGAAATAAGTGTAATAAATCAGGCATACACACACAAAAACAAACACTGCATGATCATACATGTAATCTTAAAGAGTTGTTCTCATAGACAAAGACGGTAGCATGGTTATCAGAGTGGTAAGCAGAGGGTGATTTGGGAACTGTTGTTAGCTAGAAATATTTTAAAAGGTTATCCTTCCAGCGGTAATTTGCCAATTTCACAGGATAATATGACACTAAAAAATATGCATTCCTTGTCTTTCTTTCTCTTATAACCCCTATAATTGTAGGGTAGCACTTGAGAACTCATAGTTTGCATTTTAAACAAGCAATTCTAAGTGATTTTTATGATCAGGTACATTTAATAAATTCTGCAAAAGGAATAACCTTCAGAGAGTAAGAATAATAAAACAGCTGGCTTTATATGACCTCTGGGCATTTATGAGCTTTTGCTCCTGTCCTGCCTTCCACCCTTCTTTCCCTTAACCTCTACCACCTCATACAGCCACCACCAAATCCATTGTTCCCATATGCCTCTCAAGGGATGCATTGTCCTCTGCATGTGTCATTTTAAAATAGGTCGTTTCAAGGGATGAGCCAGTTATGTTCTTGTACCATGATCGATACCGCGCACCCACTCACATCAGTCCCTGTGGCAGTGTTTGAACTGGATGACCCTGAACTACTTTCTATCACTGAGTCATAATGGAACCCTGACCCTGCTGAGCAGTAATATTTTCTGACCATTTGGATTTGGAGCTCAAAAAGGACAATTAATTTCTTCCTGGTGGCAGAACCAGGGGATAACAAATTTGTGCTAAGAGGTATACGTGTCCCCATGAAGGAGCAGGTGAAGCTGATTCTCAGAAAAAGAAGAGAGTGAAGCAGTGCTCAGAAGCAGAGGAGAAGCCTCCTGGCCTTGGACGGGGCGGGAGAGGGAGCTTGCTTCCAGCTTTCCATTGAAGCGGTCTCAGTGGAATGTAGTACAGGCTGGATCTAAGGTAGAGGCGCTGGTGGGAGGTTGCTGGCCAACATTCCCAGACAGCCTGTCACATCTGCTCCCCAGCTAATCTCTCAGGTTTTGGCAACAAACTTCTCTGCTAGCTGCCAGTTAATCAATGTGCCCAAAAACATGCAATGCAAGTTTCATTATTCCTAGATTGTCCTTTTTTGTTGTTGTTGTTCTCTCTTCTGTTTTACATATCTTATTTACCTTTATTGTTGACTTTATCTACCAATGCACTTCCTCACACAGGAATAAACAATTTACATGCACAATAATTAAAACAGTTGAAAAACAGCTCCTCACTTGTCCAGGAATTCTGCAACACCAGTTCCTCACCCCAATTAATCTCTGTCCTGCCAGGCTGGGGATGTTTCTTGTTGACAAAACGGAAGAACCCTCAGACATATGCCCCAGAGGTATGTAGGGAAGGAGGCAAGAAAGAGAATTCTCTTAGAAGAGGAACTCAGAGTTCCCTAAGTATTCAAGGGACATTTAAAGGTACAGACTACCAGGCCACACACTGAGATTCTTAACCATAGAGTTGGGGTAGATTTGGGAAACAGACCTTTTAAACAATAGCATAGACTTTCTGATACTGGGAGTTTAAGTAATTTATTTTGAAGAACAATTTTTTAGAATGAAACAAAAATCAGACATCAATGAAGGTGGTTTGGGGAGTGTAGGGATGGGAGGGGGGAGAGGATTTGCTGCTGTCCATATCAGAAAGACATTTATGATGTCCCTGATGCCACCTCACTCTTGCTACTCTTTGGTGGTATTTGGCTTATGGCCAGCTGTGCCTGAGCTTTTTCAAGAGGCAAGACAGCCCCTGGTCCTAGGGCAAGTAAAGAGAAATGAAGTCAGTATGTAGTCTGTAGTAGATTACAGAAAGCCATCTGTGAACAAATTAGTAAGAGTCTTAGGCTGTTCCTGCTCTTAAAGCAAAATACCATAGATGGGGTCATATAAACAAAGTATAAATTTATTTCCTACATCTCTAGAGGCAGGTAAGTCCATGTTCAAGGTGCCAACAGATTGTGTTGGGTGAATGCCTACTTTCTGTTTCCAAGAGAGAGCCTCACAGTGAGTCCTTACCTCACAAAAGGGGCATAAAAGGGATGAATGCTGTTTCCTCCCTAGGGAAGGGAACACAGATGCTGAATGTGCCCCCCCCCCTCCATTTGTGTGCTGGAAACTTAATCCTTAATGCATCAGTGTTGGGAATTGGGGCCTAGTAGGAGTTGAGGTCTTGGGGACTCTGTTCTCACGGAGAAATTAATCTGATGTAAAAAAGCATTTTTGGAAGTGGGTCCTCCACTGTCCTTTCTTCTGCCATGAGAACACATATATTCCTCACCACCCTCTGGAGGATGCTCTACTCAGGTACTGTCTCCAAGGTAGAGAGACTGGTCCTAACCTGTCGGTGCCTTGTTCTTCAACCTCCCAGCCTCCAGAACTGTGAGGATACAAACCTCCTCTTTTCCCCAGTGACCTAGAATGAGGTATTCTATTGCAGAAGCACAAAACAGATTGAGGCAGAGGACAACAAGGCACCCGGGAAGTCGCTTCCACTTCTTCACTGGAGCACTGATTCCACTCACAAGGGCAACCCCAATCACTTCTGAGAAACCTCACCTCTTAACAACATCACGTTGGATTGTGGTTCCAATGTGTGAAGTTTGGAGGGACATGTACGTTCACACACTGAATCTGGCTCTGGAATGAGCTGCAAGGAGGTGACCGAAACAGTCAGAGATAGTTCATGACTTTTTCAACTACCAAAAATTAGCACCTAGTTACTTTTTAGAGTCAATGGTTCAGGGTAGAGAGGTGTAGTGTCCATATTGTTGACGGGTTGGACTGGATAACTTTAGCAGTGGGGGCGGGGGGCTGTCTTATGCATCATGGTATATTTAATGACATCCCTGCCCTGTACCTGATAAATGACCAGCAGCACCACCACCACAACTGACCGGCTATGATAATCCAAATTTCTCCAGACATTGCCAAATGTCCTCCCAGGGGCAAAACTGCCCCATGCTGAGAACCAACGGTATAAGTAGAGGAGAACAGAGAGGATGGGGGAGAAGAGTCTTGGAAAAATCATCTTGTTATCCCTTTGCAAGTTTTACTTTGTTTAAACTTTTCTTTTAGAGCCAAACCAAAATCGTATGTAAGCAGATACAGTGGCGATAAAGCTTCTCATTTATAAATACAAAGCTTTAGTAGACTTATGAGGAAACTCTGTTCCTCAGAATTTGACTTTAGTAAGTTTAAGTATTTTAAATCCAAATACTGTCACACTCACTCTCATACAGTGGGATAAACAAACTTAAGGAACACATTCAGCCACATCTTCATTAGTGACTCTGCAGGCAAAATCCCTGTCATTTTGAGATGTTTTGTATTCAAAACAATTGCTAAAGAGTATTTCCAGATTCTACGGCCTTCCTCAAATCTGTGTTGTGTCTTTATTGTTGGTGTGGCATATTACTGCTGGCCAATTTTGCAATAAAATTTGCAACTTGCATTTGATGTCTGTTTCTAAATGGTGTCACTGACTTATCCCCAAACTTGGGGCAAATACTAGTTGTAGTATTGTTAGTGGATCAACCTAGCATACATCTGGTCCTGGTAAGTGGTTCAGAAAATCTGCATTTGAGGTCTCACAGACAAAGCCTTAGCAAGAAGGCCTATCCTAAAGAATAGCAAAACCATTCCCAGATTCAGATGAGTGTATGTTGGGTAAGCTGATAAATTAGAAATCTGAGCATGATCAGTTGCTAAACGCACAGCAATTAGTTCTGGGATATCTTGGTTCCGATTATCAAAAGTCCACAAGAGATATAGATCACAGACAAATAAGACTTCAGCCCAAGGACTTTATATAGTGTCAAGTTTGTTTTATTGCTTGCATTTTATTGTTCTGAAAGACTATGTAGTGTTTAACTTATGTTCTAAGGTTTAGAACTTGAATTTACCTATCTCAAGACATAAAATTCTTGCAGAAATTCTCTTTAAAATGTTGGCTGGCTTCCCAGACTTAGGTGTCACTTGAATTAAGTCACCCCGAGACATAGCTCCAACTATGGGTTGTGTGAAGCAAGCTTCTCAGCAGTTAGAAGAAAAAGGGGCATTGCTTCTGCTTAGATTTGCAACCCACTTTAGACCTGCTTACGTTTTCTCTTCTGCCATGAAAAGGGGGTGATAATTCATGTTCAACTTTCAAGACACATCCAACACAAAGTGCCAAGCTCTGGAACAGTCGTTGAGAATAGGAAAGAAATAAAGAAATAAAAAAGTAAAGAGAAAGAACCAACAAACAAATGAAGAAACTAAGGAGGGACTGGGGGTGGGAGAGAGGAAGGAAGAAGGGGAGGGAGGGAGAGAGGGAGAGAGGAGGGAACTAAAGGAAGGAAAGAACAAGGAAGGGAATAAAGGAGAGAGGGAAAGAAGGAAAAAAATAAGACTTCTGCACTGGGGGATTGATTCTAAAATTTATTTTATTCTGAAAAGCACTGTTGCAAGTCGAGTGGTTGAGGATAGATTGAAAGATGTGCAAATAAAGAAAACTGATTTTTATAAGTGCTTTGAAATCACTGTGAAAAATCTCATGTAGATTTAAGATCATTTTATGTAGAGAGAAATCCCCAGAGCAACAGACTGTACTGTTCTTCACTTCCATTAAAATACGATACTGCTTCAGGATTCTGAATTTAGCAGCTGTTGGTATATGCGTCTCTTGCCACACTCATAAAGGTTTTTAATGTACAATAACATAGCATATAGCTCATCCCTTCTATGGCTGGATGCATTATTTATAATTAACTAACTTTGTACCATCTTCATGTGTAGAAGGAACAATAATTGGAGCTATCCATTTTTAGTTCACAGGAAACAAGGCTCTCTTCATTTTTAATAGTGCCATTTACCTACCAACCTTTCTCCAATGATTTGGATTGTTCATCCATGGCTTCTTTTTATTTCAAGGCACTCACATTTCACAAGTGTGAGAAGATGCCTGTTCAAGATGAATAACCTGAAAGCTCATCTGAGAATGCTGAGGGTTAGCACATCCCCAGAGCTTCAGCCCAGATACATGGGGCAGAATTGAAAGTCCACAATGTCTGTACCTGGTTTCATTCATCTATAAATTCAGAATGATCATGTTGATGTTAATAAATCTGAAGATATAATGATTGGATGAAGCTTGAAATATCTGTCTGGCAGATGTTTGTGCACCAATTCTGCCTGAGTCATTTATTCCTTGCATCGTGGGGCACTTTGGATCCACAAAATAAAATAGCCCTATCTGTACATTTTGTTCTCAAGTCCGCTTATTTACTAAGTGTGTTTACTAAAACTAATTCCTAGGCTCAACTCTGCAGAAAATGTAGGCATTTCTGCAGACAGGCTCTTCTTTGCCCTAATTGTATTCTTCCATAAGGAGGATGGAGCCCAGGGGTTTCCTCCATCGGAGGTCACATGGAGCGAGTATGCAGATATTCATAGGAGGTTCTGTCTCTGATTGTCAAAGACCTTTGTTTAGTAATAAATCCCAATAGGAGAAAAAGCTTTATGTGAGCCCACTTGTTAAAAGTTCAACTCATTATAAACAAAAGTATAGCACCTACAATGAGGATGGCATTCTAATCATGACTTAAAGGATCTTCACATAAGAGTACAGGAGTGAGCCAGGTAAAATAGTAAGCATTAAAAAAAAAAGTTTAAGGGATGAATATAAGTAGAAACAATATAGTGCTAGTCATACAAATTGGCTTCAGAAATTCAGGAGTTATGTATACAGGAAATTAAGCATCTGAGTTGAGATCAGGATAATAAAAGAAATCTGATATTCAGAAAAATTGCAACTGGTAAGTGGGGCTGATTTTAAGTACTGGGTATTGAAAAACAAGAAATACAATAAATACAGTTCCTGAAGGGCTGAAGCAAAAGCACTGGCCATTTGGACCAGGGCAGGTGTCCCACTACGACAGAAATATATTCTTATTACGACTGAGCTGTTAATTGTGACAGTGTGGTGAGACTTGGTTTGAGTTTTGTCATACTGTAATCTGGTATCTGTGAGAAGTTCCCAATGTCCAGTATAAGAGGAAATCCCAAGCTCTGGAGTTGCACAAGCATGTGAGAGTAACCAAGACGGGCTGCCTCCACCAGTTTGTAGATTTCTAATGAAGGATATTTCTCTTCATTTTATGAGTCTCCTTCTACTTGTTTATCCCATACTGCTCCTATTTATACTGCCGTTAAAATTATTTTCAATTGGTAAAGCTGACTCGTGGTTATTATTATTTTGCCCTGGTCGGTTGCATCTGTGCTACTGAAGTTGTTTTCATACACTAATATACGTATTTTGGTTTTGCTTTGCAATGACTGCAACCTCAGCCAGGTTGCCTCCGGGTTCCAAGACAGTGGTCCTTCCCTCTCCAGCGCTGGCTCTTTCCTGAGGGTGAATCTTGTTATCACAAACGTCACCGGGATCATCACCTCATCTCCCATCATTTATCATCAACCCCATCCACCCGTGGCTCTGTTACACTTGTCCTCTTCGCTTAACCAAATAATCTCAACGCCAGCCCGCGGGATCGTGGCACTCTCGCTCCCTCACTGCCCCTCCTCCCGCCCGGCCCCTCGGAGCGCACCGCGGCCGCCGCAGCCCAGAACCTCCGCGCCGCTTCCCCGCCGCGCTTGACCCCGCCCCCGCTCCCGACCACGCCCCTCCGGCCCGCGTCGCCGCCGCTCCCCGCCCCAGGCCCCGCCTCCGCCCGCCCCGCCCCGCCCCCGGCCGCCGGCCCCCTTCGCCGTCTCTCGCCCTCCCTGGGCCGCGAAGAGCGGCGGCGCAGTGTCGTCGCGGCCTGGCGACGCGGCT
>NW_025999991.1:1850339-1913620 GCF_001458135.2 Marmota marmota marmota | reverse complement strand
CTCCGCGCGCCCTCTGCTGGCCCGTGCGGGGACGCTGGCGCAGGCCACAGGTGAGGCCGCCGTGCTGCCCTGGATGGCCTTCCTCCTGGAGGAGTGACCCTCTTACTTGTCCTCTTCCTCCTGCTCCCCCCTGGGAAGACTCCTGATGTGGCGAAGGCCAGACCTTCAGCCAGAATAGCAACAAAAAAAGGCTCTTTCAAGGTTTACTTTTATGTCTCTGGGTCATTTGTAACCAAAATAACAAGAATGATAGCAGGATTCCTCTTTAACTGCATTTTAATGAAAGCATTAAAAAAAGGACTAATGCAATGTATATATCACAGCTGCTTGTCATCTACTCACATTCTTCGGAATCCTTGTACGTGCATAAAAGTCTAAGAAAACAAATCGCTTGATTGTATCTATCAATCACTTAGATTGTATATAATATCAGATTTTATTATGATTCTCAAATTTCTATCAAGTGACTGTAGAGTATTTAAATCATTAGTTTGCCTTCACTTTCAGCTACCTGTAGCCTCAGACAATTGCTTTGTTTTGTTTTCCCCCCAGAAAGGAGAGTCATGAAAAAGGAAGAGAAAAGAGACGGCATGGTCACTGTTGATGAAAGGGGAGTTTTCTTTTCCCGTTGATGGTTACTCCATGATTGGAAAAGATGTGCCTAGGTGGCTGAAGAGATTAGATTTTTATAGTTGTATTGATGAAGCTGATAGAAGAAGACATCAAAATGCTTTCCTGTGTCATATAGACTGATGAGTCAGTAAGCCTGGAAAAGACATTTGAAATGAAGGCAGGAGTTTGAATATTTTTAAATCACATAGGACTTTGAACACTTTTTGAAGATGTTTTTATCCCCAAAATGGAAGAAGAAATAGTTCACAAACCAAGAAGCATAAAATATTGAAATGATTCCACGCATTCCAAGAATGTTAGTGCTTTGCCATGGTCTTCAGTCAAACACACAGAAACAAGTCATACACGTGTGGTGAGTGTATCACCAGTGATGACTTGCTGTGCTACAAATGACTCTTAATTTTAATTTTGGAGTGCTTTTTCTTTCTTGTACCATGTATGATTTGACTCTTCTGTTCAAATAGACTAAGTAAATGCTGCATTTATAGTAATTTTGACTATTACCACTGTTCCTCTGTTACAGAAAAATTAGAGGTATTAATATTCCTTGAAATTTACTGGAACAGAACTGTGCCAGGGATACAGATGCGCTATGTAAAATTTTCTCTTTTTGGCAAATGTACTTGCTTTGAATGAGCTGAATGTCAGCATAGAAGATTTTAAATTCAGTTTAATCAAGATCTTTAATATATGCTTTATATTAGCCAGATGGAAAACACATTAAACACCCTATTTGTTATGTATGCCTAAGGAAAGTATCTTCCCCATGGATCATGGCGTTAATGTTTACAGGACATTTCCTAATTTTAACATTAGTGATGTTTGGTTTCTCTACTCTTGAAGAGTCTGTGAGTAATTACTCTGAATGGGCAGTTTTCACAGATGATATAGATCAGTTTAAGACACAGAAAGTGCAAGATTTCAGACCCAACCAAAAGCTGAGGAGAAGTATGCTTCATCCAAGTTTATATTTTGATGCTGGAGAAATCCAAGCAATGAGACAAAAGTCTCGCACAAGCCATTTGCATCTTTTTAGAGCTATCAGAAGTGCAGTGACAGTTATGCTGTCCAACCCAACATACTACCTACCTCCACCCAAGCATGCCGATTTTGCTGCCAAGTGGAATGAAATTTATGGTAACAATCTGCCTCCTTTAGCATTGTACTGTTTGTTATGTCCAGAAGACAAAGTCGCCTTTGAATTTGTCTTGGAATACATGGACCGGATGGTAAGCTACAAAGATTGGCTGGTTGAGAATGCACCAGGAGATGAGGTTCCGGTTGGCCATTCGTTAACAGGTTTTGCCACTGCCTTTGACTTTTTATATAACTTATTAGATAATCATCGAAGACAAAGATATCTGGAAAAAATATGGGTTATTACTGAGGAAATGTATGAATACTCCAAGGTCCGCTCATGGGGCAAACAACTTCTCCATAACCATCAGGCTACCAATATGATAGCAGTACTCACAGGGGCCTTGGTTACTGGGGTAGATAAAGGATCTAAAGCAAATATATGGAAACAGGTTGTAGTAGATGTCATGGAAAAGACAATGTTTCTATTGAATCACATTGTTGATGGCTCCTTGGATGAAGGTGTGGCCTATGGAAGCTACACAGCTAAATCAGTCATGCAGTATGTTTTTTTGGCACAGCGCCATTTTAATATCAACAACTTGGATAATAACTGGTTAAAAATGCACTTTTGGTTCTACTATGCCACCCTTTTGCCAGGCTTCCAAAGAACTGTGGGTATAGCAGATTCTAATTATAATTGGTTTTATGGTCCAGAGAGTCAGCTAGTTTTCTTGGATAAGTTTATCTTAAAGAATGGAGCAGGAAATTGGTTAGCTCAGCAAATTAGAAAGCATCGACCTAAAGATGGACCCATGGTTCCATCCACTGCCCAGAGGTGGAGTACTCTCCACACAGAATACATCTGGTATGATCCACAACTAACCCCACAGCCCCCTGCTGACTATGGTACTGCAAAGATGCACACATTTCCTAACTGGGGAGTTGTCACTTATGGGGCTGGGCTGCCAAACACACAAACCAATACCTTTGTGTCCTTCAAATCTGGGAAGCTGGGGGGAAGAGCTGTGTATGACATAGTTCACTTTCAGCCATACTCCTGGATTGATGGGTGGAGAAGCTTTAACCCTGGACATGAACATCCAGATCAGAACTCATTTACATTTGCCCCCAATGGGCAAGTTTTTGTTTCTGAAGCTCTCTATGGACCAAAGTTGAGCCACCTTAACAATGTATTGGTGTTTGCTCCGTCACCCTCAAGCCAATGTAATAAGCCCTGGGAAGGCCAACTGGGAGAATGTGCACAGTGGCTCAAGTGGACTGGTGAGGAAGTTGGTGACTCAGCAGGGGAAATCATCACTGCCTCTCAACATGGGGAAATGATATTTGTGAGTGGGGAAGCAGTATCTGCTTATTCTTCAGCAATGAGACTGAAAAGTGTGTATCGTGCTTTACTCCTCTTAAATTCTCAAACTCTGCTAGTCGTTGACCACATTGAGAGGCAAGAAGCTTCCCCGATAAATTCTGTCAGTGCCTTCTTTCATAACCTGGATATTGATTTTAAATACATCCCATATAGGTTTATGAATAGGTATAATGGTGCCATGATGGATGTATGGGATGCACACTACAAAATGTTCTGGTTTGATCACCGTGGCAATAGCCCCATGGCTAGTATACAGGAAGCAGAACAAGCAGCTGAATTTAAGAAACGGTGGACTCAGTTTGTTAATGTGACCTTTCAGATGGAATCCACAATCACAAGAATTGCATATGTCTTTTATGGGCCATATGTCAATGTTTCCAGCTGCAGATTCATTGATAATTCCAATTCTGGACTTCAGATTTCTCTCAATGTCAATAACACTGAACACGTTGTTTCCATTGTAACTGACTACCACAACCTGAAAACAAGATTCAATTACCTGGGATTTGGTGGCTTTGCCAATGTGGCTGACCAAGGCCAAATAACCCGATTTGGTTTGGGTACTCAAGCAATAGTACTGCCTATACGACAAGATAGAGCTATTTTCCCCTTTGGATTTAAGTTTAACATAGCAATTGGATTAATTTTGTGCATTAGTTTGGTGATTTTAACATTTCAATGGCGGTTTTACCTTTCTTTTAGAAAACTAATGCGTTGGATACTAATACTTGTTATTGCCTTGTGGGTTATTGAGCTTCTAGATGTGTGGAGCACTTGCACTCAGCCCATCTGTGCAAAATGGACAAGAACAGGAACTGAGACAAGCAAGAAGTCTGTGTCTTCCAAGGGGCTCTACGTGGATCTTCCTGATGTTGTCATTACCTCACTTCCTGGTTCCGGAGCCGAAATACTTAAACAACTTTTTTTCAACAGTAGTGACTTTCTCTACATCAGAGTTCCTACAGCCTACATTGATATCCCTGAAACGGAATTTGAAATTGATTCATTTGTAGATGCTTGTGAATGGAAGGTATCAGATATCCACAGTGGGCATTTCCGTTTACTTCGAGGCTGGTTGCAGTCTTTAGTCCAGGACACAAAACTACATTTACAAAACATCCATCTGCATGAGACCAGTAGGGGTAAACTGGCCCAATATTTTACAACAAATAAGGACAAGAAAAGAAAATTGAAAAGGAGAGAGTCTTTGCCGGAACAAAGAAGTAGAATGAAAGGCGCTTTTGACAGAGATGCTGAATATATTAGGGCTTTGAGGAGACACCTGGTCTATTACCCAAGTGCACGTCCTGTGCTTAGTTTAAGTAGCGGTAGCTGGACATTGAAGCTTCATTTTTTTCAGGAAGTATTAGGAGCTTCGATGAGGGCATTGTATATTGTAAGAGACCCTCGGGCATGGATTTATTCAATGCTGTACAGTAGTAAGCCAAGTCTTTACACTTTGAAGAATGTACCAGAGCACTTAGCAAAATTGTTTAAAATAGAGGGAGGTAAAGGCAAATGTAACTTAAATTCAGGCTATGCATTTGAGTATGAACCATTGAAGAAAGAATTAGAAAATTCTGAATCAAACGCTGTCTCCTTATTGTCTCATTTATGGCTAGCAAATACAGCAGCAGCTTTGAGAATAAATACAGATTTGCTGCCTACCAGCTACCAGCTGGTCAAGTTTGAAGATATTGTTCATTTTCCTCAAAAAACTACTGAAAGGATTTTTGCTTTTCTTGGAATTCCTTTGTCTCCTGCTAGTTTAAACCAAATATTGTTTGCCACTTCCACAAACCTTTTTTACCTTCCATATGAAGGAGAAATATCACCAACTAATACTAATGTTTGGAAACAAAACTTGCCTAGAGATGAAATTAAACTAATTGAAAACATCTGCTGGACACTGATGGACCGACTAGGATATCCAAAGTTTATGGACTAAATGCTGCAGGTCAGCAGAAATTTGCACTAATGCTTCCCCACCCGCTTTGTGGATATGGACTAGAAGAGTTTGTTTATTCTTGTATTGTGTGTGTGTGTGTGTGTGTGTGTACTTTTATTTGCACAGAGAGATTATTTAAAAAATAGGCACCATATTTGGCCTAGCAGGATTTATTTTTATGTTACCACTTTCCTTGCTTTTGTTTCTGAAATTTTTTTCTGCTAAAATATTTCTGTTTCAGAAGTTAGATGAAATTATACCGTAGGCTTCCGGGAAGATGGGAAGATTTTAAAGGATTTTGTTTAACTTGCCTTCTTCTGTAACTGTGCTAATCTATCTGGGGACCTCATACACTACTAAAGGCCTTGCAGTTGCTGCTTTACCCAAGCATCTCTTCCTTTCAAGATGGACTACAAAAGTTCCTTATCTTTTTGAAAAGGTCTTTTAACACACTTATCTTACACAAAGAAAAAGAAAAAAAAAAAGTGAATTCCTTTTACTTTATATAACACTCAGTGATATCACTGGAGAAATGGCGTTAAGTTCCTATCAGAACTATAAGATTCCTTCTGGAAATGCAGATGGAAATACAGAATAAAGATTTTTTTTTTAAGTCAGAAATAGTAACCTGGAAAGTTTCCTTAAAATTTTTTTACTTACAAATAACAAGAAATAAGTCTGAACAGTCTGGGTGCTGAGGGCTGGTTTTTTAGACATGCTTGTCTGTTTAAAAGTCTCTTTTTGACTTCCTGAAGCTACAGCTGTTTGCCATTACACTATTCCCACCCTGTCCTTTTTGTCACTGTCCAGCAAAACAGTCAGTAGGTACTAATTGCTGACCTCCCTGTGTTTGTGGAGTTTTCCTTTTTTTGATGATTAATTTTGCATTAAAGACTGACACAGAATCAAATTTATTTTTTGTGGAATTACCACTGTATGAGTCAAAGAAAGCCGTGCCACTGCTGCCAGTGTTTTCTTAGACTGGAGACAGAATTGGAAAACTGCCTGACTTTTCTTGCTTCCTTTTGAGTGAGTTTACAGACCACCAGTGTCTGCAAAATTGAAGGCAAATGGGAGATGATGTCAGAGGCATCTGTTTCTTTTACCATCTGCATCTTATTATAAATGTAGTCAACATCAAATGTGGTTCATTTCCCTTTGCTGGGTTCTGAAATCAAAATGCTATGCCATTATAAGCCAGTGGAGTAATTACAATGTATTGGATGAAAACTATCAGGCAGTGTCGAGACTTGATGAAAATCTTTGTACAGATTGCAGTCTTCTTCCTGATGCTTCAAACTACAAACTGTAGTTCCTTCAAGCTCTCTAACACTTAGAGTCTGTCATTCTGACCTAGATAAAAGTGGTTCTGTCTCAGTAGTTTGTTATTATGTCAAAATGTGCCTCCAAAGTGATAAAGCTGTGGATATGTTACATTCCAGCTAAATCTTAACTTGGCTATCATTTTCCTTCCATTTTGATATCAGACTGCTCCCCTCCTCCACATTTACTTCCCGTGACTCCCATAATTTTCCCTTTATGATAACAAAATGAATAAAATTATATTAATGTAAGTTAAAAGGGCACTGAAGACTTAAATCTACACTATTATTTTTAAGGAAGATTATTTTATCTCAGGGTCAATCAACAAACATTTAAAATTGCTCCATGGATGATAACACTGTTTCCATTATTGCTCAGAGTCTCAGTGCTTGCTTTCAATTCCCAGGATGTGTCATCTCAAATCAGATCAAATAAAAAGGCTCTGGGTTGGAAGTCGTATTAGGTCTGACTAATGTAAGAATTATAAATGGGTGCAGGTATCAGAGAAGACAGCAGAAGCCACCCCTGCTGTTTTTGAACGTATGGAAATGCCTGCACAAGCAGAAGAGAGCTAAATGGAACATGTGGAGGAATGGGGAAAGAAGAAATGTGGAAAATGAAAGTAATTCTGAGGATGAATATGGGAATATATGGTGGCAAAAGAAAGGAGGTTTACCCAAATG
Organism: Marmota marmota marmota; assembly: GCF_001458135.2. Classification (NCBI taxonomy): domain Eukaryota; kingdom Metazoa; phylum Chordata; class Mammalia; order Rodentia; family Sciuridae; genus Marmota; species Marmota marmota. The sequence goes on along the minus strand of NW_025999991.1, from coordinate 1,906,569 downwards.
GTCTTCACAGTGGACCATACCATTCATCCTAACAGCAATTTAGAGTTACCTGTCTCTATCCTCATTCATTCCCACTCCAGAGGAAAAATTTAGTTGCAAGCCCCACTACTTAGGTAACCAATGTAGAAAGTTGCTGAAAACTTTACTTGCAAATTCTCTTGCATGGGGAAGGGGATGTGCACACACATGCTCATGCTTCTACCTTATAACCTGAGTACCTAAGGTGAGTGATTCTCCTAGTACATCCTCAGGTTCTGCATCACAAGGTAATCCAAGAAAAATTTAAGTTGCCTGTACACATACTTTTACTCATCTTGCAAATAAGATGAAACACTTGTTGGGAAAACCTTTATAAAAATGTCCTCTTTGTAAAAGCCACCCCTTCGTTCATTTCCCAAATTTAGACCTAATTGGGGATAATCTACATAGCAATATTTTATTCAAAATAATAGCAATGAAATTTTGAAAAGATGTTTTGCTGCCAAAAGTAAAGTAACAAATGTAATGATAATTTGGCTTTCAAAGTTGGAAAATGACAGAATTTTCTTAGGATGAAATATAAAGGCCACATCTAAAGTTGAATGTACCACAGTGAAAAATCCAAACAGGATAGGAAATAGAATCTTCTCAGGAGAAGGAAGCTAAATCTGAATGTGCTTCAATTTATATTTTAAAATACAGATTTTATCAAGAATATGACACAAGACCACATACATACTGTGCCTAGATTCCAAAATATTAGACATTTGATTATTTTAAAAAAATAATTGATAAATGCCTGGCAAGAATAGGGTCATTTTTATTTATGTCCAATTCCAAGGAATATTAGAGGAATTGCCACATTGCCTGCTGCAAATATATTCAAAGAAGCACTCCCTTCCTACATACTAGCATGTCTTAATAATTCCCCTTTATAAACTTGTTACCCCTCCTGTGTGCCACTTATTTTTTTTTTATTTTGTTCTTTTTAGTTATACATGACAGTAGAATGTACTCTGATGTGTCATACATACATGGAGTATAACTTCCCATTCTTGTGTTTGTACATGATGTCTGCCATTTATTTTTGATTGGCAACATTGATAAGCAGAGAACTTCATGCATTATTAAAGATCCTAAACATTCTTCATATATAAAGTATATCACATTTACTTTCTACAAGTGAGTAAAAAAATTATAATTTTCAATTTTCAATGTTGCTTGACTTCATTAACTTTGATCTTAATTAGAAAAGTTTTCACTGATTAGGAGAAAATGTAAATAGAAGGCAGTATGTTGTACCATCACTTTCAGGATGTTTAAGATATATCAAGGCATTGGATATTTTTTTTCCTACTTATATGTTAACCAAATTAATGTTTCTGACTAGCCATCATTTCACTATATTTTGGCAGAAAAATTATCCAAATAACTTTTGAGGCCCAAAAGGGACTGGATTTTGCATAGAGCATGTTAGATACTTTAAAAATGACAAATTCTAACATTTTAAAAATTTGTAGATTCTTGAGCTGTAATGTATATGGATTTATATTATGTTTAACCCAAGTAGCATGTTTAATTGAATCTGATTCCAAAGGTGGATTTCAGCTATGTCTTTCAAACCATGAGAATTTTTGGTTTTGTTTTTCTTTCACACCTATCTAGTTAGGTAGCAACAAAACAAAACAAACAACAACAAAATACAAACCTAAAAAGGAAACAAACAGACTGAAGGTCATTAACTAGTTTGTCAGGTCTCTATGTATAAAAGTCTCCTTTATTAATCTAAAAATAAAAATCTAAAAGCAGTGTGAGTATAATTAAGATAATTTGCCATACCCCCCTTCTTTAAGTCTTTGGGTAGTAGTGTTAGGATTTACTATGGAGTGAAAAGAGGCAGAAGTTGGAAAATGCAGGACAAGTTTAATATAGATACACAGTCCCACAAATGTATCCAGTAAACATGAACTCCACCCCTACCCTACCCTGATGGCAAGCCTTTACCTTTGCTCCCTAACAATCCTAAGTCCTAGCTCTTCAACTTTAAATGTCAAGAATATGCCCAATATGCCCGTACTAAGCACCCGTGCTCTACGTCTGCCCCTCTGTTCCCCGCTACACACTGTAAGATCTTTATTTAGGCAAGATATTGCCAAAAAGAAGAAACATCTCGCAAGTTACCTGAAGCATATTAAACAATGCCTCAAGTAATAAGCGCAATGAAATATTTTGAAAAAATACAAGATCTGCCATGAGTTAATCACTTAATATGTGCTACACATTGAATTATAAGGTTTGTATGTATCTTATTACATACAATCTACACAGCTCTATGTAGTACTTATTTTACATATACATTTGAAACTCATGACAAGTGGTTTATCCAAATTAAATCCGCTGATAAGTGCTTTGACAGAGATTTATGCAGTTTTTCCAATTCCAGAAATCTGAAGAAATCGTCCCTGTATTTATCATTCATGCATTGATTTTCTAATTCATGCATATCAGCTGTTAAGGTATTGATTACATGAGGGAAGAACACAAATGTTGGTCGACTATGAACCTGCCTAGTGAGGAATAGGCAATTGCTCCAAGACTTCAGAACTATCAGAAATTCATCAAGAGAGAGAGGAGGGGTAGTTATGACCACCCAAGGAAAGTGGTATCTGTTCTGTAGTGGGTTTGGTTCATCTCCTTATTTCTGAAGCAAGGTAGCTATGAGTAAAGAATACTTTAATGATTTAGAGGAAGTTATGACTGGTATATTTGAATAGAGGCCACCACTTTTTTTCTGGCTTAGGTTTTTACTATTTGTCACAGCATATCCCACCAATGAGTAGCCCTTCCAAAGAGATTCAGAGTTGTCCATAAATACTAATAAAGCAAAACCGCTGACATTCTTACTTGACTGTTCCAACCCACTACAAGAAAAAAATTATGTCTATAATCAAATATTAAGGGATGCCCTAAAGAGGAAGGGATACTTGAGTGTGGTCTGAAAGAGAGAGAGAGAGAGAGAGAGAGAGAGAGAGAGAGAGAGAGAGAGAGTGTGTGTGTGTGTGTGTGTGTATCTTTGCTAGTGATGGCAGTAAGAAGAATAACTCAGTGCCTTTGACCCAGGCTTCAGCAATTTTTTATTTTCCTCTCCTCCCCACCAAAACCACACCACCCCAAGTGCCTCCAGCTCCACAGTGCTAGACAACTCTCAATCCAGGGGATGCTTTCATGGCCCTATGTCAATGGAGCTGACACTTCTGCTAGGGACCATAAAGGAACTCTTTCTTCTTTTTACAAAGTTCCTAGTATAAAGGAACCTACAGCAAGTGGAAGTTAATGTTCCCATCAATTCCATCACTAAGGGTCAACCAAATACATTCACATGGAGTCAGTTTTAGGGTGAGCCCCCCCCCCAACTTATTGCTCTTTCCCCTGCATTATAAACAATGCCAGAGAGAAAGAGGAGAAGGACAATGAGAGAATGAAGGAAGTAAAAATGGAGGAAAGAGGGGAAGAAAATATTGAAGGGAGAGAGGAAGGGAGGGAGGCAGAGAAGAGGGGAGATGTTCAAGAAGAATCATTACTATAGAGATTGTGTTATGGTCTAAACTAAAAGAATGAATTTTAGTGAGAGAAAAGTTATAATCTGACTCCAGTCATTCCATAACACATTGCAATTATTCTATTTTATGTTGTTTCTCTATTTCTGTATTACCCCGACTATAGAGATGAATCTAATTTTTCTTTCAAGTGTGTTAATATTGATATAAAATTTCACTTTTATGTGACTCGGCTTCTCAAATATTCTAGACATGAAGTGCTCTTCCATCTGTTGTCTTTCTTTTTCTGAGCGAGCATGGGATGGGCATTGTTCTTAATCATTTAAGGAGAACAACGTGCATGCTCATGAGAAGTCCTTGATGCCTGTCCTTCCCCTTGTGGAAGTCAATTCAGCTCCCATTGCTGTCACTTTCCTTAGTTACTAAATGAGCAGTAGAAGCCCTAATCCCTGCTTTAAAATCTGGCACCCTTCTATAAGCAAGCTTGCCTTATTCATGATATGCAAAAATTCTCCAGAATTTGGTATATGATGGTGAAAGATTACTGTTGAATTTTGTTGGTGTTTGTTGTTTTAATTATATATCATTTATTTATTTCTCTATTTTGTTCAGAAGATTAATTTTGCTTTAGATTTGTTCAAGTTATGTGAAAATTTAAAATATGGCTCTTTTATATTTACTGAGCTATTTTAATTTGATGCTTTACTACAACATTTCACAAAACTCTGAAGAGGGATTTATAAGCACAGGGAAGACAACCAGGAAGGGATGAAATTACTTTCATAAGGTACTCATTGAAAGTTTGTATAAAGAATACAGATAATAAAAGTTAATCTCACACAAAACAGATAGTTTTTACTGTTAATTGTCAGACATTAATCTGAGCACCCTGGCTACTCCAGCACTAGCAAGAGCACAGCGTGCTACACCTGGCTCATGTGCCCCTGATAATGAGTACTCATTTCTCTCTAGGCTTACCAAACTGCAGTGTACACACATACAGTTATTAATTTTCCCCAACAATAATTACAAAACTATCTAAAATATCTCACTGTTGAACAAAGGGAAATAAATATACATGTTTGTATGCACACATTGAAGCCTTACAAATTCCATTGCCCTAAGAGGTACATTTTTTTCTATATGACTGCTGATTGTTCTGATGAGTTTCTCACCCATCTTGTTTCACCTTTCCCCCATTTCCTTGTTTTGATATGAAGAGAAGCATTTTTATTTCAGATCACACACACACAGTGTGTGTGCCTAAGACTCTGTGTTCTTTCTTAATTTTAAACCTCTATTTCTCCATCTAGAGAACTCCTTCATAGATGATGTAAGCATTTTAAACAAATTAAGTGTGAAAATTAATAGAAAAATGACTGTTCCCCTTTGTGACCAGTTCAGATTCTCTAGTCTTATTGACTTGAAGGAGAAAGAGAGATAGCAGAGGTGGGTTTGCTTTCATTCTCCTACCACGTGTGCTCAAAGACACCCATGTGTCATAAGTTGTACCATTTTCCCAGTGCAAAAAAAGTTAGTGTTTTCAGATAATTCAAGCATATAGAATAAAGAGAGATAAGCCAAAGAACTGTGCATTCATGTTAGTATTTAATATTTTACTGAGTTACACACACATGTAAAATCATGTTTTAGAAGTATTATTGTTTTATGTTCATACTTCCAAGAAACAGTTTTATCCAAACTCTCACTTTGATATCTCTATCATTTCTGAAGTTTGTGTTTATTTAGAGTATATTGTATTTACTACTGAGATTTACAAAGATATAGAATTTTCTAAATTGAAGTTTGATGCTATCACTCAGTTTTATTCTGTCATAAGTCCCATTTGTATATCAAGCATAACTTTGTTTTTATCTTCATTTGGTAGATATACATGTATATGTTACCTTCTACATTGACAATTATTCCGTTTTCTATTTAAATTTTTCCATATTGAATCTGGATTAGACTTGGGATGCCTAAAACAATTTGTAAATAATTGTATTTACTCCTCTGTTTATGTTAACAAAAACAAACCAATTATTGTAATTATGTATATATAAAAAATATATAACATTATTATTCACTTTAGCACTGTATATAACAAAAGTTTATACTAATATAATTATACTTAATATAGAATAACTTTTTTGTTAATTTCTATGTCATTAACACATATGCTTTGGATTAGGGTATCATCTACAATATCTTTTCTTGTTAAGATGCTTGTTAGTTTGGATGTTTTCTATCTTCTGTGGCCATGGAGTGGGAACCAGGAGCAAATACTAGAGACTTTTACCAGGAACTCATTTAGCAAGGAGAGCAGAATATCATGCACCCCAACAGTAGACCAGTTAGTAGGGATATATTAGTAGGGCTCACAGCCTAGCATCTTTAATAAAAAGGAACTCCTTTCCTATACTTAGTTCTTCTTGGGTACTACTGTCCATATTCTTTCACTGGTTGACTATAAGCAATTAGAAAACACTGTTGTATTGATTCTTGCATGTGCCAGTTCTACTGCCCGTATCCATCTAAAGGTAGTATTTGGATAACGAAAAATCAGTGGAGAATAAAAAGATGCATTGATCCTAGCTGAAATGTTGGAAATCCTCTACTATGGTATTAATAAATTGTTGTTGCCAAACCTGGGATTTAAAGTTAGATTTCATATTCTCATATTTTCTCCAATAAGGTAAAAAAATGCATGTTAACAGAAACAATAGCAATAAAATGAACAAGAGTGTACTCACCGTCTGCCCTAAAAAATGCACAATTAATAATGGTAGTTAAGTCCTTCTGAACTAGTATCACATCCTCTGCTCCCACCAGACATCTTAGAGGTAACTTCTGTCCTTGATATTTCTTTGGTTTATTTTATAGCTTCAAAACACACACTTACACATACATGTAATATATATTAAAGATAGGTATATATACACACATACATATATATCTATGTATACATATGCTAATTTTGTGTTTTCAGACTTTAGTAAATAGTAGCACACTGTACGTATTATATAATTTTCTTTGTTCAAAATTGTGTCTAATGCATGTGATGTTTCTATGTAAAGATCACATATGTTCAACACAGTAATATTTCATCATATGAATGTGCCACTATATAAATACGTCATACCTTGTTCAACTTTTAGCTTGATTTGTTTTGGGGATTTTTGAATTTTTGAATTTTTGCAAATTCAAACAATTCTCTGTAACAATTCTTAAGTATGTTCCATAGTGAACATACATACAAAGTATACACGAATTTTGCTTGTACTCAGAATATTTCCACCCTCACCTATCCACCTTCCTTCCTGGAATATTTTTGTAGGATTGAATGGCTCTGGGTTAATATGCAAACATGTGTCCTCAACTATTATAGATGATGCCACATTCTTTTCCAGATTGGCTATATAAATTGACACTCTAGAAGCGTTTCTGTTGTTTCAGATTTCCTTCTGTACTTAATATTTTCTGACTCTCTGGTGGGATAAAAAGGATGTCACATCTGGTTTTCATATGCATTTTTCTGATTTTTAATGACTGACAACATTTAAACACAAGTGTGCCTGCACATGTCTATAGATACTAGGCTTTCTTCTTGCCAGTTTGTTTCTTTTATGAAATGAAATTCACAGTCATGTCTATTACCCTTTTACCTATTAAGTTCTCCTTTTCTTATCAAGTCATTGAAGTTTCCTATGTATTCTTGATACAAATCCTTTTTTGGTTATGTGTTATGGATACATTTTGGCTTATATTTTTTACCTTTATAGTATGACTTTGTGGTGTCTTTAAATATCAGGTTTTCTTAATTTGAATGGAATCAAATATGTCAATATATTTTACTTTATTATTTATACTGTTTTGCCATCATAAAATATTATTCTAAATACTCTTTTATTAATTGTCTATTGTATTGTTCTATGAAAGCAGTACCATAAACTTAGTGGCCTGAAATAATATCCTATCTCAAAATACTTCTGGGTCAGGTGGCTGCCCTTGGCTTAGCGTTGTGTGCTTTAAGGTGGTTAACACAGCTGAGGTCAGGTTGCTCTCCAGGGCTGCATTCTCACTGTGGCTTAACTGGGGTGGCATCCGTTCCTGTGCTCAAGTGACTGTTGGCAAGATTTAGCTCCTTGTGGGTTGCTGGACCAAAAGCCATAGTTCTTCTCTGGCTGTTGGCTGGAGAGCACCGTCCATAACTTATCATGTGGGCCTCTGAATTTAATGAAGCAGCTTATTTCATGAAAGCCAAGGAGGGAGAAAGTCAACAGAGAAACTCTGTAGACAGTGTCATGCAGTCAGGGAACAGATCCTCTCACTTTCGCTGTGTTCTGTTAGAAGCCAGTCACTGGTCCCATCCATACTCATAGGCAAGGAATAATACCAGGGCATGAATGCAAACGACAATTGGGGTAGGTGGGGATCACTCTAGAGTCCATCTGCCACAGATTTTGTCATCCGTATTTAGCATTAAGTGTTTTGTCGATTATGAGATTTCTTTTTTTTTCTGTATGAATAACCTCTTGTCCTAAAGTGGGAGACTGACTTGTCTTTTCTTTCCCACTGACTTCAATGCCAATTCTACCATATTCAGGTCTTTATCTTTTTGTGTGAATCTGTTTCTGGGCACTACTCTAATCTATTTCGCTGGCAAATCTGCTTATCCCAATGACCATACCACCCTGTCTAGATTAGTGCAAGTCTCTTTTATTCTCTTCTTTCTTCTTATTGTCACAGATCTTCTTTAGCCTTTGTTCTTTTATATGCAGTTTAGGATTAGTTTTCACAGTTTCTCAAAACAAAGAACAATACATTTAATTATAAAGACATTACATCCAATTTTGGGATATTGACGTCTTTACATTTGTTAATATTTGTTAATCCTTTGGCAATTTAAATCAGAGCACTTTACATATTGTTATTACAGTGATACTTAGGTTTAATTAAATGTTTAAATTTAAGGTTTATTATTGTATATTTATTGTATTAGGGATCGTATTAAATATCCTTACTAATTCAGTAATTTACCTGAAAAATCTTTTGAAAATTTTATGTATATGGTTTTATAATATGTACTTAATGAATTTTATTTCTTCCTTTCTAGTTGAGTTACTGCTTAATATTCTTACTGCATTTGTTAGTAACCTTCTATGAAATGCTAAATAGATTTGATAATATTGGTTGTTCTGGTATTAACCCTAATGTTAGTGAAGTGTTCCTATTGTCTCACCTTTGAGCAAAATGGTAATGTGTAGTTCATAGGTTCTCCTTATTACTTACCTAATACTTATCATCAGGGTCTTTTCTTCTTTTCCTAGTTTGGTATGTAACTTTTTATCATGGGGACATGATGAGACTTATTGAATTTTTTTTTCTTTATCCTATTGAAATAGTCTTTTTTCTTAATCTATAGTGTATTATGTGAAAATACTTTTTCTTTGAGATTAAACCCAAATAGGTTTCATATGATAAGACCAGCTTAGGCAAATAATATAAATAAAAATTATTTATATTATTTGCCTATGTTGTTGAACTGTTAATAATTAATTTAAGACACTAATATCAACATTTATACTTGTGATTGGTTTATTTTTCTTTTCTCATCTGTAATAATCAAATTTTGAAGTAAATATTATACTTATGACATAAAATAAGTTAGGGATATTTTCTTTTTATGTTCTCTACAAGAGTTTGTATAAGATTGAAATGATCTAATACTAAGTCTTTGTTATAACTCATTTGTAAGACATTTGACCATTGTGTTTTCTTTATGAGGCTGTTTTTACTTTATATAAAATTTTATTTGATGCTTGTTGGTTAATTTTATTTAAATCACATATTTATTTTTTACTCTGTTCTGACAAGTTGTATATATGTACATATATATATATATATATATATATATATATATATATATATACATGTATGCACATTGTACATATATGCGTATTTTTTTCTTTTTGCAATACTGGGAATTAAACCCAGGGTGTCCCTGCCCTTTTTATTTTACTTTTTTTTTTAAACTTTGTAACAGGGTCTCACTAAATTGTTGGGGTTGTACTCAAACTTGTTGTCCTTCTGTACTCAAACTTGTCAGCCTCCCAAGTTGCTGGAATTATGGGCATGTGCCTATAATGTACCTGGCTTACAAGTTATATTTTTAGGAATTTGTTCTTTACTTTTATTTTTCATATTCATTAGTCTACATTTGCTCAAAATTATATTGCCTCTGTAATTACCCACACCTACATATTTTTTCCATTTCAATATCGAATATCTTGACATCATTATTTTTTATTTCTTGATTGCAATTTTACTTTTATGTAAGTCTATCTGATTATTAACTTAGCTTTTTCTGTTTCTATCTCTTATTTTATGTGTATTTGACATTGTATTAATTTGGCTTTTAACTTTTCAGATTTGTATCATTCAGTTTTACTTCTTTTTTCTAATTTTCTGTTCACATTGTGTTTTGTATTTTTTAAAATTAGAAATAGGTCTAATTTTTTTGTGAATGTCTTCCAGCTAAACTTGCAGGGATTTGCTACTTATTACAGTGAGAGGCAATTAAGAAGCATGATTTTATTCTGGGCCACCATTGGCAGGAGATAGGGACAATGCTACAATTTCATATCTGAATAAATGTTATCTAAAAGGAGGGAAGAATAGAGACAGTTTGAAACTAATTGGCAAGGAAGTAGCCATCACTCACATTAACTGTGAGACCAGGACGAGCACTATGTGGGGTTTTAGGAAATATTTATGCCTTCTCTGTCTTCAGGACACAGTTACGGAGCCATCTTCTTTTGTCTTGAGTGGCTTTGTTCTATGAAATTACTCATGTTCAAGAGGACACCTGTCCTGGCTGATGGTAGCAAATCACCTCCTCCTGTTAAGATTTCTGGTTTTCACTGTCCTCATTTAAGACTATTTTCTACCTTTAAAGCTGTATTGCTTTATTCCACACTTACTACTATGTCCTTTTGTAGTTGTCTCTTCCAAATATCTTCTGGCTTTGGGTGTGGCTTGACACTATGTGACCATGAGTTATAAAGGCTTCATTGATGGTTTCCTTAGTCATCTTGTGTCATTTCTTATCTTCAACATGTGACAACTCCCTTCTGCTTAGTTTTAGCATGTGATTTTTGAAAGTTTGATATTTGTACACATTTTGTAGCATGATATTTTAGAATACATCTTAAAAATAGAATATAATTGGATTTTTATTCATAACCTAACAATAATTGTCTTTTATCTGGAGTGTTTAATCTATTTACATTCATTGTGGTTATTGATATGCTTGGGTTTATTTAGAATAATCATCATGTATCTTTTGGTTATAACTCTGTTTACTATATTCCCTTTTAATTTTCTCCTTTCTTAAATTATTTTGAGATAGATTAGTCCCACCCACACTTTCACAGTTGTAGAAAAAATGTATCTTATTATTTTAAGGCTTACTATAGGAAAACCAGAAGTGGATATAACTCTTTTATGCATTTAGTACTTGTTTATATTTATTCATTTGTTTAAATTTTCCTTTATATTCCATTTTTTCTATTCAAACCATTCTTCTGTGGCCATATTTTTCTGCCTAAGTATAATTCTTAATATTTTCTCAATTTTTGTTTGCCTTGCATATGATTTTCATTCTTGCAGGGTACATTTGCCTTTAGTTAACAGCACTTTAAATATATTATTCCACTTATCTCATTCACCTATTACTGTTTTCTCAAGTGAAATAGAAAGCAGAGTCAATAGCTGAGAATAATGAAAGGGAAAAGGTCTTGGAAGCTGAAAGAGAAAAGAAGGTTTAAAATAGTCATCTGGAAGAGTGGAAGGATAATGCATGTATGGGGTGATGTTGTGCCCTTGCCAGACTGTCCCTGGCCTCCTTGAAGGGATGTGTTGAAAGGAAGAGACCAGTTTTCCCCAGTTTTGCTCAGCTGCACCCATGCAAGCCTGGAAAAACAGAAAGCAGGAATGAACAGATTTTTGTGTGTGTGTGTGTGTGTGTGTTTTCTGGGGGTGGCATGACAGAATGACAGAATGTGAGATTTGGTTTTGTGCAAAAACTGATTATCAAGGTTAAATAGATTTTGGTGGAAATGAGGCTTACATGACAATTTTAAAAGCTTTTAGATTCTGGTAGCATCAAAGAGTTATTTGAGGGCTAGGGGCGTGACTCAGTGGTAGAATGCTTGCCTTGTACATGGGAGACCCTGGGTTCGATCCTCAGCACCGCATTAAAAAAAAAATAGAGAAGTGAAATAAAGGTATTCTAAAAAAAAGTTATGGAGGTACTAGTGGAGGTACTAGAAGTTAATATAAACTAAAACAGCGATTTAGCCCTTGTCATTTTTATTATTGCCTCATGAGCCAAGAAAGCTAGTAGAGCTCAGGTCATCATCACCAAATTCCAGGAGGGATGTCCAGCATACCAGGTGATGCCCTCACCTTCAATCCAACAACTTTTCCCAATTATGGAATTACTTGAGGAAAATTTTTTAGACAGATTTTTGTTTCTGTGGCCAAAATAGCTGATAAGAGCAACTTAGAGAGGGAAAGATTTATTTTGCCTCACGTTTTCAGAAGTTTGAGAAGTGGTTAGTGGACTCCAAGGCACAAAATCATGGAAGAAGGGTGTGTCAGGGGAAAAAGCTGCTCATATGACCTACTTCCTCCTATCTCCTAATAGTTCATTAGCTCTTAATGATTAATCTATCAAGTGGATTAATACACTGATGAGGAGAGAGTCCTCATGATCAATCAATCATTGACTGAAAGCCCCACTTCTGACCCTTGCTGCATTGGGGAGCCATGCTTTCAATCAATACATGAGTTTTTAGAGGACATTACAGGTACAAACCATAACACAGGTCAAAGCAGATTCAGAATTCCTTGGGCTAAGATGGTCCCTGGCTTCTGCATCTTGTAAATGCTCACCCTAAAGGGTATTCCGTTGTGTTGACATGATGGAGATCCCCTGCATTAGGTAGATAACATCCTAATCAATTACAGTTGTTTCTAGTTTTTCATGGTAGTTTCGATGTATAAAATTGTTGCAGACACTAAATTATTTAATATTGCACCATTACTCCTAGAATACTGGGTTAAATCAGATTCAGGAAGCTACTGGTCACTACATTTTTATCAACCAATCAATATATAAACTGGTATTAATGTATGCTTTTATTTAAAGACATCTCATTTAATATGTTTTAGTTTTTTACCATTTTTGAAACTAATGTCTGAATGGAGCTGATCTAACACTTGTATCATTTTCTGTAAGCTATATCAGTCTTCTTGCATAAGGAACACCAGACAGTACTTCAGAGCCATTATAAAAGTCACCAAAAAAGCACCAAATTGTTTGAAAATGGTACAAAATAGACTCTGCAAAACATACTTGTTTATAGTTGGAAAACTAAAAACAAGAAGGCAGAGCACTGCCTTGTTCAACCTCAGCCTGAGAGGTGCTTATCAGATGTCTCAAGATTTTTGCCATTCTGTGCATATCTATCCCAAATGAACACGTGCAATGATTAATGGTTTGGGAACTGCAAATAAATTTCCTAATGGCAAATTGAAAAAATACAGAATCTATAAGTAAAGAGAAATGACTGTACCTGAAATTCCTTCTCCTGACCCAGCTCTGGTTCCTCAGGCCCACCTGCAGTAACTGGTGACTGTCATCCCCTGTCCTTCCATATTTGAGCTGTCTCTGGCTCCGCTTTCACAGCCTGAACGCTTCTGTCTGCCTCTGTCTTTCGGTAACTGGCAAATGTTTGTTCTGATGGAATCCTCTTACACTTTCCCTCATTCTCAGCATTTTCTAGTGTGATAGTCTTCATTCTCATTAAGTTCTATGGAATTAAGTCACAAAATGACATATTTTTGATTTCTTAATAGGAATTTTTTGAAGAAAATTTTGAAAATGTAGAAAAACATAAAGTGCATCTAAATATTTCTCCCTGAGAAATATTTTCTACTCACATATTAGTGTCCTTTCAGTTTTATGACGTTATATGAGTAGATAAGATTATCTGAATGAGAAGCACCCACAATAAGCTTTTTAATTTATAAGGTAGATGTGGGCTCAGTAATATTAATTCTAATAGAGCTAATCGCCAATTTCTTTGGATATATTTCAAATTTATTCTTCATGTTGGCATCTAAATTGGTTATTAATATCTCCAATAGTTAGGGATTGAAATGTTATGCATGATGAAAACAAACACTATATTCCTCCATGTAACCAAAAATAGATTACAGTGGACTAATGGTGTAAGTATAAACACAGCCATTTCAAATTACTATGAGAAAATAACTCTTAAGAATCATACCAAAGTCAGCAACCTTACAAGAAAAGATCGAGGGATGCATTTTTTAAAGCTTTATGTTCAAAACAGAAAAATAACATCAACAACATTTTAAAAGGAACACCAGGTAGAAAACATTATTTCACTGTAAAGCTGGTGAGGATTTATTATATCTTTATTATAGAAAATGTGTAACTCTCTAAGTAAAAAAAAAAAATAGTACAACTTTAAAATAGGGAGAAGTCAAAGTGATAAAATTTATAAAATAAATAATCTGCTTTTACCAATTCAAGAATAACTTTTTAATATTTTCTTTTAAAATTCATATCTTAAACTCTAAATTATTTCTTCTTAAAAGGTGCCCTCCCACAACTAAATGAATGGGGAAAAATGGACATACAGGAAAATAACAAAATGTCTAAAACTCATTGGGATTAAATCCAAAGTTTCTAGCATACTACCAAACAAAAAGTAAAGAGCTAAAATTTCATGTGACCAGAACTTTGACTTCTTCCCACTGGTGTAGTGTCACCATTGATGACTGGTGCTGTTTAATTAAATAAATAGCACTTCCCTACGTGGACCAGAGTAGCATTCGTAGGCTGTTTCTCTGCAGTTCACTTTGGTGAGCCATATATGAAGGCCAGTTCATTCCATTTCATCTTTTTTCTTAGTCTTGATTTGTTTTTTCAAAAGTGCAACTCACATGGCAATTTTTACCATATACAGAAAAGCTGCCTACATACTGTGTAGAAATTAAACATTTCCCTCCAACCTTTAGATGCTTTAGTTGAGCCAGAATTAATAGCCTAAAATTCTCTCTCGGGGTAATTTTATTCCAGGTTTGTTGTTGTTGTTGTTTGTCTTTCTAGTATACCTAATTGTTTTGAGGTCATACAGAACAAAATTTCAAAGCATCTCTACTTTTAAATTTTGAAAAATGGAGACTAGAAACAGGTCATTTCACTTTCAGCCTCTGTCCCTTCAGTGAAGACATGAGTGCTCACTGCAGTGACCAGGCTGATACATATCCCTGGCCACAGGTGAGGGATTGCTCTTCTCAATCTACAGAAGTCTTTTTTACTCAAGGGAGTAGACACCAACTTATAAGAAAACTAAGACTATTACATCTATGTTTCTTCTGTTTGTTTCTCAATTTAGACAGTTGGGGAGAAACAGAAAGCACATTCTGTCTAGAAAAGGAACAATTTAGAAAGTGGAAAAAATAGGATACAGTTGACCAATAAATATAAACATTGTCAATGTTATTAATAAGTATACAAATTTAAAATTTTCAAGAGAGTTCTAGGAATGGACGTTTCTGTCTAAATTTTAGCCACTGCATATAAAGCCAACTTGCTGAAGCGTTTTCAAAAGGAATTAGTATTTTTTTTAAAGTTAGGCAATGAGAATGTGTGTTAACTTTTTGTATGCATCCTTTTGTGTATGTTTATCAATTTGTGTACCTTTGTATTTTAACTAGTAAGGAGTGTTCAGCTTACTAGATAATATATTATTGTCTAGATAGTGGATAATCTTCAAGAAGAAAAGCTTTAGAGTTGGAAGGAATATTTAAAACACCTTCTCTGGCTATGCAGAAAATTCTACCTAAATCATGTAAGTGATCTTTCCTAGTGGCCAATTGTCAATAACAGAGTTTGTACATGAAAAAGTTCTAAAAGTTACTCCAAGCTTTCCTGCTAAGCAAAGATACATGGATATCTTAAATGATGTTGAATGCATTCACTTTATATTATTTTACTTTTGAAAAACAAATCTGCATTTTGAAGTCTAAATATTTTTTGAACATGAAAGCTTAGTACTGCAAAATGATCAGTATTCAATGTGAATTTTAAGGTTGGAAATGGCAATTTATAGTTAAACTTGAACAAAATATTGAGTTATTTGTCAGAATTTATTCTTATAGCAACAAACTAGATTAAAAATGTTCTTTATCATCATTTCTCAAGTTTCCAGAAAGCACTTGGTTATCATTCTAGCAGTACCCAGTTTTCCATTTCACTGCATTCCTGTGATACTTAAATAACCTTGAAATCAGATCCCAGGATGCAATCCTTACCAGCCTGTTCTAAACAGAGAAAACCTTCAGATAAAAGGGGAAAAAGTCCCCCAAAGACACTTTGGAAGGGTTTGATATGCTTACTAAACTATTCACAGTTTTTGAGAACATTAGGCATAGAGACTCACACCCATTCAAGCAGCCTACAGTTAAACAAGTATCCTTGAAAATACTCTTATTTTCAGTAAAGAACTAGAACAATTACTCCAAAAGAACAGAATGAATCCCACATCTTATCCTTAATTTTGCTACTTTTGTTTCATAGTGCTTAATTTTATCTTTTATGCAAGTATAATAACAACCCCAAATGGAATAACTTAGCAGCTTCAGGATGTACACATCCCGTCCTGAGCAAAATTATTATTGATCAAGTAATATTCTGTCTGAATTTTCAACCAAGATAAACCTTGATTACTCACAATTGGAGACTAAGACATTTCTCACAGTGTAACATTATTTTTATCAGATATTGTAACTGTGTGACTGACTTATCAGTGATATGAGAGGTTGTTAGGTTCAGAACAATATTTTTGTTGTGTGGCAAATAAGAGCAAAAATACTGATGTTTTCTCTTAAAATTTGGTTTGTACTATATGTCAAAATGGGAGAGTATGAATATTTGAGAAAACATTAAGATAAACATCTCTGCTTAAAATTATCACATTACTTTGGAAACCTATCTTCAAGTGAGTGTAGAAAAGTCTAATTATGACTGATGATTTATTTGCTTGAGTATAACTCCTTATTGGAACAACCTTGACACAGATAGCAACTATAAACTCTAGAGAAAATACAAAAATTAAAAAACAGTACAAGAATTGGAGAGTGATTAAAAAGTAGCAGAAACTGTAAAGAAGTTCACCTTTCACAGAAGGGAATGACACAAGTGATTTTCTGATTTTTACCACTTCTATCCCAAGGACAGTCTTGCACCATGCATGGCTGCTAAAAACTCCAATTGCAGATGCAATGGAAAGTGAAATAGAACCAGAGAAAAGGAAAATGGAAGAATGTACACTACTGTGTTATTGATGAAGGATAAGATAGTAACATTTAAGGATAGGGAACTCATAAAATGAGAGAAAAAGTCATGAGGAGCTCATAACAATGTAAAAATAGCATAAACAATTTACCAAAAGCATTTAAAAAACTGATTTTAATATATGGAAGCATATTTGACCTCCATCATAATAAAAATATACACATAAATCCCATCATATTTAAACCAGATTTTAAGCCTTTGCTGCTATAGTATTGGAACAGATGTCAGCCACTTGCCAGTGCCTCTTTTCTGGGTTCTTGTCTTGTGAATTCTAAGAGTGAAATCCATGTTCAAGAAAGAGTATGATGTATTGACATGAGAAGAAAGGAGACAGAGTTCCCACAGGGCAAAGGGGGCCAAATGAGGGTTTCACTTACATGTACTAATCTAGGGGTTCATATAGATACTGGGTAGGGGCATTAATGCTAATCATACCTTGGAAACTTACCAAGGCTATTGGTCAAATGGGGAAAGTTAACACTATTGGTTAGAACCAGTAGACTTTACAAAGGTCTGTCCCCCCTCCCTTTCTCAGGATGCCCTAGACAAAGGAGTTGGCTGGAATGTTTGGAATATTTATACAGCTTCACTTCAAGGAGTGGCTTTTACATTTAAAAAAAAAAGCATAGTTGCAGTCCATTAGCCTATTCATCTTATTCAGTATCACCAGAATAGTAATAAAACTCTACTAAAAAAAATATGTGTTGTCATACATATCTAGTATAAAGACAAACTGGTGCAATACATACCACACTGAATTTGTAAAAATCTAAACAAACTAGATATGTGTTAACTTTAAATCCACAACCCAAATTCAGGGAATTTACCCTAAAGGTATATTTTATTTAGTACAAAAGATCATAGTTTAAAAAAAATTCCATAACATTCATTTATGTTTTTGTAAAATATATATATATATATATATATATATATATATATATATTATAATATATTTATACAGAAAAAGTATATGTATATATACTCTTTCTGTATTTTCTTTTTTAAAAATAAAATAAACGAGTACCTGTCCATGAATTTGAGGATAGATCTAAGTGAAAGAAAATAATCTTTAAAAAGAAACTTCCTCTAAGTCTTTTTTTTTTAAAGTATGGATTTGTTTATTTATTTGGGTAGAATGATCTCCACCTCAAAGTGATGACAAGGCTTGGATTTCACTTTTTGTTTTTTCACTAGAATGATCACCCAATAAATCATTTCCTCAAACATTGGTTTTTGCAAAGCTTCACTTACACACTTCTATTTCTACAAGCCCTTTCTCCCTGTTTTCATGCAGCTGCTCTTTAGTGGACTTGTGGTCTCTGGTCAAAGGTACACATAAGTGATTCACTGACTTTCATTACAAATAAATGTTGCTAGAATATAAAGTGATTTGTGTTTTCAATACCCCGAGTCTCTGTTCTGCAAAAGTATGAGCATGAAGCTCTCTGCTTGAGGGACTGTTTGTTTCCATTTTTGATGAGCCTGGAACAAGGTTAATCCTGGGTCAAATGTTTATAAAAAAATTCCCAGCTTCATTGGGCCCTAGAGTGTCTCTGAGATGGCTGAATGTACCCGAAAGATAAAGCAAGCACAGTGTCACCCAGAGTGTGTGGGCTGTGGGGCAGGTTCAGCTCTGACTCAGTCTGATTTCTTTGTCTTTTTCCACACACCTCCGGTGTGGTCTTGGAAAGACAAGATTACTGCTACTTCTGCCCAGCATTCCACTGTGTTCTGGCAAATTAAGGAAGGCCTGCCATGTCTGGATGGAGTGTCCCTAAGCTCTGTCTGAGCGGGAAGTGGCTGCTCACCAGTGTCACACAGCAGTGGTGTCCCTAAGGTGTTCAGCAGGAGAGGCAGCAGTGAGGTGGGGAAAGATGTGAGGGGTCAAGTAACAGACACCTGTGGAGTACTTCCTGAGCACACATGAGGGCCTGGATTCATCCTTAGCACTGCGGAGAGGAAGGGAGAGAAGCTGTGGAATGTGGTCTGCTTGTTGTGTAAGTTTATATGTCCCACTTCCTCTTTCTCTCTCTATTTCTCTTTCTTTTTAAATATCAAGATCGGCATTTATTTGAGTTGACAAATGGTCCATTTAAAGTAAAAATGCAAGAATCCCCAAATCCAATAAACTGTAATATCCTTTAGCTATTCCTCTCTCATTTTTTAGAAACTTTTAAAAATATCACCTTTTAAAATTTTTTATTCATGGTAGTTAGTTGTACATGACAGCAGAATGCATTTCAATTCATCCTACACAAATGGAGCGCAACAGTGCAATTCTCTGGTTGTACAAGGTGTAGAGACGCATCATTCCTGCAGTCATATGTGTATCTAGGGTAAGGATGTCCATCTCATTCCACCATCTTTCCTATCCTCATAACTCCTCCCCACCCTCCCCTGTGCCCAATACAAAGTTCCTCCATTCTTTCCCCTACCCCATCATAGATCAGCATCCACTAATCAGAGAAAACATTTGATCTTTGGTGTTTGGGGGATTGGCTCACTTTGCTTAGCATAATATTCTCCAACTTCATCCATTTACCTTCAAATGCCATAATTTTATTCCCTTTTAATGCTGAGTAATATTCCATTGTGTATATATGCCACAGTTAATTTATCCATTCATCTATTGATGGGCATCTAGGTTGGTTCCTCAGTTTAGCTATTGTGAATTCCAATCACCCAGGATATATAAAGAACTCAGAAAACTTAATACCCAAAACAAACAACCCTATCAATAAATGGGTTAAGGAACTGAACAGACACTTCTCAGAAGAAGATATACAAGCAATCAATAAATATGTGAAAAAGTGTTCAACATCTTTAAAACTAGGGACATGTGAATCAAAACTACTCTAAGATTTCCTCTCACCTCAGTCAGAATGGCAGTTATCAAGAATACAAACAATAGTAAGTGTTGGAGAGGATGTGGGGGAAAAGGCACACTCTAAAGTGTGGAATCCCCTTTCCCTTTCAAATGCACCCAAAGTGCGGTTCACCTTCATGGAAATTTGATATGTCAAGAGCTTTGTAATGTTTTGAACAACCAATAAAAAAAAAAAAAGAAAGCATTTAGTGCTGTTGTATTATTTTGTTTTTCTCAAAGAAAGAGGAAATCAAGAGGAAGAGAAAAGAGAAGAATGGAGGGAGGACTTCACTCCCCAGGGGGTGAGGACAGACTTCCATCTCAGCACCAGGAGAGGTGTGGAGGCTCACCTGGCCCAGAACAGCCATTCTCGCTTTTCTCCTGGAGATCACCCTGACATCCTCTGAGCTCCAAGTCACCTTCTCCTGTGCCAGAAACATTCCACCCAGCTCTCACACTTCTACTTGGAACCCATGGCTCTTCTTGCCTGCACCATGAGGGCCTGGGATTGACCTAAGTCCCTCCCCGCACCCTGGATTTAGGACTGGAGCAATTCAGAGATGATGGAGAGCAGAAGAAAATCCTTTATACTTGACAAAAGCAGAAATGAAAATCGCTGTTGAAATCATCCTTGAGTCAGGAGAACAGTGAAATATAATGCACAAGCTCACCTCTTATTTTACAAATCAAGTATTTCTCTGTGTTGGAATTTATAGTACCTTCTCCTGCTAATCATAATGTATTTACACATCCAATTAAATCTCCAGATCTTTTTAAAAGAACCACTCCAAAGAGGTTTCCTCTCCTCTGACACTATACCACTGAGATTTGAAAAGTGCCAGACTCAGTTCTGTAAAATCTTGCCTGCTTCAGCCATGTCAGGCAGCTTTGCTTATTTTTTTTCCCTACATAATCCTTTTAATCAGGGAAAACACTATATATGTGTGTATGTGTGTGAAACATATGTAAAATACATTTATTTTAAAAATATATGTGAATATAATTTTATATTTGTATGTAAATATATTTTAAAATAATGTATGTAAGAAATTTGTATATTATATATAATATATATTATATATAACACTATATATTACTATAAATGTATCTTCATTCTTCAGTTTCTCTGGAGAATCCTGACTTAGAAAGACTTGAGATCAATAGATCATGGAGGTGTCCACTGGAATATTACTGACAAGAAATTGTACTGAATGAATGGAGGTGATTGTACATGAACATACTTTTCTTCAGTTTTCCTCTCTTTGCTGGAAAGAAAGATTATCCTAAGAATGTGGACAATTACAGCAACAATTAAAATGAATTTTACACATGATCAGAACAAATGAAATACATCTGCACAAATGCATAAATATAAAAATACTGCCATTGAAATGGAGATAAACATTGTTAATGTCTTGGCATGTACACTTCTAGGATTTTATATGTGCATAAATATATGTGCTTTTACACAAAGGATCAATTTAATATGCACTAGCCATATAAAATAAACATTTTTGTTATCTAATTATTAAAATTAATATGTAATAAACATCTTCCCATGACACTAATATGTAATATATATTAACTTTAGTGCTGTTTTCCCTTAGTTTTTTAGTTTGCCCTCTCTGGATTGGATAGAGCCCTGCAGGTACATGTCTTGACTGGACATTCTAATCTCCATGTGGGGTCAGAACAGCCCCATAGACCACTACGTTTAATAAGTAGAACTCAAGCCAAATTTCTGCTTCTGATTTTCCTATTGCTAAAACTCCTGGCATGGGACAAAATTGTAGCTAGTGTTCCGTATTCTCATAAAGCAGAATACGGATTTCAAAGGTAAAATTAACATTCCTTACTGTGTTATCTTGCCAAATTTAAAAATGTGACTCTGCTAGGAAACATTATTGCAGTATTTTATATGCAGACATTTAGGTTGAATCTCACACAAACATATCATTAATTTCCTCAGTCTGTCTCTGCACTTTAAAGAGATAATCTCCAGGGTGCTAGCTGTCACCATACTGAGACACTAATGTCTTCTGACTCTTCGCTAGGAGAAACTGCTTCACATCTGGTATTAAAAAGTGTTCATGTTTCTTGCTTCTTTTGACAGTTCTTGGCAGAGTTTACTAAATCATAATGTTTATTTAAACATTTTTTAAAAGATATCCAAAATGCTACCCAGATTGCTTTTATGTCCTACTTTATTCATAGAATCATGTCATGTAGTCCAGAGGATGCATGAGTTACACAAATTATCATGTAAGAACTGTTGCTATTTGAATTTAGACCCTTTAATATGTGATGTACAATGAGGCTTATAATTGTGGAAATCTTAAAGTCATACATAAAAATGATAAAAAATTTCCCCTTGTAAGTGATTTTTAATTCTCCCAATATTCATTCAGACTCCAAGAAGCATGCTATCTTCTGTGCTTTCAAATAGAGATTTGACCATATATATATATGTATATATATATGACCATATACATATGTATGTATGTATGTATGTATGTATGTATAAGTTTATTACTGCTGCTGTAACAAATCACTATAAACTTATGAATTTAAAACAGCATGAGTTTATTATCCTAATTATTAAAAGAGGTCAGAAGTCTGAAATGGGTCTTACTGGGCTAAAGTAAAGGTGTTTATAGGTCTGTGTTCCTTTCTAGTCTCTAGGCAGAGTTTGTTTCCTTTTTTTTTTTTTAACTTTTCCAATTCTAGAAGCTGTCCACGTTCTTTAGATCATGTCCCCAATTCTTTATCCCAAATACATCAGCACCAAACTGAGACCTTCTCACAATGCCACCTTGCTGATTCTCCCTGTTGTATCTTCCTCTTTCACTTTTAAGGGTCTTTGGGATTATATTATGCCCACTCAGATAATCCAATATAATCTCCCATTTTCAAGGTCAACTTATTAACCATCTTAATTCTTTCTGAAACTTTGATTCCCCTTCGTCATGTAACCTTTATTCACAAATTCAGCAGTTTGGACACTCTTATTTTAGTGGGACATCATGCGTGCAATATCATTACATGATTATTGTCATTTACAGTTAATTGTTAGGTTTCTTGATACCAGCATTTTGTTGTGATAGCAGCATATTTTGTAGCTTTGTTTTGAATGCTTATTGGTATTGCACATCATAATTCCATAGCTCATATATATGCTATTTGTTATATTACATATAACAAATGTACATATGTGTGTATATATAAACGAGGTAACAATTTGAAGTTTATTTTATGTGGAGTCAAATTTATTGACTGGACTGTGCTGATGTTTTGAGGAGAGAAATACTGCACTTCCGCCTCCCTGCTTGAATCTTCATCCTATTGCAGGAGAGAACATAGTCACTCAGATGGAAGCAAGTTGTACTGTTGAGAAAAAATAATTTGGAGGATGAGGCAAGAATGGGCTCCAGTGCTTTTGACCCAGTATAGGTAAATTTTCCCATCCAGCTCCAAGTAGTCCATGGCAATCTGCCTTACGGGAGACTTGGCCTAGAGGAACAGAGCAGAACACGTACTCCTGGGGGCAGGCGGATTCCCCAGAGAGAGCAGGGCTAGAGTACAGTGTCCATGCAGGAGTGCCTCTCAGATCCATCAGCAGGTAACTGCAACTCATGGGAAATGGTAAGAGTAGAGCAAATGACCAATACAAAGTGAAACGCCTCCTCAGGAACTCAGGAACAGTTACTAACAGATTGGCCATTCCATGAAAATATAAATCTGCCGATTTGTTCAATATACTAATACCAACTATGGTTGAAGACAGACCAACATTTAAGATTGACTATAAATGTGCATAATTAGAAATCTATTATAGTCATTTATAAAACCCAGTATAATTGTAGAGTATTTTAGCTATCTCAAAATAAGTTAGGAAACAGATGTAGCAAACATACAATAAACAGTACTTTTCCAATTATTATGTACCACTATATATTCAAATTTTAGTTTCAAAATATTTATCTTGATACAAGCTGCCTTAATATATATTTTTAGAATAAATAAATAGAATCCTGCTCCAAACTGAGCAAAATGCTTAGAGGAACAATGAAAAACAATGATCTGTATATTTATGAATATGTTAATAGTACTTATTTTTCTCTACATTAGAATATATACACTGCTAAATATATTTTCAATAGAGCATAACATCTAAGAAAAATGAATGTATTAGTAGAAATCTTTTCTTTAGAATGATGTGCTCTTTGAACTCAGGGCCAAAATACTGTAACCATTGTAAAATGTATCACCTTTTATGCCCTAGGATAAAGGAAAACTGTGGAGATAAAGATAAAGTAGATCCTCACAACAAAATATGCAGGAAATAATTTCCATTTGGTTGAAGCCAAACTTACTAAGTTCAAACACTGCCTCTACACTCCACTAGCATTTCATGACTTCACATGAGTTATCTAATATTTCTGCACCTCAGTCTCTCTTCCATTTCTTTTTTTTTTTGGTACCAGGGATTGAACTCAGGGGTCATCAACCACTGAGCCACATCCCTGGCTCTATTTTGTGTTTTATTTAGAGACACGGTCTCACTGAGTGGCTTATTGCCTTGCCATTGCTGAGGCTGGCTTTGAACTTGTGATCCTCCTGTCTCAGCCTCCCAAGCTGCTGGGATTATAGGTGCACCATCACTCCTGGCTTGCACCTCAGTCTCTTTAAGATATAAAATAATTAAAATAACAGAACCTCCATGAGGCTATTATAAAATTCAGTTGAGCCAAATAAGCAAAACCCTTAGAATGGCAGCTGGCACATTATGAGGCATTATAATAACTGTTCATGGTAAAAGAAATGGGGCTGAGAGACGTGTTCTATGTCAAAGAATTAGAAAACTCCAGGACTTGAGTCTAAGATTCTAATTATTAATTCTGACTCTCGGTCTTATGTGCCAAAATTGTGTTCAGAACACATATTCAATTCAAATATTCCAGTTTCAAAGCCATATGTTTTGGCTTGCATGACAATGTTCCTATGGGGAAATGTTCTTGTGATACCAGTCTTCAGTGGTTATTAACGTCTCAAGAACAAACACATGACCTGACTTCTGATGTAGTGCAGCACCTATGATCCAGCATTTCTGATGATTTTCCCAGGGACTTTTAGTGCTCCGGCTACTATCTCCTTACAAAATACTTCCTCCCACCACCTCTTGCTATTGTACCAGAAACTTCCAGTTTCTTTTTCATCTCAAACAAAAGGCAAAATCAACTAACTTCCAAACTACCGCTGCACTGTTTGCTTTCATAAACAAAATAGTTTTAGTGTCATTATTAATTAATTCAATTAGATATTGGAGCTACAGTCATAATCATGATAAACCCAGTTCTTAGAAATTCATTTTAAAATTTATATTTCACTGTTCTTGGTTTCTTGTAGCTTATTGACCATCTATCTAGTTACAGAATGATATGAATCAACTTTAGCTGACATGAGATAGTGCAATCTTAATATTGCAGTATGGCAGAGATGGAAGGAAAGTAATATTTAGGAAACAAGTTTTGCCTATGATGCAGTTTTTCTGAGAAAAAAGTTAATTGTAAGCATGTACTATTCTTTATTATTTTTTGTGGTGCTGGGGATTGAACCCAGGGCCTTGTGCATGTGAGTCAAGCACTCTACCAACTGAGCTATATCCCCATTCCTTTGTATAGAAAAAAAAAAATAGTCTGCAATTGAGATTTATCATTGTTTCATCAAAGTGACACATTGCATAAAATGCTTCAGTTTAGCTTTAAATTTAACTCAATAGCCTCATAAGTCTATTTATTTCATTTATAACTTAGCAATTATATTTCTTCAGATAATTGTTTTCAAATAAGCTCAATTTTATTTTTGAATATGTCAAGTACTAAGACAAAAAGCAAAATGTTTACAAACTTTTAAGAAGTTTTGTAATCAATAATAAAAAAAATTAAGTATGGCAGGGCTGAAGTTCATTCAGTGATTTCAATATCCTTTAAAACATTGTCAAATAGCTGTGATATAATTCAACTGGCTATCACAATTTTGGAAAAGTTAACTAGATATTTGAAAATTAAAATGTTAAGGAAATTCTTTCAGAATCTCTAGAATGATAATTTTATTAAAGGTCCCTGAATGTTAATGATAAATATACACAGATTATTTAAATGAGTAATATTTTAGCTCTAAACTTATCATGGAAGAATTAAATCCGTGAAGGTGTTTATTTTTATTAGCTTTATATTTAATTATGAATCTTTCCAAAGTTAGAAGACATGTCCAGGAAATAAGTTTATCAACTCCAGGAAACCGAAAACTGTTATCTGTCAGTAATTTGAGGACAGAATATTGAATCTATGAGGATTTCACATCCAGGGAGAGTTGACTTGGACGTAGATGGAAAAACTGTGGTCTGCTATCATAATTGAGCTGTGTATTCATATATTATTTGGGTCTAGCCAAACAAAAAATCCATAGAAGATATTTTCTTGTAGCCCAAATAGTTCTACATATTTCAGGTCTTTTTCTACAGGTCCTGAAGAATGAAATTCATACTCACAACATGTTTATTTGATGGGGTTTTGTTTTGTTTACGAACCATTAATGTCCCTATTCCATTCTCTTTACGGCCTAACACTATGTATGAATGTGTGTGTGTGTGTGTGTGTGTGTATCTGTGTGAGAGAGAAAGAAACAGAGAGAGGCCAAGACAGTAGTATGAACTGAGAACTACTTGAAAATAAATGTAGTCAGATTCCTAATTTCTAACCTACTTCAAGTTATTCAGTCGATGTTGGGGTTGCCAGGTTGCTGGATTATTCGCTAACTTTCTTGAATGTCTTTCTTAAAAGGATAGGCATTCTTTCCCTCTCTACCACCTGCAGGTTTCCCAAGGATCCTCCAGGTCCCAGAGTCCCTGCCATCTTCTGCATGGAGCCTCTCTAATTCTTGACTTTCTCTCGGCTGTGCTTTTTGCTTTCTCCAGTGTGCTGTTAAGAGAGCTGCACTTGCCTTCTCTGCACTCAATGCCAAAGTGACTGATGCTGCCTTTCAGCCAGACAGCAAGTCTTTCTCCGCGTGCCTCTGAGGCTAGAATCTGGAAAGATGCAAGTTTACCTGTTCATTTTATTTGTTGCCCAAATTGGAATTTGGGTCTTCTATAGTCCTGTGCCTGCAGAGGATTGCATTTAAAAAAAAAAATCAAGTGAAGGAATACAAAACATCTGTGTGTGTATATATACGTGTTTGAGTGTGTGTGTATCTTTTTATTGGCGTTTCTCAATAAGGCGAAGTTATACGTTTTTAAAGAAATGTACTTTCTTGAATACTTCAAATATGGAAAGTTAGAAAGCAATGAAAAAACATATTCTTCTCATTGTATGTTGAAAAACTTTTTCTTATAACACTTTTTCTTATTGCTTCAAAATACAAAATTTTACAAATTAATGTCTTTCTTAAACATTGCTTTAGTATCACTTTCTGATCCTCATCCTTTTGAAGAAAATTAATACATAAAATTGACATAATTATTTCATATTTTAGCCAATGTTTCTCTCTCTCTCTCTCTCTCTCTCTCTCTAACACACACACACACACACACACACATATGCCAATATCTTGTTTATTAGTAAAGCTCAATGTATCAATATTTAACAACTGTATTATTTTTACCCAAATAGCCCTATCATGTTTTACTCATATATTTCATGTTGACATGGTAAATATCTCCACTTTGTTTTCTGGGTTAGGGTTGCTATAAAGATGACACAAACATTTGTATATTTATGTGTATACATTTCTTTACAGTGTACACTAATAAATGAAAATGCAGAATGCTGGTTAATGAGAAATACTTATTTGAATCTTTATATATTATATAGAATGATGTATTCAAATACATCAATTGTACATATATAGTATATATCATAAAAGAGTAAATACATGTACTCTCTTTCAGAATAAGAAATTGAACATCATAGTACAGAAGGCCCATTATACCACACCTCCAATGCAACCACATCTCATCCATACCGCTATTATCTTGATGTGTATTATATGTTCCCTGTTTGTTTTATTAATTTTTGTGGGTGTGTGTATTAATACTGGAAATTATGCTACTTCCCATTTTATAAGATTACTTTAAGATCTAAATTGTTAAATGACTTAGGATATACATAAAATTGGCCTCTATAAAAATAAACCTCTAGAAGGGTTAATTGTGGTTTCTTTGTTGATGTTATTAGTACTATTAATCAAAATGTCTTTCAGTATACCTGTGTAAAGTTTCCCTAGGACTTTAATACAGACATGTGATATTTGGGGATTTTGTTATTGATTTTGTTTGGTTTTGGTGGTGCCTAGGATTGAACCTAGGATCTCATACATGTTAGACAAGCACTCTATCCCTGAGCCACATCCCAGCAAGTTATGTAATATTTGGATTTCAGGTTCCCAAATGTATTCAATTATTCAATTTCAAACCATTTATGCAAGGAACATGTAGCAGTTTACATTTCTACTAGTAACAAACTAGGGGATGCTATGTTCCATTTCCCCCAGGGATTGATATTGCCAGACAATCTTTCTACTTGATAACCTGAAGGTTATTTCATTGTATTTTTAATTCAGTCTTTCTTGATAGTTATGCTTATATTTTTGGTTGGAATTAATATTATTATTTTTTTAGAAACCTTTTTAATACTTGGGCCTTTTCCCAATATCATTGTCTTATTACTAAAGGACAAATTATTTTTATATATTTTGTACCTGTATCCATGTGAGTTAAAGTTTACAAATATCTGAGTTTGAGTTCAGACATTTCATACTCTTTATGATAACAATAAATGCATATTAAATTCATAATTTCAATACTACTGATTTATCATTCTTTGTTGGACTTTCTGGGTTTTGCAATATAATCTTTGCAAAATTTTATGTTTTCTTTCATATTCTAGTCCTCATTACTGATTACCTTTTGTTCATGGTATAGGGTGAAAATAATCTCTGCTTCGTAGGATTGTCCTGAGGATTACTGAGCTACTATAACAAAGTTTTTAGAGAGATGCAGATTCAATGAGAGTAGTAGCTATTATGATTACTGTCTATATCTATCTTACTTTCATGGAACATTGAACTTCTGCCTTCTTCCCACTATCTCTTGTTTGATACCAGGTTTTAAGGGCTCTCCACAAATCATGAACCACCCACTCTTGCAGCCAAGTCCTGCAGTTCTGGAGCCAGAAACACAACATGAAAATTAACTGGAAGCTCCTCTAGGGAATTTGAAAGTGAACTGGTTTGAAGAGTTGATGTCCTAAGAAGTATCAAATGAAATAGTGAACCCTTAATTGATCTCAACTGCATTTCCTTTCCTATTATTTGCATTTATTTATTTCTGCTCAGGAAAGTCCAAATCATTTTTATAAAGGACATTAGATTTTCTCTTGTCCACACTCCTAATTCTGGTTATGCCTTTATGCTGACTTAAAAAAAAGACTCTACATAAATGTTAACAATATAGAAAATAACTTTAGAAATATAACACATTTTACTCAACAGTTATACATGATATTGCATTTTGGTAAAAAAGATATTAATATGTACTTTGCAATATCTTAGAATTAAATGCAAGTGAAGCAGGAAATCAGAGGAGGAACTAATTATAGAATGTAATACATTTTGAATTCTTATAATTACACGTTATTTAACTGCTTAAACATTTGATTGTTTTTTCTTATAGGAATGTACACTATACCAGTGGATCACAGGACTCACCACACTCACATAGAAAATAGCTCTATGCTATTTTCATCCTAATATTGCAAAGTTTATAAATAGAAAATCCTGAACAGGAATTTAATTTAATTTATGATGAGAAAATTGTTGAGATAATAAATCACACGTTTTATAAGTGAATTTATTTTTTAGGACTTTCAGTAGTTTTTAAAATTCCTCTTATGTAATAGACAAGTTAGGTTGAAAAGACCTTATTGGCTAATTAGTAATTACACTGAACTCAGGATAGACACATGCATTCTAGTCAATAATCTGTGCATCAAAATACAGCTATTGTACTTCTGCACATAAGAGCTGTTGGGATTCACTTTTACTTGGAGTTTTATAAATTTCTCAAAGTTAAGAGATATGACCTTTTTCTCATCTTTGAGTTTTCAGCCAAGACTTAAATGACAAAATACTACAAGGAAAATATCTTGTAATTTTCTGGCAGTTGCCCAGAATATAACACAGGGAGGAAGTTTGAAAGTACATTGTAAGGGAAGCCACTGAAGCAATAATTCTTTAAATGTTACCCTAGTGGTCTAAAGGACATGGTGCAGGCATGAGAGGAGAAAAAAGAAAAATACCCATGTGCAGCCAGGGAGTAACTAACCAACTGATGCATCAATTCTGGAATTCAGCAGGAAAAATTGATGCAATCTTTATCTCCAAGTAACTAGAGGCCATTTGGTACAAACATTTCCTTTTAGTCTCAAGGTATAAAAGTTCAAAAGTGAATTTATTTACACATGCCTCAAAGACATGAGGTTTTTTAAATTACCCATTACAGGCATAATCTATATCATATAAAATTGTAATTCAGATTTCTAAAGTATTTTTCATATTAATGTACCTGATAGAAGTGAACTTTGAAATTTATGTCAATCTCATTTTATTTTTATATATTTCTTTAATCACAATGTATTTCTATGAATTTTATTACATTATCAACTTTCTTTTTTTGAAATAACTAATTTTGTATGTTTTATTGATTTTTGTCTTAAATTAAATTTATATTTGTCTGACATAATTTGCTTATAAAATTACTTCTGCTTAGTGTCTCTTTGTTTAAGGCATAGCTCTTGGAGGTTGCATGATCTATGATTTTCTTTTGACCTGGGGAGTCAATTTCTCTTTTGTTTATTGTTTGATTGGGAGTTTTATTCTGTTTATGACTGTTATACCTTGAACAGTTCTGTCACCTATGGTTTTTGTTTCCTTTGGTGTGGTTCTTTGATGTGCATGCTTTGCTTCCTTCACCTCCCTACTATACAGTGTTCTGAAGGGTGGTTATTTATTTTTTTCAAGCTTATTCATTTCAAATTCTACTTGTGATTATCTTTACTTTTGAAAATTACTCTTTTTATCACTTATTAAAGGTCAGATTCCAGACTGAGATTTTAATTGTTAAGTAGCTGTAATTTGGAGGAAGCAGTGTAGCAAATATTTGCCTTCTGGAACATTCTTCTAAGGTCATCTTCTTTTAATTTTTCTGTCTTATTAAAATTTCAAATTCAAAACCCTGATTATTATTTTGAAACATTACTTGAACAACAGTATTGTTAAGAATAATACTGACATTTCACTTGGTTTAGATGTCATCTTTAACCAAAGTGTAATTTTCTTTCTTATTTTGGGTACTGAGGATTGAACCCAAGGTTTCAAGCATGCAAGGCAAGCACTCCACCACTGAGCCACATCCCCAGCCTGCCAAAGTTATTTTTAGTTATACTACTTTAACTGGTTTCAATGCACATTGCATGTCTGTTTGATAACATTATGCTTTTAAGTATTTCTTTTAAAGAATGGACACACTGATAGCATATATTCAAATTCCTTTTATGGTTAAATACTTAAAACTCTAAAACCTGTCATTCTACTTCATGTAAGGATAATTTATTCCCAGTTTAAAATTTTTCAATGTCATATTTTTCATGCAAATTTAAGATTTTGTCTCATTTTTTTATTAAGTGAATTTTTTATTTGCTATCTTCCTAACCAAAAATCTGCTCCTATATTTTCCCCCAATTTATTCAGAGACATTTTGTAATCAAAATTACTTGCTTTCCTATATATTCAACTAAGTTTCAGCAGGAAACAAGTAAGATACACACAGAAACTGAAGAAATGGACTATTCTCAAAGGTGGGCTGGGTGAAGGGAAACCCATATGAGAAGCCAAATGGAGTGAGAGGAGTGGGCTCACCATGCCTGAGCCCACCTCTGGGGAAGGGAGACACCTGGCCTGAGGCTTCCCCATGGCCAGCCTGGCCCATCTGGGAGTCATGGCAGCACACATTCCACCACCTCTTAGGCTCCAGCTGACATATGCCCTGGCCCCAACAGACAAGGGCAATGGCTGATGTGTCCCATTTTGACCACAATCTGTGATCATGTGATGCAAGTGAGATGATAAATGAGACCTATGGGAATGCTTGAAAACAAAAAACGTGTAATTATTTTCCTTTCTTGAGAGATGAGACCAGTGTTGCCTTCTCCAATGATTTCCCTTCTCACTTCTTCCTGTGTGACTAGCAGTGGGAACCAAGAGACTTTGGCAGTACTGGGCACCTCTGCCTGCCAGCTCTGGGTTGCCTACTTTTCAATATAATTTTATATTACAAGACAAACCTGAATTTCATATTTAACATCTTTTACTATTCTTCATCTACATTGCTTTATAATTCTCTTAATCCTGTGTTTTCCATCTTTAAAATAATAGATCTTCTCATTTCCACGTTCCCCCTCCTATGTAAATTTTAATTTTAATCCTAAATAAGGACAATGGGTTTTGAACCGACCTTTTTCTTTATTTTGTCTGAATTTAGAACTGCCCTACTATGGATTAAATTAATCTTCTCAAAACACAACCTCTACTATTATGGTAATCTAGTATTCCCCTGAAAAAAATTCTGATAATTACTTTTATATTGTAGAAGTAATTGCGGTGCACTCCAAGGACATACTGTTTGGATTTGACCTCCCTGTCAATCTTCTCTCTTAACACTTTCTGTGCGTATATGATATTTTGACAAAACCATTTTAATGTCAGTCACGTTTGGGCACATTTTCTTTGGTACTGCTATTAGAATGAGAAGTAAATTTGGTTTTGTAGGAAAGTAAAAGCTCTATTTATGCTTCTTTCAAGTTTTCATTAAGACATTGAAATCTAATTGTCAAGATGGCTCCAGTGAGAAGGTGTCTCTGAAGAGGGTCTAAAGAGTTTCTGGAGAGAAGGGGGAGCTTGACTCAGGACCACTGAGGTTCTTGGCTGACTTGATGAAAAAGAACTTCAGCACCTGACAGTCAGAGGAATAGACAGAGGTTTATGTAGGAAAATAATATCACACCCAAGGGAGAAAGTGGGCCATCTGGAGAGTGGGTGGCACATTGTGGGGGCTCCTGATTCCTCTCTTAAGCAAAGTCAGGCGAGAGGTGGGTATGGAAAGGTATATAGTGATTATATCAGTTTGGGGATCTCAAGACAGTTCCTGGTGGTCTGGTCAATCTCAGGATACTCAGGCTGACATGGTCTTCAGTTTCTGATCAGTAGATAGTTCTGGGAAGTCCGTTAAATTATAGGTTTCTCAGGATATTATATCTATCTTTACTTAATCAATTCATTGGGAGTTTAACTAATCATAGATGGGTAGATTCACAGATTTCCCAGGAATTTGGGAGTGATAGGCCTGTAAAGAAAAAAGGATTGGGGAGAGATAGACCTGGAAAAATATGTGGAATTTCTGAATTAAAATCTTACTTTAATGTTCTTCTTTTTTGACTCCATTGTCTTTCTTATTTCTTCTATCTTAGCTATAAACAATTCTCCATATTATACACTCCTTTCTTATTGGGAAATAAATGATGAACAGTTGGTACCCATTGACATGAAATTTTCTACTGCCAAAACACAAATAAATCTATGTCTATGCTTACCTATGAGGGGATGACCCTGGCAAGCAGAAAAGTTAGCAATTCAACTTTTCTGATGAGTGAACACTTTAATGCAAGCTGACAGATGTAGGATGTCACAGTGACTGAGACAAAGGTCTTTCTGTCACACCACATCAGAGAACGCATTCCAGCTTACATCATGGAAGTCGGCAGTACCACCTGGAGCAGTACAAAATATTTTGCTGCTGGTTCTATAGAAATGCAAGGAGTAAATAAAATGGACAGCATACTGTTCACAAAACAGGTAGCTGCTGCTATTTCTGAAAGCTGGAAATTATTATTTCTTGGATAGAATCGCAATTATTTCTTGAATAGAATTGCAACTTATATATATATTAATAATATTTATTTATTTTTGTGATGTTAATAAACTCAAGAATTCTGATAGAATATTAAAAATGAAAACACAGAATTAAAAAGATGATTAAGTTTGAATAAGATTATTTGCATTTCTTTAATGTATCATCAAAATCTTTTGAATCTATGAAAAGCCAGAAACTGTATACATTTTTCTTTAACTCCTGTGGCCGTAAGAGACAATAAACAAAATAACATGAAAATTATGGGTGGTGCTTATGGGAAATGTTTCAAAAAGAAATACTCATAAAAATACTTATTAAATTTTGAATAGATTGTTCTGATGTAATGACAGAAGAGTTTTTAATTTTATCAAACATTTCACACAAATAATACTCAGTCTGTTAATTGGATACGACCTCCCATACCATGCTCAACTATGAATCACTCAAGAAAAGATGTAAATCAAGTAGATTACATGAAATCCTGTCTTGATTAATTATAAATTTCTCTATAGAACATCAAGTAAATACCAGAGAACATAGAATAATAAATCTGAACAACTGAGAATTGAAGTAATGAGGTTGAAGATTATTTATGTCTCAAAAGGGATTATATAATGAAGAAATAAAAAGCAATTTGAAAATTGATTTTGACCTTGTATTTCAAGAAAATGTGAAATCAGAATGAAAAACTTTTAGGGAAAAGTGTGTGTGTGTGTGTGTGCGCGCGCGCGCGCATTAAACACTGCTATTTACAATGATCTATTTTGAATTACCAAAGGTAACATTTCAATTATTCAAAATCATTTGACCTAATAAATGATTTACATATTTATACAATTAATTAAATAAAATCATAAAGGGAAAGATATGAACATAGGGGAACACCTTACACCTGAAAAATGCAAAAAGTAATTCTGAAAAGGAAACATTGTATACAATGTGTTCCTTGCCTGATGACAAATATAAGTTATAATAAACGTTTAAGACCTTCATTATTTTCATTATAATATAAACTTAGCCCTGCAATTAATTAGATAATACCTATAAAATTCTGTAGATAAAAATAAATAAAACATAAAAATGTAAGGCAACTGATTAAAATTTAGAGTGATATTCCCAAATGTGATTTCCGTGACTTGGTAATCACTGGGGCTGAACCTCAAAGGCCCTCCACAGGACCACGTGTGAAAGCCTTGGTACCAGGTGGCACTGTTGGGAGATGCTGAGGCCCAACAGTGCCACCTGGTACCAAATGGAGGTGTTCAGGAGGTGTTAGGTCATCGCCCCCCAAGGGTGTTGTGGAACCTTTGCCCCTTCCTCTTTCTCCTTTGCTTCCTGGTGGTGCGGTGAGCAGTTTGCTCTGCCTTATGCTCCTTCCATTTCCATCCAGCACCTGATCAGAGGCCCAAAGCAATGGGCCTGCACAAAGCTGCGTCAGAAACCCCAAAACCATGCATGACCAAAAGAAGGCTTTTCTCTCTGTAAGTTTATTTCACTAGTATTTTATTAGTAGAGATAGAAAGCTAACAGTACGTCAAATAATTTAAAATACACTAATGCACATCATACACGATATTTAGTTTGTTATTGATGCCACGTAACCAGAATCTAAGAAAATAGCACAATAAAAATATGTAATGTAAATCATGGGAATTAATTATGAATTAATATTTTTATCTAATCATTATCAATGTAGTAGTCTTAGAAAAAAATTAATGTGTTACTTATACTAACCCATACCTGAGATGGAGTGATTTTTTTTTTTACTTGTGATAACAATGCCAATAAATGGTTTATAGTTAGTGACAGATGTTCTGTGTTAAAATTTGCTCGATGAGAAATTTACAGTATTTGCAGCATCTTTATATTTGAGCAATATATAATGTATAACCTTATGTCAGCAATACACATTGAATGTTATCCTGGATACCAGCTGGTAAAGGATTAGGCATGAGATGGAGAGGGTGCAGTGGCAAAGATTATAAACTTTGCAGTATCTGTCAGATAAACCACATGTGATCAGAATTATTTGCTTACTAAAACTGAAGAGCACACCATTCTGTTCATTCTCTGAGAATATGAATATTTTGAAAAACCTATATTTTCTGATTTTTTTGTGAATAGTTTATGAATTAATAATGCATTTAGTTGATTAGCAATGGAACTTAGGGGGGAAAATAATAATGAAATTTGAAACTAGTTTTCTTGTAATTATAAAAGAAACATCTTCATAAAATAAATAAAATTAAAAGGAGTTTGGGGAAAAATAAAAGTCAGTTATAAGGGATGAGTAATTGTGGAATAAGGATATGACATGTCCTTTTCATACATTATTATGAAAAAAAAAAGTCCCCGAATGATTTTACTTTTGAAGGTTTTTTTCAATGTGGCTGTGTCAGATATCCACACAAATATTCCTGGGATAAAACACATTTGTTCTTTATCTTTATGACAAAAAGATCCAGTCAAACTTCTAAGAAATGGTCCCTTTGTTCATGTATTAGCACATCTTGATTTATTTTTCAATGTATTCCATTCAATTTGTATATTTTCTTTATTATTTTACAGTAACACTCCCATCATGATGAAAATGTTACTATTTATAATCCATAATACATTTTTTTTCTTTTATTACCACAATACTCTTATTTTAAAATATAAATTGTGTCTTCCCAAATAGATTCTAAGATTCTTAAATCATGAATGATTTTACAGCTCTGTACAGTTCAAATCATTCCAAATTTTAATTTATTATTTTTGTATTCAAATGAATAAACTTCTAGGGATTGTTTGCTCACAGCCCATGTCTTTTGGTATATGTCAGAGGTGTAATGAATTCCATGTTTGTAGTTATCATATGTGCAAAGCACTTACTTGTACTTACTACTTATTAGAGTACTGGCTCCATTTAAATGAGTGGCCACACACTTGGCTGTGATGTACTAATATACTTGACTACAGGGAACTATGTTAGGCTCCCCTGAGTTTGTTACAATGTATATAATGTATGCACTGGATTATTTCCAAAAGTATTAAACATTTCACTTTTGAAATAATTCTAGCTCCAAGGGTTGTGAATAGCGATTGTGAGCTTGTATCAGTTTCTCATTTTAAGTCTAGGAATTCTGATTTCTTTGGTATGAATGATTGTGTTGCTCTTAAAAGATGTTCTCTAGCCTTTTCTTTCTCTTCTTCAGCTACCTCCTTCTTCCTGTTTTCTCTCTAAGGAATTTCTTTTGAAAAGTACAAAGGAATTAATCATCAGATATTGCATTATGGAGCAAATTTGATTATAAAAATTTGACTTCCAAGCATGGTTTATAAGACCAGGGAAATAGTTTACAAAATTTAGAGGGAAACCCACTTGAATTTATAAATAATTAGATAAGACTGGGGATTCATATATTTAATTATGCAAGCTGCCATCTGATATATTATTCAAACAGTTATTAAAAATTTCAAATTAAGTTTAATAGGATGTTATTTTGGTGCCGATACACACCATCTTTGTTGTTGGCTTTTTATATGTATTTGTATGACTTTTTATATGTATTTTTTTCAGTATATTGAGATTTCATCTCTTCTTGTTTCCTTCCATAATGTTAATAAAATCACTGGAATGAATTTCTCTGATTGAGCCTTCAGTGTAAACAATAATGTTTATGTCATGACAATTTCAAATTGAGTATTAATTTGACAAAAAAGTTTGTTTTGTATCAAATTAATTAATAAATGATTTGTAATGCACAGTTGGAGGAATTTATCCTTTAAATTAAAGCTAAGAGCTGGATGTGGTGGCACATGACTATAACCCCAGCTGCTTAGGAGGCTGAGGTAGGAAGATCACAATTTCAAAGCCAGCCTCAGCAAACTTAGCAAGGCCTTAAGTAGCTTAGTGAGATCCTGTCTCAAAATAAAATAAATAATTAGATAAATAAAAGTAAAAAAGGGCTGGGAGTGTGAATCAGTGGTTGAGCACCCCTGGGTTCAATCCATGGTACAAAGAACAAAAAACAAAACAAAACGAAACACTTAGAAAAACATTTATTGCATAAGGAAATCTAAAGAAATTACTATTACAATAATAATTTTTTACAGTGAAAAAATTATATATATATAATTTCTAAATGTAATTCTTTCACTCTTTCTATAAACATAGGAAGCACCTAATTTGTGAAAGACAAACTTATAAGTACTGAGGACATATTAATAATCAGAAAAGGATCTCTGCCTTCATTCTAAGCAATTCAGGTGAGTGAAAAAGCAGTTGATAAAAGAGAATGAAGAGCAAGTATTCAGATTTCCCTCAATTGAAATAAAGAAAGTCTACGCCATGCTGTACCAATGTCATTCAGTGACAGCACTAGTTTAAAGGTTTTTAGCATACATTAATAACTGTTAGTGAGCAATAATTACAAGAAAGAAGCATGTGTTCTTCTCCATTTCATCAATATAGATGAATGCATAGAAATTTATTTTAAGCTGAAATAATCTCTAAGCCAGGCTGAGCACTAGACAGTGTTATATCATGAGTGGATTTGGCCCCAAAGAAGTTCCAGTTATAAATAGCTTGAAACAATGTCACTATTCCTGAGTGAACCTAGCGACATTAAAACTGACATCCAGGGAGGTTTGCTTTAAACATTTTTCTCTTTATTTTAGTATTAGTTAGTCAAACAAGGCAGCAGGATCCCACAACAGGCAGCCATTTAGAAAGATCAGATTAATATCACCTGGGCTGGAAGAGATCTTGAAAATGACCATCTCCAGCCTTGAGGGTTTAGTGGCCTGTCAGATACCACTGCTTCTCAGCCTCAGCTCTCTGCCGGGTTCTTGCTGAGAGGGCCCTGGGAGTGTCAGAAAGAGACCCTCCTGCTCTGCCTGCCTCCTGGTATTCCTTCTGGTCATCTCTTGTCTTCATCTTGATTCTATCCCATTCCTCCCACACTGTCAACCCCACACACTGTTGTCCTTTGCTTCCCAAATATTTCTTTTCTTCCAATAGTTTTTCAAAGACAGAGTTTTATACTTGTACTTTTTGTAATTACTCCTCAAAAATGGAAAGAATAAGGAGAATGAGAGAATAGAGAAACCTGAGATGATGATAATGACTAGTGCTGGGCTGGGCAGGAGAGTGGGCTCTGGTGTCCACCATATTAATTATCACACAGAGGGAGAGAGAGTGATAGAGATATGAGGGGAGGGGTGGAGGAAGGACAGAAGATAGGAGGGAGACATTATGTGTATCCAGACATTTTAGAAAGAGCAGGAGGAAGAGACAGAAGAACAAGAGACCAGTTTGTTGAAATGCAATAGTAATTTTTTTTTAAAAAAAAGAGCAATACATTGTTATTAATGTTAAGTTATCAAAAAAATTTTGAACCTCAATGGGAAATTCAGCAGGTTTAGAACCAAGGAAGTTTGGATTATTTTATCTGAAAGTTATCACTGTTTTCTCAGGTTGGTATGCAAAGCCAGGTGACAATTATGAAGTAGCTATGGGACATCAGAAGGCCTTGAATAAATTTGCAAAGCTTTCAAAACCAATCTCTTTGTCACCTGAATCAAAGGACCCGGATTACTTTCTTAACAACAATGTAGAACAAATCATTTTGTCAAATGAAACAGCTCATGTTTTTCTCAATGTCAGAAAAGAACTGTGATTTCATGAAGTCATTTCTGTTTAAATTGTGACATAAATCGAATACATCAGACTTGCTAAAGTCTTTATTGTTTTCATTAAATTTTTTATTTAGTGAAAAATTACATTAGCCAATTAGTGAATTTATAATTAAATTCCAGATTATCGAAATATTTTTGTCCTAGCAATCATATTCAGAACCTGTATCAATCAAATTCTTCTTAATCCACATAATTACAGTTCAAAAAGACTATCTTCCTGTTTGCTTAGCACCATATGTCATCACAACTTAATGCTGCATCTTAGTAATTGCTGAATCCATTTCTCATTGTTTCATTTCACACCACAAGTCTTTCAATATTCCTCCAGGCTTTGGATTTCTACTTAGTTTCCAATGCAAAGAGCTTCTGATCCACTGCACAACTCTTTTTTGCTTTTTAAAATCCTGTCAATGAGAAGAATCAGAACACAGTAACTTTATCAGTTATTCACTGACTGAAGAGAGTGAAAATGGTTTCTCTGAGAATCTGACTAAAGGCAGAAATGGGCACTTATTATTTTATGAAGAAACCACTATATGTTTGTTTACAAAACTTTGTTTAAATA
Organism: Marmota marmota marmota; assembly: GCF_001458135.2. Taxonomy (NCBI): domain Eukaryota; kingdom Metazoa; phylum Chordata; class Mammalia; order Rodentia; family Sciuridae; genus Marmota; species Marmota marmota. The sequence goes on along the minus strand of NW_025999991.1, from coordinate 1,866,441 downwards.
TATATATTTTTTATTTTACTGTTTTAATTTCAGAAAATAATTCAAAGTCCTTTAAGAATCATATAATTGAGATTTTTGTTAATAAAAAATTGGGTGTTAAAACTTATAAATAACCTGAGTCAGGTGGGATTACATATGCCTATAATCTCAGCAACTCAGGAGTCTAAGGCAGGAGCATCACAAGTTTGAGGCCAGCCTTGACAACTCAGTAAGATCCTGTCTTAATAATGATGATGATGATGATGATGATGATGATGATGATATCAACAACCATCACCACCTAACCCATTTGGACCAAGAGGAATAAAAGTCAGTTTATTGTAAGTACCTTGAACCTCCATGATGGAGGAAAAAACACAGTCAGGACAGGCATTCTTGAATTTGGAATTAGGATGCTTCATACTTAGGAGTGTGCCCAACATCTATACTGAGTGACATGAGAGGATTTCAGCTCTCAATGGATCCCAGACCCAGTTGTACACTGCAGCACATCTGAAGGGCCACTTGAGTTCAGTGAATGACTTTGTGTTTCCAATTACCAACAATGGGAAGTGATGTCATCAGTGGCTCATGGGAAGAAGCCCTAGAATAATAAGGGCATTAACCAGGAGGGTTTTCTTGATCTAGAGCATGTATTCTGTATCAAATAATTATATATCTTTTTTGAAAATTACCACCTGGTGTGCTACCAGATCCTGGAAGAGACAGAGATGTGTGACCACAGGACACCAAGTGACCATGCAGCTGGAGCTGTCAATCAGGCTAAGTATTCTCAGACTGGCTGAGTTATAATGTTCTATGGGACTAGCAGCAATGGTCTTTAAGTTGGAAATGAGAAGATGAATAATTGTCAATCATAAAAGGTTCGGGCCCTTATGTCATCTGCTAGTGAGATCCAAGTGACCTTCCCTTGAAACAAAACTATGACTGCATGTTGAATACCTTAAGAGAGCTGAAAGAGCACGGGAAATGGAGCTTACTTCACAGAAGGGTCTCACAGAGTGCAGAGGAAGGCTGAAATGGGTGGCTGGTGCAGTCCAGTCTTTGCCTGAGGCATGGCATTGAAATAGAGTAGGGAAGAAAAAAATCCTCCATTTGTGCATAGTTTTAAGAAGTAGTCTACTTTGTACTGAGAGAAAAACAGCCTGAGGTTATATGTCAAATTACTACAGGCTAAAATACCACCCCCCGTTGAGTAGAAGACTGGAAAGTAAAAGATAGGAAGGTTGCACCTTAAAAATTCTGGGGTCAACCCAGCATCTCAGAAGGATGAGGCAGGAAGATCACAGGTTCAAAGCCAACCTCAGCAAAAGTGAGGCACTAAGCAACTCAGTGAGACCCTGTCTCCAAATAAAATTCAAAATAGGGCTGGGGATGTGGATCAGTGGCTGAGTGCCCCTTGAGTTTAATCCCTAGTATCCCCCCCAAAAAAAAACTGGGGTCAAAACAGGTTTAGTCAATGAGAGTGGGCTTGAAGTGAAACCCTACGTAATGCATCATGCTTCTGCCATGCAGGAGGCAGCGATCAATCTGACAGAGCCAGAGGACTCAGGCAGATAAGGCCATGGGATTCTGTCATTGAGCACTCCCCCACTCCCACAACCAGCACCTGACTGAAAGAGCAAAAATAGGGCACAGGTGAAGGTTCGCCTTTGCCTCCCACCTGGCTCTTATCTCTCAAGGGTGATCTAAATACTGTCACTGCAATTTCCAGATTTGCCAACAACAAAGAGCAAATGTCAAGGAAGTAATGCGTCATCAGCATTCCCAGGAGAGCAGATGTCAAGGAAAGTGATCCTTGAGGACCCATTGATCTTCCTGGACCCCTCCTATTCAGGAAAGATGCTGATTCATTCTGATAGGAATGGAGGCTTGCACCTGGCCTTCCTGCAGGGCATCTGTCTCTATGTGAAGGCTCACAGTGTGATTGGTTCACAGGCACAAGATCCCCATAGCCCAATCCTGACCAAGAGGACCTGTATTGCAGTGGAGGTGGACTATGGGCCCCTGGTTATTGCATCCATTGGTTGTGACAGATGCTGCACTAATTAGAAAAGCATTGGAACAGCCTGCTAAAGGGACAGTTGAGTGTCAGATTAGAGGCAATACATTATGAGAATACAGCAGCATCTTCACACATGAACTTTAAATCAGAGCTTTTTATATGATGTCGATTCTCCAATAAGTAGAATACATGAGTCTGAGACCAAAATGTGGAAGCAAAAATGACTTTTCCTCCCTTTACTCCCAGTGATCTGGTTCTGAAACTTGCACATTACATCCCAGACAATCTGGACTCCGTGGGCTTTGATTCCAAAGAGCAAGCATTTCCCATAGAGCACTGGACTCTTCTCTTTATTGTGCACAAACAGTCTGAAAAACTGCTTTTGCTCACAGAACTGTATCCCCTCATAGCTACCAGGGCAATATTGGCAGAATTGCTGCTCCATTCATCTATATTATTCAGCACATATATGTTTCACTCACACATAAATGAATTATTACAAAGAGTTAACATTTAGTGGACATTTACTATATGTCAAATAATATGCTGAATATTTTCATAAGATTCTATTTTACAGGTATCAAAAACACATGGTTTCAAAAACACATTGTTAAAAAAGTGTCACAGCCAAGATCAAAACCCATTGTCCCCTTCCAAAGATTGTGCAATTGTTTCTTTTTACAGAGTTTGAATGAATGTAAATAGATGTTTATATATGAACAATCTAATCCCTGTGGTTGTAGGGCTGTAGAGAGCCATGGTCATTGGAACACAGAGGGCAGGCAGAGTTTAAATATGCCCTTGGATTATGAAAAGAGTGTTTGTGGACTATAGGTTTGTGGCAGTGATTGCTTGTTACACCCTATTTTTATGACTCCTCAACCAATTATCTCCAACTTTGTTTGCATGAATATATAATAGGTAAAGGACAATTATCTGTAGTGAACACGAAAAAGCTCAGAATGAGAGGGGAAAGAAAGAAGCATTCAGAGTTGAGTCAGGTAGTATTTTACAGATGTGGGGCTGCCATATCTCCTATCACATGTTACTCTTACATCCCATGAGCTTGACACTCTTTGCATCATGTCCTGAAGTCATAAATCTGAGTGATTCTTTGTGATTATCTTGATGAACAGAATGTGCTAGAATTGATGTTATTTGAGTTCCAAGGAGATCATAAACAGATAAACTGCCATTTCCTTCTCTTTTGTTCTCTTGTGACATTTGCTTTTGGAAACCAACTGCTCTGCTCTGAGGATGTCCAGTCAGGTCATGTGCCCTTCTCCGCCACTTTCAGACACCTCCAGCTAAAGTCGCTTAGCATTTTCTACCTTGTGAGTGAGTCATCTTGAAAGTGAACTTTCCAGTCCCTATTGAAGCTGCCTGGAATACTGCTATAAAAATACTGTTATATGGAACAGAGACGAGCCATTTCAACACCACATTCACACACACACACACACACACACACACACACACACACTTTGAAAACATATCATATTTCATACATTTGATTCAAGTGGGAGTGCATAACCCACTTGAATCAAATGTATGAAATATGATATGTCAAGAGCTATGTAATGTTTTGAACAACTAATAATAAAAAAAGAAAACACAGTTTAAAATTAACAGTAATTTATTCAAAGTAGGAAGCAACATTACCATTAACATGTTTAAACAAAAGGCAAGTGTGAATGAATTTGTATGTGCAAGACTCTGAGTTGGATCCCCAGCACTGCAAAAACATCAAAACAAAAACAAAAAAAATCAATGCCTTTAATAAATTGGTTTTTGATGTTTTGTGAAGAGAAAAATCCAGGATACAAAATATTTTTTATTTCTGTCTCCAAGATACATATATTTTTTTTTTTTTGCGTAGGTTTTTTGTTCAAATTTTGTTCAGGAAGTTGGTCAGGAATCTGACTCCATTATCACTTCCAAGGGTGAAGCCTCATCAATCCAGGGTAATCCCATTACTTTGATACAGAGATTGGTTCAGAAATTGGTTTGTGACAGTTCACACATATGTGATGCTAAGGAAGTTTTGCCAAAAACTATATTAGGAAGGAAGTCTTACAGTATGAGCCCCAGAGGAATAAATTTTCCCCTCATCTGGACAGTCTAATATGTGGAAAGTCTGAAACTGCTTTCTCCATTTCAAGTTGAGAATGACACATACACAGAATAGAGGTCCAGTAAAGAATTCAAACAGTGAATCAGGATTATTCAGAACCAAAGCCTTCCCTATTTACATGGACTTGCAGCTACATGAGCCAATCAATGTCCTACAAGAGATGGGATGGTGTCTCTTATCACTTGTTCCCCACAAATAGAAAATTCAATAACATGTGTTCATTTTATAAGGGAATAACCTGAAATAAGGAGGAAAACAAGGAGGCCAGAATTAGTTATAGTATCACAGAGGACAGGATTTGTGAACAAATGTTATTTTTTTAAAATGTCATAATTTTTAAAATAAATGTTTCTATCCCCTAATCTCCTACAACGCATGTCTAAAGTGTTTAAAATTAATATATGAATAAGAAAACTCAGATCTCCTTTCAGTGCCTAAAACTGTCTCAGAGGCTGAGGAGAAATTTTTTTTTTCTAAAACTTGTCAGTGTTTTAGGGATCATAAAGAGAGTGTTCCCTAGATCTGATTGGGGGCTGAAGTTGTAGCATCACTTATCAAAGATTTTGTTTGTAGTGATGGGGATCCCTGAACCTAATTTCCTGCCCAGTTTTTCTACCTATCAGAGCAAAGGAAGACCTGTGTCCAGGAGCATACTCAATTGACACAAACTCTTCAAAGAAGTCAATAATTCCCATAAACTGAATTTTATTCTTTCTGACAATAGTTATCCACATGATCCTTTATGTATAAAACAAAATCTTATCTTCAGTCTTATACTAGACTTTTGCAATTTGTTCTTTTGGGGAAAAAAAAGTTGATCACAAGTTTTACTAATATGTGGAGTCAGTCAGTAGGCAAAGAAAATTAAATTAAATTATTTGTAAAATTTGGCCGCTAAATTTTAGATAGCAGATGCTGTTTAAAGGTATGCTAAATTTTATCCTAATATAGTTTGCTGGTTGTTATTTTTATGTGTGGGAAAAGGGAATAATAATAGTTGGAAACTATTTCATTGGTGCTAGGTGAATATGAAATTTACTCCATAAAAGAGTTAAACTTTAAAAGTCAAAAATTATTGCCAATAAACCATAATTATGTCCTCTATGTTTTATATTAGGAAAGAGCTTCCGAGGAACACAATGATCACCATTTCAGTGGTATCAAGTATACATTCATGGCCGTGAAGGAATGTTGAAAGTTGCTTCTTGACATTGACAATAGGACTTTATGGACATATGAGCAATTTATGTGTAAGGGATTACAAATCATTGACTACATACCTCATGATTACTAATTAGAGGTAAAAGATCAGAAATTGTGCCATTCTCTTATGGAAAAATGCCTTTAAAATAATACATAAGGTTAATAATGTATTTTGTACTTTAGTGAGACTGATTTAACATATTTTAAAATTTGGGGAATATTTTAATTATCTATGAATATCAGGATATTGCCATGTATCTTTCATATTACTAGGCTCACTGGTGATCTGCAGTCTTAGTTTGCTTAGTCCCTTGGCACTAGAAGTTGGCTCTTGGATGTCTCCTAGAAGCTCAGTTGTTAAGGGCTTGGTCCCTAGGGGCTGGTGAAACATGTAAGAGTTGAAGATGAGTAACAGGTCTTTATGTCACTTTGCCTGAAAGGGCAAAGTAGGACCCCAGCTCCTTCTCCTCTCCTTTGTTTCCTGGCTGTGGCTTGAATGGTTTTGCTCTGCCACATGCTCCTGCCATAATCCAAAAGACACAGACCCAAGCAACTTCCAAAACCATGAGCCAAATTTAACCTTTCCTTTTAATAAGTTATCCTAAGTAACTGTTAAGCTGAGCTAACACCTGTCATGAAGATGCATTCTGCTTAAACAATACTAGGGTTTATGAATTTTTTACTTTAAAGGTTAAATGCATTCACTAAAGTATTACTTTGATGTTATAAGTAATTGCTCTCTTAATTTATATTTATATTTATTTTTATATTATATTTTATATTTCATAATCTATTATGTATATTATGTTTATTTTTATATTAATTTATATTTATATTTTAGGTAAATGGAAATTTCAAATGACTGGCAATAGAAAAGAAACTTGTTACTTGCTTTGTTTTAGCATTCTCACAGGACATGGAGTCCAGGCTAGATTATGCCATAGATGGAAGTTTTAGGGCGTGGGCTACATCTTGAAAGTGGCTGTGAGGTTAGAGTGAAGGACCCCTTGGGGTTCTATGGGCTTCTGTTTCAGGAAACCAGAGAAGGAGTAATTATTATCCAGAGCTACACAGCTAGCCATCTGTAGATATTTTCTCAAAATATACAGTCTTAACATTTACCCATAAATCCTGATAATTTCTGAATGAGATGAAGATTGTTGGAAGATAGTAGTAGAGTATAGGAAGATAAAATAAAAAATCCTTTCAGATATGTTCAGTATTCTGATACTCACTTTATCCTTTGCAGTTTCATAAGTACTGACCTTGATGACAAATGCCTATTTTAATTAATTCTTGCTGCACATAACGTGACCTAGAAAGAGGTAAAAAATATTATTGCAATATTGAGTGCACAAAAAACAAAGGCTGGAGTCTTCTGCCTGTTGTTTGTCTTACCATTATGTAGTCGTCCAAATCTGAACAAATTTTACTCATTTAATATAAAGTTACTTATCCATTAAAATTTGCTTGCACCAGTTGAAAAAGCAATGACTCTGCTAACTGTAAATGTTTGTGTATTATTGTTTTTATAACAATTTAATAGTTTTTACAATATTGGCATATAGTTTTGAAAGCAGAATGCTATGATTTTGTTTTCTTTAATTTGCAGATAACTTTCCTGAGAATGATCCACATTAGGTTGCAGGGTTATGGTTCTAATCTTAAGAACCTAATCTACATTAGGTTATTAAAGTGGCAGAAGCTATAGCAGCTAAACAAAAGCAAATAAATACAATAGGATTAATCTAATCTATTAGAAAATTATATTTTATTTTAAGGCAGATTTAGATTTAAAACCTCAAAATCTGGCTGTGGTACCATTATGCATCCATACTTTAAATATCATCATTTATCAAATGTATCACACTTTTTCTGAAAAAAATCCCTTAGCTTCCCAAACCTTGATTACAATTATTTTTTAATCAAACAAGAAGTTAAAATCCTTTGATATCTATTGTTTACCCCATCTCTCTCTTCACTTTTTCTTTCCTCCTTTTCTCATGGCCCCAAACTTCAACCATAACCCTTTGTATCTTTACTAAACATTCCTGAAAAAAGTCTTATCGATTGACCATCATAGTTCCCCTTTTTTCTATCTTGGAATAAAGAAATTCATTCAACCTGGTAGCAGAATGCATTACAATTCATATTACACATTAGAGCACAATTTTTCATATCTTTGGTTGTACACAAAGTAGAGTCACACCATTCATGTCTTCATACATTTACTTAGGGTAATGATTTCTGTCTCATTCCACCATCTTTCCTACCCACATGTCCTCTCCCAATCCCCCTCACAACTTTGCTCAATCTAAAGTTCTTCCTCCCACTCCCCTCCCCCAACCAATTATGAATTCACATTCTTAAATCAGAGAAAACATTTGGCATTTGTGTTTTTGGAATTGGTTAAATTCACTTGATATTATATTCTCCAACTCCATCCATTTACCTGCAAATGCATGATTTTATTCCCTTTTAATGCTGAATAATATTCCATTATGTATATATACCACATTCTCTTTATCCATTCATCTACTGAAGAGCATGTAGGTTGCTGCTACAGTTTAGCTATTGTAAATTGTCCTGCTATAAACATTGATGTGGCTGTGTCCCTGTAGTATGATGTTTTTAAGTCCTTTGGGTATAGACCAAGGAGAGGGATAGTTGGGTCAAATGGTGGTTCAATTCCCAATTTTCCAAGAAATCTCCATACTGCTTTCCATATTGGATGCATCAATTTGCAGTCCCACAAGCAATGTTTCAGTGTGCCATTTTTCCCACATCCTCACCAAGAGTTATTGTTGTTTGTATTCTTAATAGCTGCTATTCTGACTGGTGTGAGATGAAATCTTAGAGTAGTTTTGATTTGCATTTCTTCAATTGCTAGAGATGTTGAACATTTTTTTAATATGTTTGTTGATTGAATATCTTCTACTGAGAAGTGTCTCTTCAGTTCATTGGCCCATTTATTGAGGTATTTTTTTTTTGGTGTTAGGAGTTTTGAGTTATCTATATATCCTAAAGATTAGTGATCTATCTAGTGTGTGTGTGTGTGGGGGGGGGCAAAAATTTGTTCCCAAATTGTAGGTTCTCTATTCATCTCACTGATTGTTTCTTTTGCTGAGAAAAAGCTTTTTAGTTTGAATCCATCCCATTTATTGATTCTTTATTTTAATTCTTGCACTATAGGAGTCTTATTAAGGAAGCTGGGGCCTAATCAGACATGATGGAGATTTGGGCCTATTTTTTCTTCTAATAGAGACAGTGTCTGTGGTTTTAATTCCTAGGTCCTTGATCCACTTTGAGTTGAGTTTTGTGCAGCATGAGAGATGGGAGATATTCTTTTCAGAATCTCTATCTCTTTCTTGAGGTAATTTTTTACTTCCTATATTTGCTCCCTTTTCTGTTTATTGGTGTCATCAATGGTTGTCTGTATTTGCTCTCTTATCTCTTTGTTAAAGTGATCAATTTTTGTCTGTATTTGCTCACTTAGGTCATTCTTTAATTCACAGATTGTTTTTAATTATGAACATTCTGAACTCCTTCTCTGACATTCTATTAACTGCTCTGTCAATCGGTTCTGTTATTGTAGCATCCTGGTTTGTTTGGGGGCACTTTCTTCCCTTGTTTTTTCATGTTGTCTATGTGATTTCCTTTCTTGCAATGTGGTTCTGAGTTATTACAGTTTCTACCATATAGTCTTGTGGTATCTGTGCAGATTATCTGTATCTCATCTTGGTGTTGGGCTTCCAGATCCTGCCCGTGTCCCAGGATGGTTGCTATTGCAACTATAGGTGGTGGCAGCAATAGTAGGAGGTAAGTCTAGATAGCAGTGGAGGTGCCCCAAGATGGATGCAACATCTTTCAAAGATGGGGCTGAAAGGGTAGGACTTACACTGCCTTTGGGATACCTGCTCCAAGATACAGCTTCTTCTAGGTCCTGTCTGTTGTCCCAAGGTAGAGGCTACTGCATAGGGAGGGCTATGGGGATGGCTGCAGTGTCTCAAGATGGAAGTTTTTTAGACCTGGGTTCCAAGGTGGTGGTGTTGGTTTGAGCAGACCCAGGCCTAACCTTGGCCCTGGCTCCCACCCAGGTCGGAGAGGTTGGTCTGGAATGAGCTCTGCCAGGGCTCTGCCAGTAGCAGATGGATCTGGGCCTACCCTGGGCCCTGGCTCCTATGCAGGTCGGTGAGGCAGATCTCTTGTTCCATCATAAATTCAAGGGTTGTAACTTCAGTTAGGTCTTTAGATACCTTTTCTTTCTATATTGGATTTTATTTTTTACAATGAACCTTTTCATGCTTTATAAGGGCAACAAGGTACTGTACTAATTCTCACAATGGTTACACAAAAGAAATGCTCTTTCTTCAACTTTTTAATGTTTTCAAATTGACAAAACTTTGTATAGATTTACTGCATGGAATATGTTTTTAAAAATCCAGCCTTTTTGAAATACATATAGACTTTGGAATGATCAAATCAAGCTACTTAGCAGACACATTACACATACGAAACCACTTTTTTTAAACCTGGATTTTAGTATTTAAAAATCTAGTCTTATGGCAATGATCAAGAACACAATGTATAAGACACAGTAAACATAAAGCAATATAAAGATGTAGGCAGAGACTAGAGTGACACATCTAGAAGCCAGATGCAAAGAATTGCTGCCAGCCACCAGCAGCTTGGAGAGAGGTGTGGAGCTTGACTGCCTAAGAGCTTTCGGAAGGAACCAACCCTGATGAAGTCTTGATTTCAGACTGGGACCTCCAGAACTGTGATAGAACAAATTTCTATTGTTTTAAGCCATCAAGTTTGTGATAATTCATTATGGCAGCCCTAGCAGATAATCTCTATATACATAATCTCTATAATTTTGACATTTTTAGAATGTTATATAATTGGAATCATAGAGCACCTGACCTTTTGAGATTGACTTTTTTTTTTAACTTGGCATAATCCCCTACAGATTCCATCCAAGTTGTTATGTGTGAAGTAGTTCATTTTACTATAGACAATAGAGTAGTTTATTAATAATTCACCCATTGAAGAACATCCAGGTGGTTTCCCATATTTGGCTATTACAAATAAAGCTGATATGAAGAACGATTTTTTATATATATTTATGGCAGGGTGCACATGCCTGTAATTCTAGTGACTCAGGAGGCTGAGGCAGGAGAATCATAAGTTAAAGCCAGCCTTGTCTCAAAATTTAAAAAAAATTAAAAAGCTGAGGATGTGGCTCAGTGATTGAGTATCCCTGGGTTAAGTCCCTGGTACCAAAAAAGAAAAAAGGATAAAAAGAACACAACACTTGGCTATCAGCTGTGCTCACTACATTGTATGATAATCTCTTGAATTTATTCCTCCAATCTGAATAAGTTTTTGTACCTTTAACCATGTCTTCCAAGCTCTCTTCTCCTCCCCTTTTGTAGTTACTATTTTACTCTCTGCTTCTGAGTTCAACTTTGTCAGATAGGCACACAATGAGATCATTCAGTATGTGTGTCTTTCTGTGCCTAGTTTACTTCATTTAACATTAAATTCCTCCAAATTCATTCATTCATACTTTTAAAAGAAAGATAAAACTATGTCCATTCCTTCAGCTAAGGTCTGATCTTTTTCTTATCTCTTCAAAGCTTCATTTTTGAAAATCACAATTTATGCACATGATGCGTATTTTTTTTCCTAATTATCCTGAAACATCACTGCCTGGTTACTGGGGTTTTTTCCTTCATTAATGATGGCACTGAATTTGTTCTTCCTCAAAATGCCAGTGTAGACAATTAGGAAGGCATCACTTAGTATTCTGCAATGTGTGTTGATGCAGCTCCTGAACTGCCTGTTAAAAGACTCTTCTCCTGATTTAATAACTTGGTTGTTTTCTGATTCCTAGGTCTACCTCTGGCCCCTTTTGAATTTTGTTGTTCTTCAGTGATGATAATCCCTGCTCTTATTTTTTCTGTTTTTCTCAGATTTAGTCTCTTTATAATCTCCTCACTCTGTGAATTCATGCTACTCACCATATGGTTGTGAGACCAACTGACTGAGACTTCTTGCATAATTCTTTCACAGAGAATTTTAACACAGTATTTCCAGGATGGCATTACTTTATTTTCTCCAGGGATGCCACTGGTAGCATGCATACATAACTTCTTATCCAAATTAGAAGTCTTTGGATGTGAAAGGGTGCCATTAACTGCAAGGGATGTCTTCAAAGAAGTCAGGCTTCTCCTGTGAAACCGAGAGAGTATTTTACCCCAACATTTGTGCACCTGCAGGGTCTAGAAGCCTAGGAATTATATTTGTATGTAAGGATGGAAAAACTACCACCCAATATCTGAATCAAGAAAACAGAATGCAGAATTTTCTTCTTACTATACCAGTGAAAAGTAATGCTGTCAGGCAGAGTCTCTGTCATAAGAAAAGACTGCTGATCTTATATGGGTTTATGGGAAAGGTGATGGTTGAGCCTGGTCCACAAGAATGTGCCATTCAGGGATGGGGGTCCACTCTGAGAATGAATCCTTGCTGCCTGAACATCCCAGAGTGTGCACCCTCACACTTGAATGCTCTCTCAGTTGCTCAACAGGGCTTCTTGATGACATCAATATTCAAGGTAAACACAAGATGTCTGAGACTGCAGCCAACATAAATATTTTTTTGAAGACTAGAAAAAAGTACACTAGAAAATAGCAATAAATAGAAAGTTAGATACATAAACCAGTAACCTAGCCATTTATTATTTTTGCTACTATCAAGTATTATGCACCGTACAAAGTCACATGTGCCACACTTTTACATGACCCGCAGCCCAGCAAGTTTGCAACAGCATCCCCACAAACACATGAGGAATATGTCACTCTGTGATGCCCCAGCAGGTATGACATCATCACTAGGTGGTGGGAAACTTTCACCTTTGTTATGATCCTGTGGGAGTATTGATGTATATGTGGTCCTTAGCTCACTGAAATATCAGGTGGTGCAAGGCTATATTTTTAAATAGGTGGAAGAATCAATACTCCCATAAGACTATTTGAAGGTTGTTATTCTGAAATGCATCATTGGAATGACTCATTCCCAACTAGCTAGTTTTCAAAAGCAAAGGACTACTACTGATGGGTTTGCTTTTGGTAAATATACTCACTAAGGTTACTTGGTTTTGTTTTCAGGTGCTAGATCAGTTTAAAACCAATTCAGTCAGCTACAGTACAATTGGTTCTGGCCTAGAGTTCACAAAATTTGATTAAAAGATTGTTCCTGTTGTGGTTTGGATGTGAGGTGTCTCCACATAGCTCATATGTGAGACAACACAAGAAGATTTAGAGGAGAAATGATTGGGTGTTGAGAGTCTTAACCCAGTCAGTGAATTAATTCCGTAAAGTAATTAACTGAGTGGAAACTGATGGCAAGTAGGGTGTGGCTAGAGAGGTGGATCATGGGGGACATGACTTTGGGGTATTTATTTTGTATCTGATGAGTGGAGTCTCTGCTGCCTGATCATCATATGAGCCCCTTCCCTCCACCACACTCTTCTACCATGATGTTCTACCTCACCTCAAACCCTGAGAAATGGAGCTGGCTGTCCATGGACTGAGATGTCTAAAACCATGAGCCCCCAAGTAAAGTTTTCTTCCTCTAGTTGTTCTTCTCAGGTCTTTTAGTCATAGAAGCAAATAGCTGACTAAAACATGATCTTTTGACCCTTTCTCCGCAAATGCCACATTAAGACAGTTGGGTATTGTTCAGATCTTGTTCGTGTCGTGCCTTTTATTGAAGATCTGCCTTTGTTTGCAGAATAGGATTTTCAGTTTGAGCAGTGGTCAGTTGCTTGATTTTATTTATTTATTCTTTCCCTTTTGGGTGAGCATTCTGTCAATAGAATTGAGATATAGGACATTTGAAACTTAGACTTGTAACTCATGAATATCTGAACATCAAGACCACACAGTTGTATGAGGTTACGAGGTAAACATACTATTTTAAGCCATGGAAATTCAATAGTATCTGGTAGGTTAGTCAACTTCAGTATTAATACTTATTTTTCTATTTTCCTAGAGTGTTTGTGGTAATAAGAAAAGCAACCCCTTGCATAACTCATGAACAGTTGTCCTCTCTCCATCTATCCTCTATCACTGGAGAGATAAGCTGGAATGTTCCAAAAAGTAAACACAAAGTCTATTTTTGTTTTAAATATTATAAGGCTTGTTATTTTTCTAAACAAAAATGATCCAGTAAGTTCATAAAATAAACAAGCAATTATTAGGACATTTCTATAATCATAGAGCAAAGAAGATAGGAAAAATCTAATTGGACAGGATTAGAGAATATTTTAGGACATAGCTCTAGTTTGGGTCTCATACTCTACTTTTTCCTGAATTTTGTCAGTTCCAGAAAAATCTAGAATTCCTCCCTCCCATGCTCTGCTGTCTTAGGAAACTTTTCTTACAGGTTAGCTTAATATTTCATATAAATAGTCTCTATTATGTTATTTCAGAAAAGGGTTTCTGAGAGTCCATTTGAAGCTTTACCTGGGACAATCTCATGTCTATTCTAGCATTTCCAGATTCCGTCTTCATGGAGTTTCAATACGATCATTTTTCAAATTTAGGGACCTTATTTTACACATATATGATAGAATTGTTTTGTTCCCTGTGGAAAATTCTATAAGTTTCTTGCACAAATATTTACCCTAGAAAAGTCCAAATAGTATGATAATCAGCTAAAATATTTTCTGTAGATTCTATATCTTTTTAATTATTAACTTTACATTCATAATCACATAATTATTAATGATATCACATAATTATTATTTTAAATATGTTTACTTTCAGTGTATATACTTATCACCTTTTTAAATGACAAGATAACATATCCTAGAAAGAGTCAATATTTTACAATTTGAACCAATTTTACTTCTGATAAGAAATGGGATTTTTCAAGATACTAAATATGCATAGTCAATGAAATCTTCTTGATATTAAGATAATTTCCATGAAGAAAAACATTAAGAGTTTTTTTGCTATAGAAGGGACACAAATTTTTCCTAGGCACAGATATTTATTTAACTATTGAAAAAAATATATACATATATATATGTATATATATATATATATACATATATATATGATTTTCATATATATACGATTTTATATGTGTAAGATTTTGTATATATAAGATTTTTCTTCATTTTATAAAATTTATTGTTTGTTTAATTAAGAGTATTACATAAGTGAATGGCAGAATAGGAAATAAAAAGTAGTAGTAAATTGCAATGATTAACTCAGTGAAAAAATAAGCATGATTTGCTTACCCATGTGTGTTCACTAAATATAATAGAACTGGGTTTAAATATGGTCCTCATACATGAAGTCCAGATTCTTTGAATATATTAATTGAGGATTCTAATTGCTCTAAGGCTAGAAGGAGAACCTTTGATTACTGATCAGGGTATCAGTTGTCCTAGACAATGGGTCTTTGATATGGACCCCAAATCAGTTCTATAAGCGTATAATCTAGAATTTTTCAGATCTATATAAAAAGAACAACTTACATTAATCTGTTAAGAATTAATCTGGAGTCCTGTGGACTTTGCTCTAATTACTCATCTATGCCTCATTAGTGTTTTACCCATAGGGATTCTTCCATTCAGAGCAGTTCTTTTGTTTCTCATCAACATAATATTATCTATTCTAATTTCTAGATCAATGGTAATCTGAGTATGCACAGATAAAGGAAGTTCTAATATATTTCATCTAGCAGTTCTATTTGCAGAGTAAATCATGCTCATTAAAATTTTACAAATTGTGTCACCAGGAAAGAAGTATTCTTCTGATAATGGTCCTGGAATTGAAGACCATGCTGGAAATTGAAAAGTATTTTGGTCTATTACAAGTTCTAGAAAAGTAGAGAAAATAAATTTCCTCTAAGCTCTCTGCAACTGACCACTCACAAATCTCATCTTTTTCTGTTTTCAATATTATCTGGTACAACCAGATTTTTTTAAGTAAAAATTACTCTCTTCCCCTTTATACTTATTCTCATTTGTTCTCATTATTATTTCTTTCAAGTTATCTTAACATGTTTTCTCAAGATTGTCCTATTCTATGAAGATGAGCTTAAGTGAGGGTAGAGTTGCTCTATATTTCTAAGAGTATTTTCCTGGGTTTTTATTTACAGCCAATGACATTTACGAATTTAAAAAGTGACAGGGAGTTTTTGAAGTACTCACTTTCTCCTAGACATGACATAATAAAACAGTCAGTTCTTGATAATTAATTCTATGTTTCTTGTTAGTTTGGTAAACCAGATCTTCCAGTAGCCCTTTTGCTTGCAATAAATTCACACATTTTCTTATCTATCAACTCTAAATTCTTATAGGATAGAGAAAACTTGGCCTTATAGATCTTTCATAGGTTGGTTGTTTCTCTGGAGTCAAAAATCATTTATTTTTTTCTAAGGATCTCTAAAATTTGACTATAAAAGAGTGAAATTTACAATAAAACATATTTTTGACCACTTGAATATATGTCACACTTAAATCCATTTGTTAAAACAAACTACATAACACTTTTTATTCATGATGTTGATTCTACCTAAAGTTTGAAACTAAAGTTCATTTCTCAACTTTCTTAATTTACATTTTTGAATCTTTGGCTGACCTTTCTTAGAAAGCAAATCCTGTTAAATTGTATTAAATAAATAGTGATTTCTTTTGGTTCTGGTTTTTTTTTTTTTTTTTTTTTTTTTTTTTTTTT